>NC_139959.1:20296534-20806534 GCF_963454915.1 Gymnoscopelus microlampas
GCGCGTTCGAAAATACAGCCCTGAGCGGCAGTGAGCGCACTGGCCAATACAAACTAATAGGCAAGTGTGCTCCGGTGCGTAATTTCCAAACGCACCCATAGGCTTCCCCCTCCTCTGCGCGGTCATATTCCTCTCATGTTTACTAACAGGAAACCCGTCTATTAGGGGTTCAGCGTCTTGCTCAAGGACACTTCGACAATAACTCTTCTGGGGGAGCCCGGGATCGAACTGGAAACCTCACGGTTACCATCCGGCCGCTCTACCGGCCACTGCCGCCCCCATGTAGAACTAGGATGTAGAACTAGGATACGTCATACAGAGCCAAAATATATGAACTACAATAATTGATAAGCTGCATTGAATGTGAATAAAGCCAATGATATATATCCACGTACAAATAAAGTAAAAAAAAAAGAGTTGTTGTGATATAAAACCAAAGAGAGATTCCCCCAGAAGTGTCAGGCAGTGACACATCTTACAGCTGCCTTACTGTAGGTCCCAATAAGCCACTGTAGCCAACAGTTGCCTCCTACTGAGCCCAGATCAGCTGATGACGCAACCTGAATCTTGTGGGATGCTTTAAGCTGATCTGCTGCCAGCCTGCAAGTCTGGGAGCATCCGCATGACCACCGAAACTAGAACAACAATTTTGAGACTGGAGGACAGAGAGAGAGAGACAGACAGACAGACAGACAGACAGACAGACAGACAGACAGGGGTGTATGGAGGGGGGAGGGAGGAGAAAGAGGACAGCTCTCATTCTTTATTGAATGACTGGGGAGAGCTGGCTTTGTTCTGATGTGCATCATGCGTGATTTTTACAGTCCATTTTCGAAGGCTGATTTGGCAGCTCGATGAGAGACGAGAGGACCAGGCAGCAAAGGGGCTCTGATAATCAACCATCTACTGAAGAACATCTCATTTTGTGAAGAGATTAACGTAATTAACACAGGTGTGCGTGCCTGTGCAAAAATGGTAAGCTGTGTCGGGCAAATTGAGCACAAGCCAGCAAACTTTTAACAACCCCAACAAAATAGAACACAGGATCCAACCCCACGTCCTCCCAGAAATACTGTGCACATTTCTATCACTGTTCCATGTGTCCCTTTTTGACACAGTCAGGTGTCAGGACTCAAAAGTTTCTGCTTTTGAAAATGAATTTTATTTTTCAAAAAGTGTATATTATATATACACACGTGTGTGTGTGTGTGTGTGTGTGTGTGTGTGTGTGTGTGTGTGTGTGTGTGTGTGTGTGTGTGTGTGTGTGTGTGAGATATATATATATACATACATATATATATATATATATATATATATATATATATATATATATACACACACACACACACACATATATATAACCACATTAACTCTGGTGTTCCTATTTCGGGCACATCTTCTAAAATGTTCCCTCAATTTTATTATTTTTTTTGTTTTGTATAACAAAAATTGCAATGCAATGTTCACAGAGGGACAGCAATGAGTAAATAGCCAGGCAATGAGCATGATTCCAGAGTTGAGCAGCAGAGCTCATTGGAATGCAGCCATGAATAGACAAGTGTCACAGTCAAACAGGGGAAGTCCTGTCAAGTCCACTCCTACATCTCCAAGTCTCTCTCTCTCTCTCTCACACACACACACACACACACACACACACACACACACACACACACACACACACACACACACACACACACAAACAAACACAAAACTAGCTTAATTCAAACACCCTCTTTGATGTATCACAACATTTTGCAAAGAAGTATTGTCAACAGCCATACAATGATTGCAGTCTGTAACTGTAGGCTTGCTGGCCTATCATTAATCTGGTCAAATAGCCTAGTAGCTATAATTTATAAATATTTCACAGCAGCATCACATCCATCTATGTTAGCCTATCTGTGCAGACAAGCGTTTTGCAGCTCTGACTTTATATAGTGCAGATATTCAGTAATGTCCTCAGGCTCAGGCTGTCTCAGTCACTTACTAAATGTGGTTAACAGAAGCCACAGCCACAAAGACAAAGGATCATAGCAGCATCACAAGCACACTGACTGAGCTACTGTACTACTCTACTGACAGAAAGAAGATAAGCCGGTGCGTGCTTGGCTATATAAATAGGATTATACGCGGCCGGCGACACTACTAAAGCCCTGTATCTGTGTTCATAAGCAATTGTCAAATTATACTAAAGTACATCACATATATATATATATAAATTATAACAACAGTGTGCATATACTCACATCTAGAAATATCCAAAATATCAGGGCTACGCCGGCTTGTAGATTCTTCATGTCTCCGCTTTTGTAGCAACTAAAATACATAAATAATAAATACAAAATATGTTTTTTTTAAATAAAAAAGCCTCTTGAAGCTGGGGAGTAGGCTAGTCCTTTAAATACATAAATAATAAAAAATGTTTAAAATAAAAAAAAAGCCTCTTGAAGCTGGGGAGTAGGCTGGTCCTTTAAATACATAAATAATAGAAATGTTTAAAATAAAACAAAAAGCCTCTTGAAGGTGGGGAGTATATAGGCTAGTCCCTTTCTTTGTCGCTTCTATGTAGATGTCATCCCTCCGGGCCAGAGGCTTTGGCAGCAGAGCGCACACGGACACATTGCCTATGATACGCGCACAGAGCGGCGCACAGCGGCCGGTACAGCGGGGAGCGATGCCTCTCTCTCTCTCTCTCTCAGCGGCGACCGACCGCCCTGACCGCTGCCCGTCCGTCAGTCCGGGTCTGTAAACCCCACCGCTGGTCCTCCTCGGTCCTCCGCTTTACTTAGGGTTTGGAGGTCACTGCACTACTACTACTGCTGCTGCTGCAGACCATGGAGAAAGACTTCAGTAAAACACGACGCAGCGCAGAGAGGAAGGGCTTTGTTGTTGTTGTTGTTGTTGTTTGTCCTACGTCTTTTCTTTTCTAATGACATTGTTCTCCGGAGACGAACGATGATGAATCGCAACAATCGGCTGGAGGAGCCGCAGAATCAGCATCACCCAACCAGTGTTGCCAGGCTTTGAGAGAGCAAATAAGCGACCAGGTCTAGGAAAACAAGCCCAAAAGAAGCAACTTTTAGGCCACATGAGCACTTTAAACCATGAGCTATTTGAAAATAGCAGATCTACAAGTTCACAACGCGTCGCGATGCGATGTGTTGTGAATTTGTATTTCTGCCTTTTTCAAAAACTCTTGCAATATAAAAAGTGGAATATTTGGAATATTTGTTTACACATTCTAACAACACAAATGCTCCCTGGACCCTGGCACAAAACATTTTCATGAAATATTTGAGAACCACTGGTTTAAATAATATATTTTTTAAAACATTGGAAACAAGCCTGAATAAGCAAGTACACTTTGGAAACAAGCCCAAACAACCGCAACCCGCAAACTACCAATATTTTAGAAGCGATTTTACAGAAAAAGAAGCCCAAAGTCGCTTATAATAAGCGGACATGGCAACACTGCGCCCAACACACAGGCTGGGATGTTCGTACACACCACGTCCACGCCCCTTTTGGGTGGCGCGCGCAAGCACGCACACACATACGCTGATACACACACACTTGTGATAATTACGTTAATTTCTTCTCGAAATTAGATGTTTCAGTAAATGTTTATCATCTCCTCTCTCTCTCTCTCTCTCTCTCTCTCTCTCTCTCTCTCTCTCTCTCTCTCTCTCTCTCTTGAAGTTCATAACACTTGAAATTGGGGGGAAAGAAAAGAAAAATATGAAGTATTGAATCACCACATTAAGCCTAGCTAATGTTTATTATTTTCACAGACAGTTGTTGTGTATATTTAACTGTAAAGAGTCTAACATAAGTCACATAAGTCGCAGACTCAAACAATTAGTGTAATTTTATTCTGACCCTCTGTCAGTGACAGGTGTTTGAGGCAATTTACAGCACCACTGACTAGATATGATTATGAAATTGTTTGAAATAAGTCTATGTTATTCAATGTTAATTTATTGATCTTTTTTTTTTTTTAAAGGATCTCAAAGGAAGGGACCAAGGGTGGGTGTAAAGATGATTGGAATTTGGTCCATTTGCTCGCTTCCGGGTGTTTCACTTTCTGGAAGGGCCAGCAGGTACTGTAATATGCCTTGTTTTTCATACTCTGGGAATACACACGTTGGGAATGCACCCGTTGTATCCCTCTGCAGGCGCGCGGGAAGTACTTAATAGCCAGGGGGGCTGAGCGTCGGGGGGAACATGCTTGACGCATGCACGCGCGCTGCGCGCGCGTGCATGTGTCCCGATTTTTTTCGGGTTCGGGTCTAAAAATGATCGGGTTTGGGTGGGTTTTGGCACCTTTTTCCTTTACTTTATTTCGGTTGTAACACATTTCCTAAACACATTTCCTTTCAAAAACAGCAATTTTTTTATGCAGTCCGATAGTCACTGCTTTCATAACCAATAACCTTTTTTTTTTAACTTTTTTTTTTCAAAAAAAAAAAATAATAATAATATTTTTTTTTTTAATTAAAAAAATAAAAATCCCTTCCCATCACCAGGGGGGCTGCAGCCCCCGTAGCCCCCCCCTTCCCGCGCCACTGTCCCTCTGTCTGTCTGTGTCCCTTTTTATGCCTATGTGGAGATCTATCTGTTTGTCTGTCTGTCTGTCTGTCTGTCTGTCTGTCTGTCCGTCCTTGCGTCCTTGTCCCTTTTATGCCCATATATGAATATTCCTGATCGGCGGGTCTGGTAAACCTGATCTCCATATTAGGCTATGGGCATATCTGTTCTGGACAACCGCAAATCCAACGGTCACCAGACCTGTCGACCCAAGACAGGTCGACCCGGACCGGTCGACCCGCTGTCGACCCGCTTGGACCCGACAACTCGACCCAAATTCGACCCGGACCGAGAGAGAGAGAGAGAGAGAGAGAGAGAGAGACACAGACAGAGACAGAGACAGAGACAGACACACACAGACAGACACACACAGACAGACACAGACAGACACAGACAGACAGACACAGACAGACACAGACAGACAGACAGACAGAGAGAGAGAGAGAGAGAGAGAGGGAAAGAGACATAATAATAATAATATGTACATTGATTTACCAAAGAATTATTATTTGTCTGTCAAGGCTTTCAAGCAAGCACAGCCATTGAGATAGACACCTCCTTACCTCAAGCCCTATTGTCTTCTTGATGTGATAAGGCTTTCAAGCACAGCCATTAGACACCTCCTTACCTCAGCTCTAAATCCTTACAGTGTGTCTATTATCAATTGGTTCAGCCTGGCGATCCTCAATCTGTGTTGTCTGACAATTATTCTTGCACTCACTTTATTCTCCCCTTTTCAGGTAAAGTGCAAAGTTGCCATGTTATAATACGTTTCTATGAATGCTTTAGCTTCAAGACTGTATTGGTGTGGGACTGTTGGTGTTTTTGTTGCACTCGTTACAAAGCTAATGGAGGCTAATGGAAGCTAAAGGGAGCCACCCAGAGGCCGTTTACAGAACATCATAAAGTGACGTTCAGTCTACACATTAGCAGCAGCTCAGTCAGTGTTGTCGTATATGAGATGCAAATATTATAATTGGGATTTCATTTATATTGCATATTTCATCTTACTTACATTTTGTTTACAAGGTGAATATGTATGCTACACAGCATATGACCGTGTCCTTGTTTAAGGAAGGATAGGCTATCATAAATGTTTAGCTTCAGCCTATTTCCTTTTGATCACCTCAAACACTGATGGATGTAAGACTTGTATACATGTATGCTTGTACTGTCACAGCATAGCAGAGTAAGACCTGTCCTAGGGGTTTTGTGAATAATCACATGAAGTATAAAAGTCTGATATATAAGAAGTTATAGTTATAATGGTAATGCCTTTATTGATTGTATGCTGTGCTTTGAATACACTATATTATTTGTATGTGTTATGGAAATGATTATTTTGTCATTCAGTCATAAAGTGACGTTCAGTCTACACATTAGCAGCAGCTCTGTGTTGTCTGACAATTATTCTTGCACTCTATTTCCTTTTCATCACCTCAAACACTGATGGAAAGTAACTAGTAACTACAGTTACTATAGGCTTTTTTGGTTGGTTATATCATTTTAGTTGACCTTGTAACAGTAAACTCATGTACTGTACTGGTACCTTTTCCTGTGCAAACTTCAATCAATCTAAAGGATCTGGTATTTCTATTATTGGCATATCTTTTTAATGTTAATAATGAGAGCTATACATTTAAGGAAGGATAGGCTATCATAAATGTTTAGCTTCAGCCTATTTCCTTTTCATCACCTCAAACACTGATGGATGTAAGACTTGTATACATGCTTAATGTCCCTTTAAAGTTAAAACTGTATATAGAATGCAGATATATGCAGAGAAACACAGAGACACTGGCCATCAACAACATCAATCATATTCCTAAGGCTAGCACCCATCATCAGCACCATCATTCATCCCCATAGCTTGATGGATGTAAGACTTGTATACATGCTTAATGTCCCTTTAAAGTTAAAACTGTATATAGAATGCAGCTATATGCAGAGAAACACAGAGACACAGGCCATCAACAACATCAATCACATTCCTAAGGCTATCAGCCATCATCAGCACCATCATTCATCCCCATAGCTTGATGGATGTAAGACTTGTATACATGCTTAATGTCCCTTTAAAGTTCTTTTGACAAGATCATTTCAAGATTAGAATTGTTAACCACATTTTCACAACTGAGGGAAAAAGGTTTGATTGGCCCATACTCATTGTGCTTGAGAATGGAGGTTTCCCAGTGATGAGCAATGGTCATCTGATGCTTTTTAGCCAGTGATTTTGTTATGTTTTTGAATTTTTTAAAATAATCTTTAAACATCTTGTGTTTAGCTTCAAACCTCATACACCACATATGTAGTAATGGGCCAATTTTCCTTATAGCAGATGGATAATGGATCATAAAGTGATGCTTCAGTATTACATTTCTGTGTGGATACAAATGCTTAAATAGTGTGTGGTGCTCCAAAATCAAATGCTTTAAATATGTTGTCATGCCTAGAGTGAGAGAAGGTGAAAACACTATGTTCATTATTTGAGGTAGCAACAGTAACAAATTCCAGTTTTTGTTCCCTGCAGGAGTAATGTCACCAAACAACAGTGGGATGTTTTTCACAAGACACAATGTCTGAATAGAATTCAAACCAATGCCATTGCCAGCACTCTCCAAAATAATCTTTGTGGGACGGTTCTTTCGTTCTAAAAATCCATAATCAAATGAATAAATCCTGCAAAGTAAATCCTGTTCTGAAATAGTGTTGTGTGAGATATCCAAAAAGCAACTTCATTTCGTACTGAGTACTCACACTGAGTAATTGGGAGTAATTGGGATTTAATTTCTATTGCATATTTCATCTTACTTACATTTTGTTTACAAGGTGAATATGTAGAAACACAGAGACACTGGCCATCAACAACATCAATCACATTCCTATTTTTGACCTTTTTTTCAATCATTGAAATTGTTTCACACTGCCCTGTTTTGTCAAATAAAAGAACAGTTACTTTAATTCATTTCACCTCTTGTGTTGTGTTTAATGATGGCAACTAGTGTAGATCTGCTACTTTCAAATGATTTTAGAGGAGAGGAGGACAAAACAGGCTTACAATATTTACTCTTAAATATACTATAACACTTCTTAAAAAAAAGTATGCAACTGGGGGAGCATGCTTACAATATTTACTCTTAAATATACTATAAATATACTCAGGACCTCCCTCACCGTCACCTTGTACCTTGTACTCTACTACCCTCTAGGGGTTACACAGAGCTACTACTTCAGACAACCAGACCCGGTCGATCTGGGTCGAGCTGTCTCAAAATCGCGGCTGGTCGACCTGTCTTGGGTCGACATGTCTGGTGACCAATCCAACAGCCTTCACGCCGGGCACCTCGCTGTACATGTTATGTTCAACGTCATGACGCCCCAACTCCATGTTTGTGACACCACCTGTCCATATATGGGTATGTTACGTTTGTGACACCCACCAACCACCGTCCACCCACAAGGCAATGTTGATATAGGATACAGGTTTATATTCTGTCAGGTGCGAGAAATATCTATGGGTAGCTCTAGCTCAGTCGGTAGAGCTCTCCCCTTTGGACCACAAGGTCGTGGGTTCAATCCCGAGAACCACCAACTCAGCGTAAGAGTGGCATGACTTGGGTGTGGCACGTTGGGTGGTAAGTACTGGGAGCTGATGGTAGGTATGGTGTTCGACCATCTCCTGTGCTCTCAGCTGATACAAACAATAAGCCTACTTATTTACGCACCAATGTTGTGCTGTTTTGGCTGCCCCCGGACAGTATTTCAACACCGTTACTTGCAACAGTTCGGTCTATTTTTCTTTTTGACCATGAAGCGTTTGGTGCCCCCCTCGAGCTTGGTGCCCTGGTCTGCAGCCCCTAAAGCCTGTGCATTAAGCCGGACATGTGTGTGTGTGTGTGTGTGTGTGTGTGTGTGTGTGTGTGTGTGTGTGTGTGTGTGCGTGTGCGTGTGTCCATCTGTCCGCAGCAAATCTTACAAACTGGGCAGATCAACATCACATTTCTTGTGCATGTTGCCAGTATAGGCCAGTGACCTCAATTCCCAAATATACACACAACTATGTCATTTTTGTGAATTAATAATCACAGAGCAATTATCCCTCCAGGGATATGGCATATGCATCCCTCCAGGCTATGGACCGGCAGTAGCCAATTGGGCACAAGCTGTCCATCTGGGATCTGCTCTTCTTCTAGCCATGTCCCTCTGGAAACTGTCAGTGCACTTCCATGAGAATCGTCTGATTCGTCATTGGCAGCAGCTAGGTTGAATTTGCTTGTTGGTACACACAAACTCTGCCCTGAGACATTTGTATGTCCCAGAAAACATGTGTGACTTAAAAACACATATTTTCTGGGGGGAATAAGTAGTTGCAAAAAGTGTGTTTTGAAGAAATGCTAAATGGTGGGAAATCGCCAGCTAAACACGAGTACCTAAGAACATTCTTTTGTTCTGGTTTCTTGGACAATGTAGCAGCAATAATAATTATAATCATACACAATCAACAAAAAGGAATAATCAAATAGTAAATACATGGTCATAAACATGCTCTGAAAATGCTGTGTGCAAGGTTACTATCTAAAGTCATAAATATGTAATGTAAACATGTACAGTTTATCATACATGTATGCATGTATGAGATGTACCAGTGTCCATGGCATGTGGTTATCATACCTCTTATCTAAGACATATCACATGTTTTCTGATTCGTTTTTTGATGTGCGCACTGTTCTTTTTTGAGGTATCTGAAGAGCACAGTAGACTGTCAGTTAATGAGCTCCCTGGAGCCAAGCGAATCTGTCATGGGAAGCAAACTAAACCTGTAAGTGGGTGAATGAGGGCCACAAAATGAGTAGAGATATGTTGTGTATTCTTACTAAAATTACCATCGTTTTTGTTTTGGTGGGCTAAGATCCGTAATCTCTGTAATCAACTAGATGCCATATGTGCAGGCGTCAGACAGGGTACACGGGGGACATGTCCCCTGCATTTCCATCTGCCCCCCACACTTTGTTTCCCCAAAATGACCTTCTGTGACATAGTGTGTGTCACTGTCACATGCTGTAGTTCAGGCCAGTTAAGTGTATACTATGCATTATGATATGGAATAGCTCCAGTATGTGCAAGCAAGCAGATCTGGCAAAAATTTACATCTGGTCTATTTTGTATTAAGAAGCCAGAAAGTAAGGTTAATTTCAGATATACAGTAACAGACATTTGTATTTGAACATAGGCTGTTCTGTAAACCGGGCTCTCTGTTATTCGTGGAAGAACGTTGCAACTTGGTAGAGCAAGGAGAAGTAAAGATGCTCCTTATAATGTCTGTGAAATACACAACACTCAGGAAAAGAGAGGGGAAGTCAACACACCGTTTGAGCTTCATCAAGACCTGATGAAGACTGGTTACGGTCGAAACGTTGCCTAACAATAAACTAAAACTCTTCCACTGGGAGCTCAAACGGTGTGCGGACTTCCCCTCTCTTTTCCTGATCTACATATTGTTGTCCAGCACCCGATAACTTGTTTTAGGATGTGCATGCTTACCCCTTGTTCCTAAATACACAACACTCCTCATATTGATGACCTCATGCAGTCAGTGCTGGCAAGAGCTATGCACGGTTGCAACACATGCTGAAGGTGCTTCACTGTAGGCCTGTGACAGTATGAAAGCTCACAGTACAGTGTGGTATACACCAAAATAGTATGGGTGACAGTACTTCATAGTTTTGTTTTCCCCCTTTTAATTACATTACATTAACCACTGCCCATCCAATAATATATACTGTAGTTTGCTTTAAAGAAATATATTGCTTTATTGAACAGTGTGTGTGTGTGTGTGTGTGTGTGTGTGTGTGTGTGTGTGTGTGTGTGTGTGTGTGTGTGTGTGTGTGTGTGTGTGTGTGTGTGTGTGTGCGTGTGCGTGCGTGTGTGCGTGTGTGTGTGCGTGTGTGTGTGTGTGGACCAGGAGGAGTGTCTATACACGAATCCACGGAGCGCTGCCCTGTAGGTGGCGCCGCCATTGCTGCGGTGTCAGACTCGATCAGCTGCTGCTGCGTCGTGTCAGTCAGCTGCAGTCACTGACTGCTCACGTTACTCTTTTACCTGCTTTTTACTAACTTTTACTAACACTAACTTTACAAAGATGTACAGAAAATCGGGATGAACCTGTGTAGTTTATGGCTGCTCCAACAGCCAAGCAGGTAAAGAGTAACGTGAACAGACGGACAGAACCGCAGCAGCAGCTGACTGAGTTTGACACCGCAGCAATGGCGGCGCCACCTACAGGGCAGCGCTCCGTGGATTCGTGTATACAACAAGCATTGCGGTTGAGTACTTTGTCCAGCACTGGTCCTGGAGGCCAGCCTGCTGCCACATTGCCTGGCTTGTGCTCAGTGATGCCATCATACCATTGACTCGTATTCAATTGATTAATCATGCAACACTCGTAGAGTATACATATTTTTCTTAATGTTTGACTACATTAGCAAAAAAGGTTTAATATGTTTTATGTTCTTTAATGAGATCATCCTGTGTCTCGTTTAGTTGATTGATTGCTGTAATTATGATCCATGCATTCCCAGGAGTTTGACTCTCAGTCATCCAAGGGTTGGTTTTTGATCAGGGACTGCAATTAAGCCTTATTTATACTTTGTCATACTTTTGTAGTGTGACAAAAATAGCAGACCTACAAGCGCACAACGCCTCGCAACCGTGGCACGTTGTGAGCTTGTAGGTTGGCTATTTTTGGCATGCGATGCTGTCATGGAACAAAGTATGAATCAGGCTAAGGCTTTAGAAACAGTGTGAGACGACTCAAATATAAAATGAGCTGTTTGCCTGCAGGTCTGCCACACAGATAAGAGAGAGAGGAGCTGTTCTCACTCATTTACATTTACCGTTATGTACTGGGGATGCTGATAAGGTGCATTTCATTACTGTGGCACAGTTGGACCTCCGGCAGATTATATTTCACTGTCATATTATTTAACCGTTTACTGTTGTACTTCCCCAAACAATTTAGAATGAGCAATTTAGGCATTTAGCAGATGCTCTGGAGCGACTTACAAATGTTTAAAGGGGCTACACCATGAATTAAAAAAAAATATATTATATATAAATATTGCCCCCTAATACGTTTTAAACAGGTTGTAAGCCTAAAAAACATCCAGATATTTTTTCTCACAATCTGACTGTCTGTCATTCCAAGCTTTTTCAGCTGCAATACCAAAACGTCCTATTGGGCAGGGGGGAGCTACTGAGCAATTATGTCTGGCCATCATCAATGCAAAATCAGGGCAAGTGACATCACTTGCCCTGCCATTCTGAAATGGCCTGTTCAGACACGCCCATTCAGGAAATCCATGAAATGAGCATGAATGACTGAATGTTAAAAAAAAATATTTTTTTGGGTACAAGAGACACTGGGGAGCCCAACAAATACTAAAAACCTAAAAAAAAAAGAAATTCATGGTGTAGCCCCTTTAACCACTTAAAACCCAGCATCCTTATTGTGGGGGAAAGCTTTCCCTGAAAATAGCACATCGACAAGCTCACAATGCGACGCATAGCTAAAATGATTGGTTATGACATCACATAGGGTATTTATCTACGTCATCACATCAATGAGTTCAATGAGGATAGTTTACAATCGCAGGTGTAGTCTGAATATGATCGTATCACGTTGGTTTATGATTTCAGTCATCTGGCTGAACTCTACTGCCCTTAACAATTTAGAATTTCATTTGTATCTATGTTGATTGCTGATATTATGTTTGTTTGCCTGATTGATTAGACTTTAAGTAAACACCACTTTTACACTGCACTGTCCATTGTCAAGTTCATACTCAATTATGACACTTTTTCAGTATGTTATTTATTTTTGTGATACAAGGTATTTTACAGTCAATCTTTGCTTGGAGCCCCAGAATTGCTAAATCTGTTGTCAACCACCATAGCTTGTTTCCCTTTAGCTTGGAGTTTCACTGTCTCCCAATTTATAACATTGCCTCTTTCAAAAGCCACATTATTAGCCAGTGCATTGACCCTGTGTTGACTGATGACATGGTCCCACATGTTGACATCGGTGATCTCTCCAGCGAAACTCTGATGCCAGTCGAAGTGACCCAGGAGGCTGTCTGCGTCCTGCCCGAGAATGATCCTGCCTCCGGCTTTGAGTTTGTAGCCCTGCTGGAGTTTAGTCATCATGGACCTCTGGCCATTCCAGTAGGAGAAAGTCAAGCCCGTATTTGAGTCCCAGATGAAACACATGTGAGATAAAAGTGAAGTCATCTCAGGGAGCCTGAAGTGAGCACTCTTGCCGCCCAGATAAACTGCATATCTACATTTGAGAAAGAGAAAACATATGTGAGTCTAACCACTTAAACCCTTTTGACCGGGGTCTGGGCTCTATACTTGGACCGCTCCTTTTTAGCTAAAAATAGCTGATCTACTGTACAAGCTCTACGAGCTGCTATTTTCGCAGAATGTTTGCCCCAGAATAGGGTTGCTAGGGTACATGTGGCTAAATAATGTCCTTTGCACATCAAGTCATTCTCCTCTGCTCACAACACTTTGGAAATGGTGGGGTAAACGTTTGAGACATTTTAAACATTTTGAATACAGGGCTTAACCACTTAAATGTCTATACACTTCGACTGGGGTCCCTTGGACGTCTATCCTTGGCCCACTCCTTTTTAACCTCTACACCAAATCTCTTTGACAAATATAGCTTTATATACAAGGCGTACAAGCTATTTTCGCCAAATGTTCACCTGTTATGGCAAGCCCAGAATAGGGACATTAGGGTTGAAATGTTCCTCGCCCCTCCCGTTTATATGCGAGAGCTGGCGAAAAGGGAACTCAGATTAGGGTTGAAATGGTTAGATAAAACGATCAAATCAAGAATTTGCAAAGCAAGAGTCGTTTGCACGCCATTAAATCTCCCATGACGTCTGGCTGTTTCCTGAACATAATTGAAACATAACTGACAGCCTTACTAGCTTTTCACATCAGATCAAACAGGGTCTACATTGTTTTAAGACAAGCAGGTCAACACAATATATAATTTGATCCATGTCTCTGTATGGTGGTTGGACAACAAACTATCGGCATGGTCATAATGCTGCAGATCTCCTGATTGCTTTCTGCACATACTGCAACTCAAAACAGTTTTTCCAGGTCTGTATACGTCATTTGTCTTTATGGAGAGAGCACTCAGTTATATGTCATACCACTCTCCAGAAACATACATCAAAGTGGGACCCCCAGGTGCCATTAACAGTAATGCATTGCTAATTAATGAATTTGAAATGATTACAGTGCAATACGAAACATGTATTGACTATTCTAACAATATGTTTCAATATCAGCGCTATGATTCTCATCAATTATAGACAATTCAATGTATGTAAAACCAAAATATTTCAGGGTCTCCTGGACAGAATCATTTCAAATGCAGCTCCAGGGACTAATGAAAGCCAATCTGGGGGTTTGTGACATGAAAAGGTTTGAAATTGCTACAGTGGAGTGGACATTAGTTGCTTTACCTGCCGTCCTTCATACGCCAGATGCTGAGCTCATCGCGTTCTTTTGTGCGGTATTCAAAGAGGATGGTTTCCTTAAGGGGCAACGCTGAGCCCACACGCATGCACAGAGTGGCGGCCTTCAATGCCATGGTCTGCTGTGGGAACAATTCCACGTAGCTGTAATAGTTCTGCTTCGGGAAAATCACCGACCTGCTCCCTGAAGTGATGGACAGTGGGGAAAAAGTACTCAAATGTTTTACTTAAAGTATCAATACTATAATGTAGAAATACTACAAGTGAAAGTCCTCTTTTTACTTTTAGTACCAAAAGTAAAAGTACTCATTATGCATGAAATGTCCCATTTCACAAGTTTTCAAGTGTATAAAATGTATAAAAATATTTTGAAAATAGCAGATCTACAAGCTCACAACCAATCAGCTATTTTCAAATAACCGAAGTATATACAGGGCTGAAGTGGTTAAGTGGTATGTTTTGTAATAATAATCAAAATCTACAAAGTAACTAGTTTTCAAGTTAACCCTTTTCAAATAACTCTAGTGGATTAAAAATTAGGCTACAACATTTGCCTCTGAGATGTAGTGGAGTAGAAGTAAAAGTATAACAAAATTGAAATACTCCAGTAAAGTAAAAAATACCAAAAACATGTACAGTACAGTACTTCAGTACAAGTACTTAGTTACTTTCCACCACTGGTGATGGATGGGCATTATGGCATCAGCAGGGATTCATAACTTCTTCCTCTAGCTGTCAATGAATGAATGAACACACACACACACACACACACACACACACACACACACACACACACACACACACACACACACACACACACACACACACACACACACACACACACACACACACACACACACACACACACACACATACACATGCACACATACACGAGAACATGAAACATATGGGATATACTGTGTACCTAAGACGGAGCAAAGAGAGAGGGTGCTGAGAAACAGAATGGTCAGAAGTTTCATTTTGTCTTGGCAAACCTAGAAAAGAACAAACGCTCTACAGCATTAAGGACAATCCTCTGTATGTCTATCCAGGGAAAACCAGGCCTCCAGATAGAGGTGATCGACAAGTCAAAGGGGTGAAGTCAAAAAAGAGTTACAAGTCAGATCCCCTGTAAACCCAGCCATAATCACATAGAAGGATGTTGCAATTTAACCTTCCTATATAAATAAAGAGAGAAAACGGTCTGATGACCTTTTCTGAATGGGCACACGTCCAAAAAAATATTACCACTTACAAAACTAGGGCTGTTTTGAGTGAGGAATTGTACAGTGTACAGTATATATTCTTCCCCAGGGCCCATATTGAGCGCTTGTAATTTCAGCTTTAATACATTTTGCCCACTATTTTAGCATGTTTAAACCATTTCCTCAGCGGTAATTTACCGCTGAGGAAATCGGTTTATAAAAACTATAATAAAACAAAGCTGTATACTGTACCACAACTCAATGTCTATGAAGTTGGAAATGCAGTCAGTCTTGTGTGCAGAGCCCTAAGACAGGTTCTATATTATACCTTTAAACCTTCCCCTCTTTAGCTCAAGGCTTCTTGCTCAAATAAGCTCAAACAAGCATGGTCAGAATGCAAATACAGAAACTAGACGACTACAATCACAAACCCGAGTGCATGTATGCATGTCAATTATAATTAAGACAACCTTATTTAACAAGGTAAGCTCGGTCAGAACTCACTTTCACATTACATAACTGAGACCCCACCACACACCCTTGATATTTCAGTTATACGTTTTCTTTCACCGTTTCTAGCTGTCACGATTATACACAAAACACAGAGTCAAGTAAAGGTATTTATTCCCAACATGGAGTGGGGAAGAGTGGGCTTGTGAGCCAGCAGGCAGGCAGGGCTGCAGGCAGCGAAGCAGGTAAGTACAGTATAATATGGTTCAGAGGCAGAGTGAAATTGTTTGAGTTGCAGGCAAAAAACAAAGGAGCAAAAACTAGAAGAAGGTAACACTGGGAAATACAGCGAGAACACTGAACTGTCACAGGGAAAACAATGGCGTTGCGGCGATGAATAGAGTGGAGACGAGGACTTAAAATACGGTGAGGTTGATGAGCCGATGGCAGGCATGTGCATTGCTGAGAGAAACAAGGAAACTAGAGACAGGTGTGCCAAAATTGGAAGCCATGAGCCAGTACGCAGATATATACGCCCACACAATATAGGCCCAAACAAAGACAGACACAGGCAGGAATCACACATAAACTGTAAAATAGACAGGTGGAGAGACAGACATGACACTATACAGTATAGCACAGTGCATTGTGTGTATATGTATTGTGCTGGATTGTCTTTAGATGTGAAAAGTGCAACAAGTTCCAGTTGTCTACCCAGTTCTTTTTTCTTTTTTTTAAAAACTTATGTGTGACCTATTTTTGTAAGAATGAGGACTGCGGTTTGGACTGTGGAACAAGCATTTGGGATGTTCGCTCAGAACAGAAATCACTACATCTCACCACAGAAGAGACTTCTCGACCACTAAAACCCCAGCAATATTGTGGGGAAATCTTTAGCTGAAAATAGCTGATCGACAAGCTCACAACACGAAGCATTGCATCGCGTTGTGAGCTTTTCAGTCATTCAAATAGACACTCTTTAAACGTATTCGTCTTTCAATAGAACTCATTATTATGACCACCTGTCAAAAAGGGTGGATGAAAGTAATTCAAATATTGTTACATCCATCCATCCATCTTCAACCGCTTATCCGGAATCGGTAAATAAACATTGTTTTACATAGAACTATGGACAGCACACGCTACAGGCAGTATTTGGCTGATACTATGCTCATGGCATGGGACAGGAGGAGCTAACAGGGTTAATATAGTTGTGCATGTTTCATTAGTTTTACATTTCATTTCGTTTTTGTTTATTTTTTAGTTTCCTGAACAGACCAAATTATCATGACATCAACACAACCAAAAATGTTTTTCCGGGTGGATCATGCAGCAGTGTTACATTGGAGCAAAAATAATTAATTAACCTTATTTCTGGAAGAACGGACATTGTGCTATTGTTTGACTATTTTAGAAATATAGTATTTGTTCTAATTGTCCACAGGTTGAGAAACTAGACATAGCATTTTTTCTGGACACTGTATAATACAAATCTGTACACAGTATCTCTATAATAGTCATGTGATCAAGACGGATCTGTTAGATTTTTCATATTCCATCCTGATTGGCTAAGATTGGCTTCCAAAGTTTACAGGAGTGGCCCGTTTTGATCAAAATGCCTCAAAACACGTCAGATTGGCGTTTTTCAAATCAGTCTCATGGTGGTGCTATAACAGGCCGATTCACATATTTGGCCTATAACTCTTGAACCGTATGTAGGTCATACAATCAAAATTATTTTCCCTTCCTTGAATCCCCCACACTGAAGTTGAGCTCAATCACACATTACATACAGTGTACTTATAAATCATCACACCAGTCCTCCGTGACCTCCACTGGCTCTCAGTCAAGCACAGAATATTTCAAAATACTAATCACCACCTAGGCCCTCAACAACCAGGCTCCCCACTTCCTCTCTGAACTCCTCCAACGCCACGCCCTACCCGCTCCCTCAGGTCGGGTGATGCCTTGACATCCCCAGGACAAAGAAACGAACCTGGGGTGACGGGCCCTCCCTATGGAACTCACTCCCAGCTCACATCAAAGCTGCCCCCACCCTCGCCATGTTTAAAACCACACTCAAAACCCACTTTTTCAGACTCACATTCTCTACCTAAGCCCCCCCCCCCCTTTTTTTTTTACCTTTACTTCTAAAGTGTTGAACTTTTTAATCTATGTTTTTCATAATTAAGTTGTTTTTATTTTTGTTTGTTTTATAAAGCGACTTCGAGTTCTCAGAAAAGCCCTACATAAATTGTATCTATTATTATTAAAAGTGTTGTCCATGTACACTGTAGCAGAGTAATGAAGACCCAAATTGTGTTCGTGCTTTTTGCTCTGTTGGCAAATAATAATGCTGCAGAGCAAAATGTGAAAGCTGCGGATAAGTCAGGTAACCAATACATGGAAAATGAATTGGTAACTTTTCAGTGGTGTGTAAAGATGTATGGCCATTAGTTGTACTATCCAGCAAACTTCACCAATCCAATCCACATTATTTATATACCACATTTTACAATGCAAGGTTACCAAAGTGCTGCACAAGAGATCTAAAAAAAACTAAATACACATAAGCTAAAACACATAAAACAAATACGTTGTTTCAAGTTTTCAAAAACAGCGAAAATTGCTGATCTACAAGCTCAAAGCGTGCAGACAACTTTGAAATAAAGCCTTTACATGTTGTGTCATCAAGATGTTTTGAAAAGTATCAGTACATGGATCTTCACCAAAATAATAATTTGTTTATCTTTTGGACTGAAGAGGTGGCAAGATCAGATGAGACCATAGTGGTGCAATCTATAGAGGTCCTCGAGTCAACATGTAACTCAAATTTGTGTTTCTACAGGATTTAATCTCTTTTAGCACTCTGCTCCCCTCTAGTGTCTATCATAGTAAACTTATGAGTGACCAAGATGAACTGTAGATGACTGTACCATTACAATAGTGGACAATAGTTCTGTCAATTTAACAATTGTGGAGAAAAAGCTAAGAGGGAGTGAGTAAAAGTAAGTGTTAGTGTGTGTAGGAGCAAGCTCTAGAGTACTTTAATAGTCGTATACAACCAGGCACAAAAAGGAAATCAGAACGAAGCTGTATAAAGATATTCATTGATTGATTGATTGGAATTTGTATTAGGCAAAAGAATGTAAAACAACACAGTTACATACAAGAAAAGGGGAGGGGGGTCGTCTGTCTACCGGGAAACTGGTACTACCTCCTCTTGTGGCCTCCAGAAAGATGAGTTTTTAGGGCTGTTTTAAATTAATCAATATTGGACAAGATTTGTGTTGTTAAAATGTTTAAAAAATATTCCATTTCTTTTTAAATTTCTTAAAAACATTTCAGAAATAGCAGATCTACAGGCTCTACAACGTGTCACGACATGTGTGAGCCTGTAGATTGGCTATTTTTAAATAGCTGAATACTGTAGGGTTAAAGTGGTTTTCATGCTATATTAACTACTTTTGCTGGGGACCCCCTGGAACCCCCTCAAGAACCCCTGGGTGTCCCTGGACCCCACTTTGAGAACCACTGAACTACCCCTTAACCACAAGAACCCCTGGCGTTCCTATTCTGGCCATGTCATAATAGGCAAACATTCTGCAATAATAGGTGAACATTTGGTGAAAATAGCCAAACTACGATCTCACAACAGCTTGTATGGTCTTTTCGCTATTTTAGGACTAGTAGCAAAATATGTTTTGAAGATAACGCAAATTGGTGTAAAGGGATTTTTTTTAAAGCTATAACCTATGGTTCAAGAGTTATGGGTCAAAAACGTTTTTTTTTCCTGTTTTTTCAATTGATATTGATATGGATAATTGTATGGATAATTTTCAAAATAAAGTTTGGGTCCCAAGGCTAGAATCCATCAGTAGGTCCTAAAGAAGCCTCATGCAAAATTTGGCGCTTTTATCCACTTTGTATCGGTAATTTGGCTAAGCTACCCCACTAATTGGTACAGAGCAGCAACAGCAAGAGCAGCTAAATAAACTTAAGGCCTCCTAGCACTACAGACAGCCTAGAGTAGCTAGACCAGGGGTGGGCAGCATTTATTTCCAGAGGGCCATAGTGACTTCGATAAAGTGAGTGAAGGGCCACACATTGTACAATTGAATTGAAACTTGAAACACAGTGCTGAATTATGTTAAAACTGCATGCATTTTGGTAGACATGCCAGTCTACTTTAGAACAAGTAAGACGCGCGAACGCTGGAAGCGAACGCAGCTTGAAAATATTGTGTATTTACGGACTCTGTGTGTGTGTGTGTGTGTGTGTGTGTTTGTGTTTTGACTGTAGCTGCACTCTGGCGCCCTCTGTCGGCCGCACCCAGGCAGTGCACTGCACACAGACACACACACACACACACACATACACACACACACACACACACACACAAGCCGAGCAGACTTTCATAGTAAGCTCCACTTGGGCGGAGGCGCGCCTCCTTCCGCGTTCGCAATAAGGTCCTTGCTTTCACAACAAGAAATTTCTGTTACAAATCTTTTTTTCTTTTTTACAGCTGTACTGTGCTGTATCACTCTGGTGTACTCTGTAAGAGGTTAAAATAAAAATATTAATTACATAAAACAATCCACATCAATGTCGTATCAACTTTTAAATGAGTCTATACATTTATACAGTATCATATCTTATATGATATGCACCACTCCCATAGGTCACTGATAAAACACACAAACAAACAGGAGAAGGGCGCACGTAGCCTACACCAGTATTGATGTAATCTCTCAAGAACAGATTCTGCACTGCGTTGGAATCTGTCCTGAAGGTTCGTGTTAACGTGTACACACTGTGTGGGAGTGGGCGTGCCTTCAGATCAGGAAGCAGGCCGCGCTTTACCCAATCAAATGTAGTGGGCGGGATTCACGTGTCCGTCGACCCTTCCCTACTCGAAACTAACCGAAACTAATTTAACAATAGCGTCCGCGGAGCAGACAAAACCACGGAAAGATATTCACATTTGAACTTACTCTTTCATCATAGAAACAAGTGGGCTTATAACCAAAACGATCCATGTTCTCTGGGAGAAGTGGTGTTAGTGTTCCGTGTAGAAATGTTATCTAGTCGGAATGAAAACGCAAGCTCACGGTGAAGCAGTGAAGGCAGACTTAAACCCCGTTTTCTTGCGCACAGGTCCTACGTCGGCATTGTCCCAGAGTCAACTGAGGAGGAACGAACAGCAGAGGTCGCTGTTTTTCCTTTTCAGTTGAATCTGGGTTCCCAGATTGGTATTGATGAGGTGCTGCTGACCTTGGTAAATACGTCTAAAAGTGAAGAAAAGGCCGCACACTCAAAGCCACGATACAGGATAATTTATTAAATGAATACCTACGTTTCAACCTGGAAAGGTCTTCTTCAGGGATTGATTCAATACAACATACAACAATTACCCAAATTATTTTCTCCACCAGGCCAAAGGCGTGACAGAGTTTTGCACCCTGTCCGTCCGTGTGTCTGTCTGTCTGTGAGCAGCTAATCTCCGGCACCGTTGGCCCGATTGCAGCGAAACTGTGCAGGCACACACCCTGGGCGCCAGGGCAGAACCTCTTCCCCGAATTCTTCAGATCGGCATGTTATAGCGCCACCAGGAGGTCGATTTTTGCAAAACAATTGTTTTGGTATTAGTCCCACAGATTTTCTTTCCAAACATCACGCAGATCGGTACACAGTATCTCTAAAGTCATGTGATCGAGACGGATCTGTCCATATTCCATCCTGATTGGCTAAGATTAGCTTATTTGGCCGTTTTGAACAAAATACCCCAAATCATGATGAACGTGTAATTTCTGTGACATTTTGCACGCACATTCTCACTAGACCGAGGAAGAAATGCCACTTGATTTTTTTTAAATCAGCCTCATGGTGGTGCTATAACAGGCTGATTCTGATTTTACCTATTTTTGGCCTATTATAGTGCCACCAGGAGGCCACAATAACCTACCTGACCTGTGCTCCGAGGAGCACTTTTTCTAGTTACAACTGTTATCATTCTGAAACCCCTGGAGCTACTACTACCACCACTACTTGACAACATAATCAAACTGATTTAGAAATCCAATCTACTTCAAACCCTAGAAGGGTGTAGCCCCAGATACGTATTTAATGTATCTCTATCTAGCATTCTTTTGGTTGCATTGTGATGACATACTACTTAAGGAATTTGAAGCTATGTTATCAGTATCACAGACTGTTCTGGTGTGTTTTAGCTGAGTGGTGGAGTACACGCACGCACGCACGCACACGCACACACACACACACACACACACACACACACACACACACACACACACACACACACACACACACACACTGCTGTGTGTGTATATATTGTAGCGACTGACCCCACAAAACATCCGGCCGTAAGTTGCTCCGCCAACGGAGCTAGCTTGGCACAGTGGATTGCCTGCCAGTATGTATACGCTACACTGGCATAAGTGTGCGAGAAAGGATTTTTCTACACGCATCTGTATGCAAATGATATCCTGCACATAATTCTACATTCATTCAACATCCGAACTCTGACTGGGGAGGGAGTCTGATGATCATTGCATCCTGATGTGACATCAAATATTTCAAAAGTAGAAGAAAATACAAGCAAAATGTTGGAAATATTTCATTTTGATGTGGTGTCATAATTAAAGCTCTGTGGTCAGTTTAGTGTAAATTGTTCACTTCAAATTGTAAGTGTAAATATAGCTGCAAGCAGCGATAATACGGGGCCAGGAGAGAGAAAGAGAAATGATAATTCCTTTAACAGGTCAGTTCATGAAAGTCCTTTTGGTCTTGTTTCCAATGAGGGCCTGTGAGCAATTAGGGGTTAAGAGTCTTGCTCAGGGACAAATTTCATTTCGTCGATACATTTGCTGACCTGGCCTGGAATCGTACCTGGGTCAACCAGAGCCTCTGGCTCCCTTGGCGGGCTCACTAACCACTCAGCTATGGCCGACCCTCAGAGAGAGAGAGAGAGAGAGAGAGAGAGAGAGAGAGAGAGAGAGAGAGAGAGAGAGAGAGAGAGAGAGAGAGAGAGAGAGAGAGAGAGAGAGAGAGAGAGAGAGAGAGAGAGAGAGAGAGAGAGAGAGAGAGAGAGAGAGAGAGAGATGGAAACGGAATAGATTGAAGATAGAAACGGAATAGATTGAAGAGACAGAGACATGGAAACGGAATAGATTGAAGATAGAAACGGAATAGATTGAAGAGAGAGAGAGAGCCATGGAAACGGAATAGATTGAGTCATGTTTTTTGCAATTCAACTTAAATGAGTGTGCATCAAGTGAGGCTTGAACCAGCAACCTTGCGGTCGTGAGGCACTCTTAGGTAGCTGCAACACTACCTATAGTGCTATAGCTTTGTCCAGGCTGATGTTGTCTGTTGAGGATGACAAACGCTTGCCTTCTGTCATGACCCAAGCCCCTGTTTCACTAACACTAAGATCACTCGTTCACAAACCATTTACCAATTAAGAAATTGTACATCTCCTCAGAAGCAAAACTAGTGAAAGTAGCCGATCTACAAGCTCACAAACCATTAAAAGTTGTCAGATTGTACATCGGCTATTTTCACAATGAAGTATGTTATACATTGAAAAAACATACTCTCATTGCTATCTGAAAAGTTGTGAGATTGTAGATCAGCTGTATGTAAAAAACACTCAATTAAGTATTTCATGTTATCTTTAACAATTGCAGATGTATTCATTGATAGTCATGTTGTGTGAAATGCAACTTAGATGAAGTCTGCACCAAGTGAGGCTTGAACTGGTGACCTTCAGGTTGTGGGGCACACATTTAAGCGAGAAGCCACCAACAGACAAGAACCTGTGAAAGGAGATCACAAAGATGATACAGTTTCATGCAAATAGCTGAAAAATCCTGGGTTTAAGTGTTTTTCAAACTGCTCAAGATTGCGGACAATCTAAGGGCGGTGCTTACTGGTCAACGTGATAGATGTGTTCCTCATTAGTCAAGGCACATGTGTAAGCAGGTCTAATGGCTGTCGGCCAAACGAGGCATGACTTTTGCCTGTTTAAAGTTTCAATTTTCAAAAAATTGCTATAGCGCCCCCGTTTGACCAATTGGAGTAAGATTGGTTTCAGTGATATTTGGAATGGCCCTTTACATTTCTGCAAAGTTTCAAAGAATGGTAAGTCTGCATGTATGTGTTAGGGGCAGATGAATAATTGTCATAAAACTGCAATATTCATTGGCTCATTAAAGCTTCATTTTTTCACTTATGGAAAATATTTTGCAAACGTTTTTTGGCATAGGTCCAAAGTTCATGTGTAAAAAGTTTCGTGCAGATTGCTCAAAAATCCCAGGAGGAGTTAGTGCGCCGGGCTATGAATGATGGAACTCGTATCTACGAATCACGTATTTCGTCCTATTGGTTCCATACATCCTTAATAATCTGTCAGTAATACGCAGTACGAGGCACTAGTAATCCTTTGCATTCAGTCATTTCTCCATTCATGTTCCTATGAATTATGCATTTCTTAGGATTGTAAGTTTCGTGTAATTTTAGGGTTTTTTTTTGTCTTACGTACCACCAGGTGGGAGTAATTTCCCACTAATTAGTGGGGAAAAAGCCACGCGTGGCCACTCGTGGCACTAGCGAGCCGATTTTCTCGAGTGGGTGGGGGTGCGTGGGCTGTTGAGCCATGTGACTGTCTAAACTGTAGACCATACGTCATACGAGACTCCGTTTGGTAGGCCAATCAGAGGCAGGTGGGGGGCGGGTCCGTGTTGACTACTGTTGGCAACCTTTCCCACTAATTACTGGGGAATTACTCCCACCTGGTGGTACGGGAGCCATTCAGTAATTTCTCCATTAATTTCCTACGAATTATGCATTCCGTAGGATTGTACTTTTCGTGTAATTTGGAGGATGGGCTGTCCTCGATCTCGAGTGGCTCAGAGACAACAAAGGAGAGGCAAAGTCGATCATTGAAGACCACAGGATACAGTCCATGAAGTGTGAGGGGAAATTGTTCCATGAACAATGAGTTCGTAGACCACTTGAAAACGGAACTATCGCCAGAACTACTGCAGTCACCACCACAGGCACAACTACAAACTTTTGGCAGAGCATGTGACACAACTGAACAGACGTCGGGGCATCTCTGTGTATGTCTGGTTGAATTCTTCAGACGCGTTGTGATCTACATCATATTCACACAATGAGTTACTTGCGAACAGCTTTCTTAGCGTTCACTTAACCAGGATGGATGGCATGCAGCAGTTCTCAGGCTACCAGACGCGCAACGCTGAACAAGTCCTCAGCCAGCCCTTACAGCTTCCGCAGGTGGCATGCGACAAGCGAACGGGCGAGGAGCCTAAGGACGTTGTCAGCTTCGGGAGCAGCAACAGTGATATATGCAAGCGCTACTCCAAAAGCCGGTCGTACCAACGCAATGAGCTTGTGGACCTGCCGGGTAGTGATTTGTCCTCTCCGAGCGAGAACAGAATTGATGTCTGCAGCTTGCTCCTGCCGCTTGCTCCTTCAGGCAAGCGGCAACAGCAGGCTTGTGTAGGGCTTGACGATGCTGCGAAGCGGCCTTACTCACAGACGGTTGAAGATGTGAGAAGAGCTCTCCTCTCAAATCAACACAATGAGGTACTTGCGAACAGCTTTCTTAGCGTTCACTTAACCAGGATGGATGGCATGCAGCAGTTCTCAGGCTACCAGACGCGCAACGCTGAACAAGTCCTCAGCCAGCCCTTACAGCTTCCGCAGGTGGCATGCGACAAGCGAACGGGCGAGGAGCCTAAGGACGTTGTCAGCTTCGGGAGCAGCAACAGTGATATATGCAAGCGCTACTCCAAAAGCCGGTCGTACCAACGCAATGAGCTTGAGAACCTGCTGGGTAGTGATTTGTCCTCTCCGAGCGAGAACAGAATTGAAGTCTGCAGCTTGCTCCTGCCGCTTGCTCCTTCAGGCAAGCGGCAACAGCAGGCTTGTGTAGGGCTTGACGATGCTGCGAAGCGGCCTTGCTCACAGACGGTTGAAGATGTGAGAAGAGCTCTCCTCTCAAATCAGCACAATTCGTGGCACGTGCACGGCGTGGCGGACGTGGTGGTCACTCAAATCAGCAGCGAAGCCTACCACGCCCCAACATTCACAACCAGCTGCAGCATCCAAAATCTATTTGGCAAGAAACAATTCATTTTGCTCCGAAAGACGGAGAGCGTAAATCCCAAAGACGCCATCCGGAATTGTTGCCAGGAGCTGGACCACAATCTAAGCCTGGAGTGGCATTCCACAGAGGGTCTTGTGACCTCCCGTAGCGATTTGAACCGGCCCGTACACTCACAGTCTTCCAGCATAATGGTGAACTGGACCAATGGCGTAGAGTCAGGGATTCACAAGTGCTCATATCTGTCAACCGCGAACGCTGATGCAAAAAAGTACACTGCAAACAAGCCCAACGCTAGGGTGTTGGACTGTAGGCGTTCGCCAGCCGAGTACCTGTCAGTCGACCTGTCAGATCCACCCTCTGACTGGGACGAACCATTCAGACAAGTAAAGATCATCGCTGATGCTATGCCTCGTCTATCAGCCGAATACCACCGCAAAGGGCTGATACACATTGCGATCCGCAAATCACGTGTGCTCGGCAGCCTGAGCAGGGCTGAGGAAACCCAGGGTCTGATGGCACGCATGTCTTATTCCTTTAAGTCCACCGAATTTGAGCGAATCCTTGACATGCACACGGTAATGCAGATACACGCGTTTGTACCCCGGATATATGCAATGCACATGTGCGTAAGCCCGCTGGAAAACGAAAAGTGCTCTGCCGTCTTCGTGGGGGAGACACCCGGCTCATGGAATCTGGGCAACAGCGGTGGGTTGCTGTACTCGAAGCAAGAGGAGTGTCAGGTAATGGCCTACCACGTAACACTCTGCCTGATCCGAATACAAATTCTGACCTATATGAAGTTCGGCATAACGCTGAGGTGCATACAGCCAGCCCGGCTCTACCGACATGGATTCGGATTTAGGCCTGATATGATAGCCTGTCTTATTGACAGTCTGCACCCTAAAATACATTCTGACCAGAGAGCCGACGATGTAGATTTGGGGATGCGGGAGCAGCGGGCTAAGGAGGGTATCTGTTCGATCCGCCAGACTCTCGTTAAGCTCGGATTGCTGGCATACCTGCCACAAGAAGCAAAAGATCTGATCCTCAATGTTGAGAGTTGGGTCCGCTACGGTGTCAATCCGCCAGGCGGACTTTGTGACGAAATGTCCCTGCTGACGCATTTCTATCAGATATGCTTCGGGGAACCTGTGCAGCTGGACTCCTACAACTTCCTTGGGCAACAGAGGGATTACAAGTCGCACATAATCAACTCCACCACAGGATCAGTGCAGCCCTACGGACCGTTTGCCATAGACGTCTTGCAGAAGCCATATGCCTGGAACCAGGTGGTGATCGTCGAGCCAAAAATGCAACCACGCAAATTAGCTACAGCCGGACAGGGACCCACGAAGCCACGTGTGAAGAACAGTGCAGTGAGGAGAGCCGAAGATCCCTCCTCTTCCCAGTCTCCTGGTGTTACCCCAGGTGGTTTGAATGTCACAACCGAAGAAAACTCCTTTGACAACTCAGCTTCCAGGTCTGTGTACACCGCTGGATGGTAACAATAGTAACAAGTCATGAGTGACCAAGAAACTTGATTCTTTCTTGGTGTCAACTGTTGATAGTCTGATAGAATTTTAAGAAAAAAGAGTGACCCAGACCCAAATGATTCGATCTGATCTGCAGTTAAAGGCCCCCATATGGCCCTCAATAAATCAAGCAGCTTGGCACTGGTTTGAATTATTGCTCTCATCAACGTGGTGAAAGTGTGACATGCAATAAAAAATTAAAAAATAAAAATAAAACGTTGTCTATCTGTCCTGTGTCTGCTACTTGTGGTGTCTGCTACTGCAACTGTCTTGTTGTTATGAAGTAAACTAAACTCACAATTAAAAACTGGGGAATTACGTTTCAATACCTAAAAGAGAAGAGGCAGATTATATGGTGGGTGGCAGAGGTGGACAGTAACAGAGATATCGTCATTTAATTTGTGTAAAACGATTAAATAACATAATAAAACACATCATGTGAAAAAGAAAAACGATTGTAATTATTATATAGTATCCTGCATAATTGTGTTTACATTTGTGCACACTGTTAAATGTTGTTTACATTTTTAGAACCCTGCTACAGATGTGCGAAGTGCTTACATTTTATTTCTAATTACTAAGATTAGTGGGTGTGTGGGTTTTTACCAGCGTGCTATGCAGCTAGTCTACACCAGAGGGTCTGGTCCAGAGTTTAGAAGAGAGAGTAACGTGACGCTTTGGTCTCGCCGCAAAGCGGGCTGCTATGGGCTATAGTTCCAAACATTGGAACTATCTCATTGAGATTGAGACAGAAAGCTCAATGCCTGTGCGTACATCCACACAAAGACTAGTAGTTTAAATAAGAATAAAGCCTAAATAATACAAAAAATGTATTAGAAATATAAATATTACGGAAAAAATACAAATAAACTTCTTTGTTGATACTTTTTTATTTAAATGTGCACATACAACTTGAAACACATTTGATTATAGTAAGGGGTTTGTCAGAAGGCACAGAGTCTGTTGGGTCTGGACAAGCTCACGCGTGAGCTCCGCGGGGCTCACACGAGAGCAGTGATATGCGCTTGGGACCCACAACCGTCACCACCGTCCGTGTACTGCTGGAGCGCAACCTCTACGGTGCTCTGGCTGATGGGCACCCTCATCGCATTGACGTCCCTGGTGATGGCTAGAGTCAGAGCCTGGTTCTCGATGTAAGCAGCGGTGTTGAGGTTGGCGGCAGCACGCCTGACTACAATTTCCACTGCCGCCGCCAATTCGTCAGGTCGAATGCCATCGTGTAGCAAGCTGAGGAGGTGGTCCAGATTGCTGATTTCTTTGATTGTATACGCGATATCCTTGTCGTACTTAGCGATCTCCAAGTCTGGGAACGAGTTGAGCACGGCTCGAGTTCTTCGCTGGCGGTAGTCCTCGCACTTCTCCTCGAGATCGGCCTTGAACTTAGAAATCGCGTCCACTGAGAGGACGAGATTGGACTCGCTCTTCTCGTAAAAGCGCAGCTGGGACTTGCGAGAGCGGTGGTGAACATATAGTGATGCGAAAAAGTTTGCGCCGGAGAATATTGCCAGGAAGGCAAGCTCGGCCAGGCCACGGCAGATCTTACCGGCAGGACCCTGGCACATCCAGCTCGGCATCTCAGTGGGAGATGTAGTGCTCGTGTGTGCGGATGTTGATGACCCTTGACAATAATATGCCTGTGACGTTCTTTGCCTCGTCTGCACTTGAGTACAGGTACAAACCTGTGCCGCTGATCCTAGGCGATAGCTCACTTACGAGGCCCGCCTCGCCGACCTTTCTAGACTTCAGGGCCTGATCTGAGTAGTTCCCCAGGCCATAAGTACCGCAGAAAGCAACGCCGAGTTCAGGCGTCATCAATCGTTCCTGTGGCAGCAAATGTGACTTGGTTCGGTTCACGGCGTCTTCGAAGGGGTCGCAGTTCAATCCATTGAGATAGTCATCAATCTCAGACACAGGGTTCACTTCACAAAATAGCTTTATGTTGGGCGTAATACCTGAGGCCATTCGTTGCCTGCGCTTGCTCAGCTCGTAGATACGGTACACCGAGCTGAAGGGTGGTAGGAGCGTAGGCATGCAGCTGTACGAAATTGTGCCGCCAGGTCCGGCCAGGGGGTCGGGTACCAGGTCCTCGTTCAGGTCCTGGGAGCGGCCACGGATGAAGATGAATGGCCGACGGTAGCCGGCTGAGCGTTCCGACTCGGGGCAGAAGCCGTTGAAGGCGTCGGCCACCACAATGGCATAGGGGTCAGACTCAGAGAGCACCACGTCGCCGCCGACCACGTCTTTCATGTACATGTTGGGTACGTGGATGCCGGGGGACTCAAGCCCCTCCGGCATCACCAGAGACTCGCAAGACTGCGTCACTGTTATCTGACGGTGGGTGTTGGAATCTGTAGGGTAGCATATGACCTTGCTGCCCAGGGTGTAGAGCACTGACTTCTGCCCGATCAGTGTGACCCCCACGCCTTTGAAGCGGGTTCCGCGGAACAGCAGGTATGACAACCCCGAGTAGTAATCCCTATCGAAGTGCTCCAAGATCACACGTCGGGTAAGCAGGGTGGTGTAATGCATGGCCAGTAGCACTTTTGCCACGGCCTGCGGCAACTTCTTCAGCATGTTCACTCTGAATGCCCATATGTAGGTGATTACCGAGCTGGAGCTGAGACCCGGGTCACCTACGTGCTTCGGCTTGGTGGCAGTCGGTTCGAAGGCCTTAGAGAGGTTCTTGTAGTTCCTGGGCTGCACCGTGGCAAAGACGTAATCAGAGCCATTTAATCGGCCGACCGTGAGCCCGGTGTCACCCAAGGTGCCAAGCTCCTCCTGGAGGTTTGCGTCCTCTGCTCGGTAATATAGACGATGTTGCTGAGAGGAATCGTCAGTGGACCTTTCAGCGTAAAGCCTTGCACCAAGAACGGGCAGGATAACCCAGTACATGAGATTGCAGTAGTCAATGTCGTCCTGAGTGAAGTATACTGGGTAGCCGTGATCGTTGACTCCGCACGTTTCGGCGACATTTGGCGGTTGACAGAACAGAGGCAGCGAAGCCACTATGGTGTTCTTGCGTCGGTCACCGACCACGCTATCAAATACCTCGAGGAGAGTGTGCTGGAACTCCTCAAATGAGGTAAGCACCAGAGCGGGATCTTTCTCCAAATTCTCATCGGGCCTGTCCCTTTCTTTGAAATATTTGGCTGTGAAAACTGCAGCAACGGGGTCGCTCATGATACTCTGAAGCTCACGGATGCCGTTCCTGAATGATTTCTCTATAGTTTCGCACGGACCGACGCATGGTTCTTTTGTATATGCTTTTTTTCTGACTGTTATCACTGACTCGCCACCGTCCGAGTTGTTCAGACCTATCTTGATTATGTGGAGGTAGTCACCAATGCATGTTTCCTGTTCTTTGCCCAGCTTGCCAAGAAGTTCGCTTCCGATTTGAACGAACTCACCCTGGACGTTGTTCATCATCGATGTGTTGAACAAGGCTACCCGGGGCCTTACGGTCCAGTGAGTAGGCTCTGGGCATGGGGGCCTATCGGCCTCTTCGTTCATGGGAATTGCCATGTATCGGGGACAGAACTCGAGCACACAGGCTGGGTTGGCCGTCTTGGCCAGCCAGCTGTCCTCTTCGCCCAGCCCGGCCAGCTGGTCCACTGACACGGTGGGTCTGCCTTTGAACAAGTCCACGATATCCTTTCTGAGAGCCGAGGCACGATCTACGCAGAACAGTTCTGGTGGGTTGGCCTGCTTGTGAATTTCTGTACTCAGAACTTTGACAATCTTGCCATCATGCTGGATGATATTAGAGACGTTCGGGGATCGTTTCATAATGTCTACGTAGGTCAACTCACCGGTGCCCGACCGGTCGCAGAGGATCTGGCTAGGCCTGATCGAGGTCAAGGCAGGGGCCAGGCAGCCCAAGGTGTAGTACTCCCACTTGTGTCCTCGTGGGTTGGAAAAGGCTGTGTTCTCCAGTGACGTGTCCTCATCGGAGTTGTGCTCCAACTGGGTCGTGTCAACGCGTAGGATGGGCACTTCTGACGATCTGCCTCCGCCGATCCTCATGACTGGTACAGCTATCCTTTCCCCCTGCTGTTGAGCTGAGGGTCTGATGAAGGGCAGCTCACCGCTTGACCGTGAGCCATCTGAGCACTGCATGACGTACTCGCATGTGCGATCTGGAGTCAGCATCTCCTGGGTCAGGTCGTACTCGACATGCTCAGGGTTCAGGTTTATCTCGCGTGTCTGGCAGACAGGGAGTGCCCTGTATAGGCTCTGGCCCATGATCAGCACCTCGTCCCTGTCGCTGTTGAGGATCTGCCGCATGTTCTCGATTACGCCTGGGGTGGCGGCGGGACAGACGTTCACGATTCCGCACATGAGCTCGGAAATCATGAGGGCCCAGTAGATTCGCTCGGCACGGCTGGAATGCTTCACGTGGCGCAGCAGCATGTCAATCAGTGTGGGCTGATGCGCGCAATAGATGAGCACAGACTTTAACTTTGTGAGCTGCCAAGATACGCTGGCTGATGCGAACACTTGCTCAGCTACTTTTGCAGCCTCCGTGCGGCTGATCATGGTCAGCTTATTGCCAAATTTCAGCGAAACAAACCTAGATATCATGTTGAAAACCTGCTTGTACTCCCTGCTCTGAACGCCGTTGCCGACTGAGTCGTAGGCACCCTCCTGGGCCTCGCGTTGGTCCGCCACTGTGAACTTTTTGACTAAGACGGACGCCGCGGGCACGTGTTCCATAGGCACCATCATTTTGTAGACCAGGCCAGCGAGGAGCCGAGACAGCTCCTCGTGATCTTGGAACAATGCTCGTCCTATCTCTGCAGCAGCAAACTGGAGAATAGTGTTCGTATTGAGGCTCGAGTTATCTGCCCCGGGCCCAAAGATGTGATCGACCAGAGCCTTGGCTAACGTCCCTGGCTGCCAATTTAGGAACCCTGGGGTGTCCCTGGAATATTTGTAGACGTTGGCGGGCTTAACCACAAACACATTATTCAATACTTGTGTGCCCGTGTTGCCGGGGTTAAAGCTAAACGAGTTGTCTTTTACATTCATGGTCATCTCGGCGGGTATTCAGCCAGTGGGTTGTTTTCCTGGCTTAGGGTTCAGATGAACAGACTGGTGGTTTTCGGGAGTCTGACTGGCTTCAAGTCCGGCTTCTTCGTGCACCGCATAGGCAAAAAACCGGGCACTCTGTTCTCGATGGCAACCAACGCCCTGGCCATTGCTTCATCGGCTCTCTCTGCGCACATTAGTAAGGTTTGATCATCCGGAGATTTGCGCGCGCGTTCAGAGAACGAGACAGAGGTTATCGTCCTCGCTACAGCCCGGTGCAATTCTTCAGTCTCCTTGTCCGTTTTGACCTTGTCAACGCTGCCCAGTACGTCTCGCTCACGGTTGTCATCATCCTCATCATCGTCGTCATCACTATCTTCATCCAGTTCTCCCTCTAAGTAGCTGTTGCTGGAGCAGACAAACCAGCGTATGAGTCCGACCAAGAAACAAGGCATACTCTAGGCCTAGCAGGCCATGGATCACCATAACAGAGAAGCTGAATGCTGTTAGTATTGTTAACCAACCTTATGGCTACGTCCTTCCTACGCTATCAAGCACAACACAATAGCATACAATACACTCAGACAACTTCGGAGACTTTCAAAGGGACTTTATTAAAGGATCCTACATGAATAAAAAAACAAAACAGGTGAAGACAAAGGTAAAGAGAGAGCAAGCTCATGGAAAAGGAAGAAAAGGAAGAAGAGAAGCTGGCTGCAATTGCCTTAGCTAACCGGCGGCGAGAGTTGCTTCTAGGAAACTGTGGATGGTTGGGGGCACAGCGTGGCATGAAGCAGCCTGAACTTATTCCTCTGCACAGTGCACCACAAAGGGACACCGAGGAGCAGGCACTGGTGGGCAACGACCCGCAGCTGAACATTGTCATCGACGAGATCGTCAACACGTTCAGCCCACACCTTTCACTGGAACTGCTCCTTTACAACGTGTTAGGCAGCAACTGCAAAAGTGCCTCTGTCCTTGTTCGCTTTCTTGTCACCCACTACTCGTCCAACCAGGTGTGTGACCATATCAGGGACACGCTGAGGAACCTGGTGCGCTGGATTGTGCTCGAAGGCTTCCTGCCCTGCACTTTTGTCCCCTGGAGTGGGCTACGGAACCTGCGCTTGGGCCTGTATGGCAGTACGGCTATCACCAACGTGATCCGGGGCTCCGGGAGAGGTTTGATTTCAGGCGTACTAGGCAGAGCTTTGTCGGCCGTTAGCCCCAGGGAGGCGGCCTTAGAGGCCACACAGGAGCATGAAGCTCACAGGCAGGTGCTTGAGCTGCTGATCAATGTGCCGGTGAGCAGGCTTGCGGATCGGCTGAAGAGGCTGATGGAGAACAGTTTGCCCAGCGATCTCACGGCCGTGGTTTGCAAGCTGATCGCTGACTGGATTCGGGTGGAATTGGAGCGAGATACTGAGATTAAGATCGCCATCGTAGCCCTGTGGGAGGTGGTCAAGACGCTGGAACATGGCCGGTGTCCCGTGGTGCCCGAGTGCAGGCCTTCGGGCTGCCTGGCCTTCTACGACCCGGTTACAGACATGGTCACGGCCTCTGTCGATGGGGCTGTGTATGAACACGCGTCTGTGTGGCGGGGAGACGCGTCCGACGACACCGTGTGCACCGTAGCGAAGAGGGCCTACACCAGGGTCAAGGGATTTTCTGAGCTATTGGATGACACTGTCCGGGGCTTGCTCACCTCGTCCAGCCGGCGCATCTTCACGTCTTCTGGGCCTTCGCTGCAGTCCTCGGCTGTCGGCCGGCTTGCCGACGTGGTACTCTCGATGAGGCAAGATGGAACCGGTGGTCCTTCACCCAGGGCGCCCATTGACCGTATGACAGACCTACTGCTCAATGACAGAAGATCTGATTTGTTGGGAATTCCGCCGGAGGCACTGAACGATATTCTATTCAGGCCTGGTGCTGACCCGTCCACGCACAGGTCAGCATGCCTGTCACACAACCTGAGTGCAATGCTCAGTTCCATGGTCGAAGACAGCAAAGACTCACTCGTACTCAAGGACTTCCTGAGGACCTTGTCCCGAGACCCTGATGGGGCCCTGTGTAGACTCAAATCTCAGTGCGACGCGTTCAAGGACAGCAGGTTGATCGCTGCTGCCGAGGCGGTCGCTAAGCGAATGAGGGCTGTGAATGACGATGACATGGAGTCTGTAGAGGAGCCCGTAACGGACCTGGGCCCAGACGTAAGACTGCTGTGTCACTACCCCTCGACGGGGAGTATCGCCCAGGTTGAGGATATCCTCAGTGTATGGACCAACTTCTGGCGCAGCATGCTGTCAGGCTTCAGCCACTTCAACCGAAGGCATAACGCAATCCAGTACACCAGCAGGAACCAAGATCGTGAGTTGGATTCAGGCTCGCCCAGCCACACGTTCCACAATGTCCTCGTACACCTGCTCAACACCTCGGGACGCACCTTCGCCGACGGCCTGGCTGGCAGAAGGCCAGACGGGTCGCTGGCTGTAAACGAGATCATGTTGGCCCGTGACAGCCTTAACCCCTCTGCCTACGGTCTCCTGCTAGCCAACAAACTAGGTCTCAGGCTATCGGACATGAAGCACGGAAGTTTGGGCGAGAGCGACGAGAAAGAAGAACCAGCAGTCACATCAGCTCACACGTCGAGCTCAGACGATAGAGGGGATAGCGTTCTACGTCAGAGGCAGGATGAAGTGAACGGGGATTGTGCGTTGCCTCGCTGGAGATATCAGGAGCCCTGTGCTTACCGTAGGCCTCGGCGGCAAGGTGCTCGGGATGGACGGGGGGCTCGTTATCGTCGACGATGCGAGGCTCTTGCTCATGACCTCTGCCAGGCACCGAGCAGGTCGCGAGGCATGGGCTCACGCATGACTGCTGGTTATCTAGGGCGTGGTGACACGCAGCATTTCTCTCCGGGGCGTCGATGAGAGGAACAGGATTAGGAGACTTATCCTGAGCAGACGAAATGAGTGCAGCCGTCGGACGTACTTTTCGCCTCTTGATCTCTAGACTTTTGACGCACTGCGAATCCCTGGAACTTGACCGAATGTGTTTGATTTGACCTGAATAATGAGTAAAAGACTTTCCCAAACCATGTTTCCTGAGTGCACTGTGTCCTTTGTTCACTTTAGGTGGAGTCGGCTTAAGAACCTTGGTCTCGGGTTCAGCTTCTAGAGACCAATTGTGGACCATGACTTCTGCAGCTAGGGCAGAGTATCTGTTCAGCGGGTTCGCGTTGGTCGTGCCACGGACGAGCAACCGATCTCTGTTGATCGCCACGTCGGGTGTCAAGACGTTATCAAACGTGAGGCGCATGGACCTTGTGCTCGGGTCAAAAGTGTCGTTATCGAACGCGGGGGTCATGGGCCTGATCTGGTCCAAAGTTGCGCGACCCGGCAGACTCCAGAGGACCTCCAGGCTGAGCTCACTTATATCGTGGAGTGGCACCCTGGCCCACACTGACATCCTTTCAAAGGGATCTTGGATGTGTAGCAGTAGGTCGTAAGCGATTTCTTCTTGCGCCAAGGTTTTCAAGAAATTGTTGATACGGTCGATTGGCTCCATCTTGTTCGCAAAGCACTTCTTGTGATTTGGCGAGGTGGCGTAGCGCACAAACCTGAGACCCTTGTTGGTCATCACCACTCCTACGAATTGTTGTTGGAACATGACGGGGCCTTCACCCAGCTGTTGCACGATTATTGCTTCTTGTGTCCGCTTAGGTGGTTCAGTACGTTGCTGCTGCTGTTGCCTCTGCTGCTGAGCCATGGCTAGTCGCTGATGATCCTGCTCAGCACTAGGCTCAGTCGGTCCAGATGGTCACAGAAGAGCTGGTGTGTCTCCAGCTTGTTATCAACGTTGAGCAAGCACAAAGATTCAGTGAGCTCCTGTGTGTGATCGAGGCATTGTACTTTGTAAATAGGAACGGTCCAGCCCGATGAGTCCGGCACGACCCACCTGTGGGAGCCGTTAAGTTCGTCCACCCTGTGAGCCGGGATATAAACATTCCTGGAGCAAATCTCAGTGAGTGCGTGAAACCAAAAGTCGTGGAGCTGGAAAAACTCCCCGCACGCCGGGCATTTTGCTTCGCTGCGGAGCCCTCTGGTTGGCCTTCGATCCAAGCCCCTTTCGCGGAGGGCCGAGCTTGCCTCAGCCAGGACGATCCTCGGGAGACCGAAAGAAGCCATTGTCCCGTCACTTTTAGTAGCCTCCAATCGCATGTAGCCGAAAATGCGCCCTGTCTCCAGGTAGAGGAACCTCCATTCGCCGTCTAGCTCTGAGGTGGATGACTCTTTCACACTGCGAGAGTCCTGCGCCAAGTTCTTGGTCTCAAGCACTTTTACACAATCCTCGACCTCTCGTAGCATCTTCTCTTTGCTGGCCACCAAGTCCCTCAGTTCCTGACGGCGTGCTCGCCTTGCGGTCTGAGCCCTGACTCTAGTCGAAGAGAGACCCGCATCTGCCAACAGATTCTCGAAGTGCCTGTTCACTATATCCGAGATCTTGGAAACGTATAGAGGACATGGGGGGGAAGTTATCAGGGGCTCGAACGCTGTGCTTCTCGACATGGTTCCAAACGGTGACTATGAGTTCCGCCCTGGCATGGGGCTTACTCTCCGCCGTTAAGTATGCCTCGTGGTCAAGTATCATTTTGTGGTGCTCCTCACTGGGATTGTTAAGCAGCCAAGTGGCCAGTTGCACAAACTCGGGGTTCTTGACATGGTAGTTCATCAGCACCTTGTCCTGGTACGAGGAGTGTGAACTCTTGTAATTTTTGATGAACGCCCGGCCGACCTCACTGCTGTATTGGGTCCAGTACCTGGGTGAACTGCGATCCTCGATGCCCACGAACCACGTTTCGGTCAAGTAGAGCAGACACAGCTTCTCCTGTGAAGTGAGCATGCCACATCGTTCCTGGGCTAGCTGGCAGCAGAACCTGTTGAGGTGAACGTGGAGCTCGACCAGGTGTGCCACCTTGTTCAGGGCGTTTGGCAGCTCGAGCTCCGCATTCTTCACCTTCTGCGAATTGATGGCCATTGACGGGAAAAGCTGGTGGCTCTGGCTGCCACACACATTGACTGAGGAGAAAAAAAAGGGCGTGTGGAACTCCGTGTTGTTCATCTTCATTTTCAGCACCACCGCAGCAGGGTTGGCTACGCCATAGATGTAACACGTAAGATTTTCATTGCTGACGGTGAATGCCTTTGCGGATGTAACGGCTCGGCCCTGAGCCAACGAAACGGTCTCTAACATGCTCCTGAAATAAGGCTGCAGTGAGCGCTTAGCGTTGGACGTGTAGTTAGCGCTTTTGCTTACAACGCTCGTGAACTCAATGCAGGTGTTCTTGTAGCCATGCTGCGAGCATAGCCTCTTCTTGTGCGAGACGAAGCGGAGCCTGGTTTTTTGGAGTGTTTTGGTGGTATTGGACTGCACCTCAGCGTACTTGCGCAGGGACCTGGAGAAGACATGCGAGTGGAACTGCTGGTTGCCAACTGTGTTTACATGCAGCACGTGGAGCAGCACGTCGCCATCCAGGCGCACCACACAGCTACCCGTGTCCCTCAGCAGCACGTTAGGACTTTCCGACGCCTTGGGCCGGGCGCAACCCGCCGGACCAGCCGCTGTAAGGTTCGGGTCTGAAAAGCCAATGTAGAGCCCATCGGTGCACGTTCGAATCCATACACCAAAGGGCCGCGAGCCAGCACAGTCGTGAAATACGTGACTCGTACAGCCTTGTGCGCTTGGACCTTGCAAGCGGGTCTTTGGGTCCCGATAACAGGATCGGACACCGGAAAGCCCGCGAACCCCGTGGATCGCAGGCCTTGTGCTGAACGCAAGGTTTGTGTTCATGGCCATGGACAAAAAGTGCTGCCTTGAGCTCCTGGGGGCACAGCGCAGACACAGGTTCAGGTCTGGAGAAGAATTCCTCCAGGTTGAACAGCAGCAGCGTTAGACGCCCTGCGTACACCAGGGTCAAATGGATCCACAACAGTTCCACAGCAATCTTACAAGTGGGCGAGACGTTGGGTGAACGTGAGACACACCCCCACTCGTCGGGCACGTGGAACGGGAGGTTTACAGCAAGGTACTCAAGGACTCTGATCTTGAATGATGCACTGCTGTTCAAGTGTGTCACGCGCAGATCTGCGGCCAGGGCCTCTGCATTCTCCCTGGCTTCGGTATGTTTAGCAGTGAGTAAGCAGAGACGACAGTAGATGGGCACCAGCTTTTCCAAGAACTCCAATAGGGCAGGACCCGAGGGCCGCAGGTATGCGAAGCCCCCATGCAGCCGCTCGTCAAAGTCTACGTAGGCCAAGCGCTGCGGTGACCACACAGCCCGTCCTGCAAGCAGGAGCCTGTAGTCAGCCAGGCAGTCTATTAAATGCCTTGAGGGGAGTATGGCACCCTCAAGCGGGAGCCCTCGAGCAGCGGCCCCTGCAGCTATCTCATCAACCAGGTAGCCTAGGAAGGTGAAGTAGTTTCTTATGCAGACGTGTGGTCCCGGGCAGATCGAAAACAGGACGCCTGGCCGATTCTTCGTTGCCTCGGCCATCCTTGCGTGTTATGGAAGGTTACCGGACAGGGAGCGTGATGGAGGCTTTTGTGTCAAGCCGCCGGAAAAAAGGCGTAGGACATATGAAGAGTGTGACGAAACAAGGCCTGAGACGACAGGTGGGCCGGGGTCCCTCGTTGCTGAGTATGAACAGCTGTACATCAAGCTCAGGGCTAAGCTGCTCGACCTGCAAAACCTGGTGAGAGCTAAGGTGCTGACGATCACCTCGCAGGCGGAGTCCTATGCCTTTATGAACATCTATGGACTATGTTCACTGGGGATATCTACTCAGCCTTTCAGCACTGGCGTGGGACCTCTCACATGCAAATTCAGTGGCGCTACCGAGTCTGTCATCACCGTATTCGGGGAGCTCAACCCTATCCTGGGCGTGCGTTCAGCTCAGTCTGCGCAAGGAGAGATACAGCTCACGTGCTGTTGCGAGTCCGATTACCAGAGAACCGTCGAGGAGTCCATGAGGCTCCACTCCGTGGCCGGTCAAAGGTACCCGAGAGTGAGCAGGGTTGACTTGGGCCACAGCGTGGGCAGCCTGGAGAACCGCTTTTTACTCAATGTAAGGGAGGACCTGCATGCGATAGGTTGCGCCTACGGGCAGCTGATGGCTCTGTTCGAACTGCTGCACATCAACCAACAGCTATTTCTGCACGGTTGAGACAGTCACGACAGAGCTCTGTGTTCTGATTTAAGACAAATTTGACATGCTCCGCAGACAACAGAACAGGTTTATGAAATGTTATGGTGGTGATGATGAATCTGGTAATAAACAACCTGAATCAAACTTGTCTCTCTCTTCTCTCTGCCCATGTTTACTATTCATGCTTCTGTCTAACCTTGTATAAGTGAGTGCCAATAGCTCATGTGTCAACCGTCTTCCGTAGATGAAACTTAGTACCAACAATTCATCACTTTTGTTATTTTTATATAATAAAACAAGAACAAAGGAACTCATCAAACTTGTTATTTTCAGATTTTTCGTTTATTATTTCATTTAGCTATAGACTACAGTCAAACAGCACACAGCTTATCAGACACAAATTCCAACTGCACCAGCTGTCGTGAGCATCTTGTTCGCATTCATCCCACACAGCTTTGCTGCAAATCTCCCTAGTCGTGTGAGAACGGTGGGTTACTTAGACAGAACACCGACAGAAGCTGGGTCCAGGACAGTCCGCTGGATGAAGTTTATGATGCTGCTCTCATTACCAGAAAGGGTCATCGTCCCCATTCTGACCTTCTCGTTGCTTCTCAGTTGACACACGTTACACTGTCTGAAGATAGCCTCCAGCATATACTCCAGCGGCTTGAGGCCAACGGCTTCTGCATACTTCTTCTGGAGCGCTCTGTGGCTCAGGGGCTCATTGTTGGTTATGTTCATCTCAGCCTTGATCTCCTCGCACAGCACAAATGCCCCTTGAAGCCCGCACATTCTCGCAGCTACTTCAAATGTCATGCGCTCCTCCGCACACTCCCGGAAACCGTCAAAACTCTTGTGCTGTACGTAAACAGACCGGAAACGCTCGATCTGATCCAGTTGCAGCTTGCTCACCTGAAAAACGTCCCGCAGACCACTTGTTGCCGCGTCCCCTCCTGCCATGTACATCAGGTCTGCTGTGAACCGACATCTGGCCAGAGGCAAGGTTGAGTTCTGAGCTAGCAGATCACTGGGTCTGACGAGCGAGAGGCGCAAGCCTTCGGTAGGCTCCCGGCCAACCCGCTGATCCGGTTCGACTGTCAACGCAACCTTGAAGCTGCTGCCAAGTTGCATCTCTGACAGGGCCTTTTGGCTCAAAGGGTCCAGCTCGAGGCTGAGGTTGAAGTAGACCAGCCGCTGGGACTTTTTACGGAAGGCTGCGAAGGCCGCAAATACCAGCAAGTTAGACGCCAAGTCGTACATCTCCTGGAGCTTAAAGTTCTCGTATTCGCTGCTTAACTTCTTGTACAAGCTGATGCCATCCTCGAAGGCTTCGTCTCCTGTAGTCAGTGTTGAGAAGATTGTCGAGTCGGGTATAACTTCATAGTTATCTATGGACTTTATAACCCGCATACTATTAGCTAAGAAATTATCACGTTCAAGAGTTGCGAGTGTGATGTGGTCGGCGATCAAAATCGTCCTTGCGAACGGGACATGCTCTTGGAGCACTTTTGTGCGCACCAGTAACTTGTGAGCCTGATGCTGTCCTATGACTACCGTAAAGTAGGTCAGTTCTCCATTAAGATTAGTTACACTTACACCTGGCAGAAACGTGAGCTTTTGCGAGTAGCTCGCCATGGTGGAATTCAGTTCGCATTGTCCTTGCCAAGCATTGTCTGTCCTAGTTAATGTATCTCTTATGTGCTCACACGCCTACTTCTGCTCTCTACGCTGTGCCCAATCAAAGCTCTGCAACATTTTTGACAAACAGGGGTGGGGTCAACACATGCTCAAATAAAGGCCCAATTTTCTGACACAGCCTTGAATCTATACGAAACCTCCATTCAGGCAAAATTGGGACAAGACACTTGACTTATCCCGAATTCACTGTAGCCCGCAAAAGCTCGTCCAATTTAATGGAGCGTCTCAAAGCCCTGTACACCATATCCATGAAGAGAGAGGAAACATGTGATCTCATCAAAGCCGTCCTGTCGTATGATGCGCTGTCTCCTGCAATGGCGTACCACATAGACTACAGGGCAGAGAAGGTTGTCAGGATCACCGACAAGTGCATCGCAATAAACCGGGTTGAGTTCTTAGGTAAGAGTATAGCAGGCATGTACGCACTGCCATTTCCCTTTTCCAAAGTTTGGAGCTGCTATATATGGAATTCTCTCTCTCTCTCTCTCTCTCTCTCTCTCTCCTTTACCTAGAGCTCATTGCAAAGCTGAAGGCTTCAAAGGACTACGATCCATGCAATATTGCCGAAACGATGGAGCCAGTGATCCATGAGATGTTCCGGAGTGGCGAAACAAACTGGGGCAGATTTGCCTGCCTGCTAGCTTTCTTTCGTGAACTGTTTGCTAGCATTGAGCAGTCAGAGCAGTCACACACTGTCGCGACGATCGCTTACATGTCTGAAGGATTTTCCAAGTCTATCATGAGCCAAAGCGAGTGGCTCGAGCGCAATGGTTGGTGGGTGAGTAGGACTCAGTGGAGCATCTTCTGCCGTTGAAGCAGAACACTACCACGATGTACATGCAGGTTCCCTTTCACTTACTATTATTGTGTATATTCTTTTCTAACCCTCTATGCAGGACGGTTTTATAGAAAATGCACCAGGAGCAAACCAGGCAGAGCCAGTGTTGCCCAACGGACTCGAAGAATCTCATGCCTTTTTCAGCTTGGCTCTTTTGGCCACCTTAGTTGTCTGCGTGGCCTTGACGTGTTCGAGTTTCCTAAGATGATGACCACCGCCGCACCATAACTCAGAGTCCAACACTCCCATATACCTGGTACTCTCCAGCGACATTCAAGCAATAAATCTCTGCCCAACCCCATCCCTCTGTGCATGTGTCTGTTTGTTATAAGGCTCCCCAACCTGTTTATCCGCTATCAGAGACGACCGAGCCAAAGAGGGTAAAAAGCCTATTGGGTTGAATTATGTATTCTTTATTGCAAGCAAAGCCACAATAACGTACAATACAATATACAAAAAGGACCAACACAGGTCAAGACAGAGGTGGAGAACCGTCACAGGCTGGGATACAATACAAGTTGTTTAACCCTGTAAGAACCAGATTATGTTCAAGTTGTGATGATTCCTGGCTCTGTGGGGGGGGGGGTGGGGGTATTTATATGCAAATATAAGCAAAGACACGATAACATACAATACAATATACAAAAAGGACCAACACAGGTCAAGGCAGAGGTGGAGAACCATCACAGGCTGGGATACAATACAAGTTGTTAAAAAAAAAAAATCACAACTGGCTAAACCTTGTTCAGGTTTCTTTTCACTTTGGGCCCCGTTGAAAGAAAAAAGAAACTGACTCCCTGATAGAATCATCTAAAACGCTCATCCTGGCCTGAGTGATGCAATGGACAAGGTGAATGTTTCACAGTTAATCCGACTGATCTTCCTCCTGTGCAGCGTGGAGCTTGTGTCCTGAAGACTTGGTGAAGATGCTGTACGTCTTAGAGGTACTCTTAGACCGCTCGTAGGACTCGGCCAGGGCAAGCAAGTATTTACTTGTAACTTCATTGTCGTATCTGGTTGTCCTCGGCTTTGGGCGAACACTGGCAACCATGGCACGCTCCTGTTGTTTGAGGTCCTTGCTGGCATTCATAACTCTCAGGTTTTTTCGGGGAGTCTTCCCCACACAAATGTGCTCAGAGGGTCTTGGACTAGGAGATCGGGTTCTAGGCTTCTGTACCAAGGTCTTGTTGAGGTTTTTGAACAACAACCCATCTTCCTCTTTGACTGCATGGTACAACCCAAACAAGTTTTCAGGCAAAAGTAGCTCAAAAATCGCCTTCATCTTGCCCTCTTTGGTTTGTTCCGCCCTAGCTGTACGATACTGTTCATCGCTCAGCAACCCATTGTCTAACAGGTGGTCCAAGATTTGATCTGGTCGGGTGCACCATTTGATCAGCTTCTCACGATGGTCTGAGACCCAGTTGACCTGTTCTGGAGTTGGTACTATAGGCTCCTTTTTGAAGTTCTTGTCAAGGTCTTCGAAGACGTATTTCTCCAGATCCTTGATTGCCTCGTACAACCCAAACATGTTTTCAGGTGACAGTTGCTCAAATATCAGCCTCATCTTGCTCTCAGGGGTTCGTTCCATCGCACATATGTAGTACTGATCCCGGCTCAGCAACCGATGGTTCAGAAGGTGATCTGCGATGGGCTGTGGGAGAGTGCACCTTTTGATGAGTTGCTTACGATGTTTGTAGACCCAAGTTGTCTTTTCGCTCTTGCTCGCTCCATCGTTGGCTTCCATTCTGATTATTTTCTTGAATTAGTTGAGGTTCTCGCCAGAGGAATTGCATGAGATTCCTCTAAGCAGGCCAGTAGGAATGCTGTAATGCAGTGTTGGTATGCAAACCTGGTTATATGTAACAAGCTGCCAATGCTCCGCCCAGTGTGAACAAACGATTAATGTGGGAGGTTCCTTTTTTTTTGTTCTGCGTTCACTTATCCTTAGTTTAGGAGGACCTGGAGTCTGGAGCCTTTGTAGGACCTAAGGCTCCAGACTCGGGTCATTCTGACTGTGAACTACATACTTTAACCCATCAAAACTGGGAAAGCTTCTGCGTCATTTTAGATTGTAGCGTTGGCTATTCAAAAATAGCAGCTATACAAGCTCACAGCGCGTCACTTGGTGCCGCACTGATTTTTGAAGGCATTTTGTAGAATCGGCCTCACAGTGTATTGTAAGTACATCGAAGGATAATCAGCGCCAGAGCCAAGGGATGACGAAAGCCATTTTGTGTCTTTTGACAGAGATCACAGCACTCAGTGGACACAGTCCTAAGTTATATCTCGGAATAAGAAGAGATGGTACCGGCGGCCAACGTGTGCCGACCTCATTGCCGGGTTATGCTACGGTGTCAGTCATATTTAGGATAGACCAGCCTCTTGTGTCATAATAGATTCTTTATTCAACACAAACACAAAAGACGAAATACAAATTGCTCGAATCAAAACCCAGTTCAGTCACAGCCCATTCATGCTAGGGCAACAGGCGACCTCTCTGAGGAACCCTCACCCCTCCCACAAACATCATGGTCCGACCTGTATCACCATTTTCAATGTCAGTACGATTCCTGGTGATGGTCCAGATGAAGGGTAGGTTGACAATGAATTCAAGAGATTTGCTGGTGTACTCCAACACGTTTGCGGAGGCCACGGCCATTGCAGATCTTTGCTTGTTAGGTCTGGGAGTGACTACAGCATTATCCACTTCCGTTTTGACGATGTGGTATAAGCCAACATTTTCGCAAGGCAGTTTGGAACCCGGCCACCAACACCTGGGCAGCCTCAGATTGTAATGAGCTGCAGGTTTAGCTCGGCCAACGTCGAGGTAGGACGCGAGGTCTGTTACGCAATTCAGCAGTTTGAACACGTCCCACGTTTCACCCTTATGGGGTATCAGGATGTGCATATAGGCATCTTCTTCGCTGATGTAGGGCATGTGCAGAACCCTGAAACGCTGCAGGTCCTCGGTCACCAAGTTTGGTGTGTCGTAATCATTCTTGAACGTCACACTCTGCACCTCAATCCGTTCAGTTGGTGAGATGTAGAACTCACTGCGACATGTGAACCACTTGTCAAAGCAAATCTTCAAACAGGCCTTGAAGTATACTGTGGTCACCAACCGTAGCTTAGCCTCCGTGGGTAATCCTTTGATCGCTTGTACTATGTTACGAGTCCCCCTTGCCACAAATCCATTGAACTCTTCGTCAAGCTGTTCTTTATCCTGACTGGATTCCAACACCTCTCCACTCCACAACTTGTACAATAGCTGGGTTGAGCTGGAGTTACGTAATTCCTTTACGGTGGTCTGATCGTAGCCCCAAAGGATTGACTCGCTGTATGCGAAGGCTAACGGGCACCTGTTCACATAGTCTTTAATTGGAGAGTGACGCAGTTCATCAAAACCTATCAAGATGGTTTTGTCCATGGTCTCTGAAATCCCTGCAGCTGCTGTTGCTGTTGTAGATATCTGAGGTGATTCTGAAAAGCCCTCTCGTGCTCACCTAGAGTCAGACTCTGAAGGGGTACTCCCCCCTCTCCACAAGGATCCTCCCATCCGACACTCTCGGAAGGGTTCGCGTTTCCTTTCCGCTGAAGACCGTGGAAGAGATTTGAAAAGGGAGTCTTGTACTACTTAATGTCTGACTCTTGAGGTTGGGCTGCTCCATACGAGTTAATAGACCAGAGTGGGACTCTCCTCGAGGACCCAGCCCTCCGAGACTTTAGAATAGCCCCACGTGCGAGCTAATCGCAACCTCCTTTAAACGCCCAAGATCGTCGAAGTGGATATTACTTATATGGTGAGCTGTCTGCACCCCGGTCAGGATCACTCTGCAAGACCATGAAACTGTGCTTTTTCTGCGAGACGACCCGCGTGCTGCCTCCCTACACCGAGTCATGCCTGAGCATGCTCAACGTTCTGCACAAATTCGACCACTGGCTGCCGTCGGAACAGGGAGCAAAGACTTCCTCGTATAAACGCATGAGAGAGTTGATCACCGTACCGCGTTTCGATAGCAACGAAGCCTGCCCTGTGGTCAGCAACGAGGACTGCTACAAGCACCTCAAGTATCACGCACTGGGGTGGCTGAACAAGCATGTGGCCAAGTCCAAGGATCACAACTCCACCGAGTTCAAGGACCTCGCGGCTGCTATCGAAGCGGTCCCGGAATCCGCCAAGCTGGTGGAGCGGTATCTGTCAGCCCCTTCTGCCCCACAGAAGCTGCGTAACCTGATCATCTGGGAAGACGTTCTGCCTGAGCTGAACGAAATCCAACTGAGCAAGGTATACCTGCTGTTGACTCTGATCAACAGCCAGACCTGCAAGGACCACAAGTTTGAGTTTGGGTGCTGTCCCGAGATTACAGTCATGGACATCACGCTGTGCGCTCGGCGCTGCTTTGGGTCATATTACGCCTGGGTGGCAGGGGTGATCCTTGAAAGGCTTGGCCTGTACGATCAGGGCCTACGCAAGCTGTGCAACCTGAAGCTCCGGCAGTTGGCCGTGTTCCGTGACAGTGACGAGGTGAGAGTCCAGGTCTACCTACCCGAGGACCTGAAGTCGACACCCTCGGGTTCCGTAGACAGAGAAGAAGCAATCAAGCACGAACACAGCTACGGAAAGCGAGTAGAGCAAGAGCAACTGCGAGTGGCCAGGTTCGAGAAGCTGCCCTTTCTACCCATGCCAATCTCGTTTAATGCAAAGTGTACGGGGCCGCGGGAAATGATCCACATCCTGCCGCTCTCCCTCAGCCCGGACCTCTTGGCCGACTTATATCACTACTTTGCGGTACTCAACTTTCATGACCCGCAGAAGCCTGGAGCCCACCTCCGGCTCGATCTCTCCTACATGCTTGATCTGTCACGTCCGATCAACCCAGAGTATCTTGTTCTTTTGGCAGAGGAAAACGGTCTGAACGCTGCAGCGGTGTGCCAGGGCCTGGAACTGATCCTGCGTAACGTGTTTAGGTTGGTCAGCGAAGCTGACAGCATGAAGAAGCTATTTGAACAGTTCCCCGCAAAACCAGGATTCTTGCACGGCCTCTCCGACGACCAGGAGGATCTTTGCAGGATGACGGTGGCTGTTAGCGCCATTCAGCGGTGTCCCGTAGCGGTAGAAAGGTGCATAGATGATTACGATAACCGGAATATTTGGTTGATCGAAGGTGCCTTTGTCACCAACGGCAGGTGCGGTGGTGACACCTACAATGCCTTGACCATCGTCAAAGCCTGCAGGCCCTTGTACGTCAAGTGTCCATTCGGCTGGCTGGCAGATCTGCTATGGCAAGACTCTGACGACCCAGACCAAGTTTTAGCAGGTGAAGATTACGGTCGCTACATGCTGTACGCGAAGCACCTTGCCAAGAGAAAGACGAACACAGTGAGAGGCGAGAGTGGAGAGGTTGAGATGGCGGAGAATGTAGCTGATGCCGATACGGTCAAGGATAGCGCTGAGGCCAAGATCGTAGAGGACGATATGGTGTAATGTTTTAATTTCACTATGACATAGATGAGCCAGCGGTCTGTCTCAAGAGGGTACACCCCGTCACAGGCGTAATGGCCTTCACAAACATTGGGTCCAAAATGGTTGACTACACTGGCCAGAGTGTACATTGTTTTAAAGTGTATCAAACAACGGGAGAGTCTGTCTGTCGCAATCGTCAAAAGTCAGCCTACATTCTGTTCTACGAACGAGAGGATACTGTAATTGTACAGCAGAAATTGCACACCTCTAGGGGCGCCGGCTGGCCTAGCGGGTGTTCAGGATTTATCCTGTTCATTTCCATAATGTAAATGTTATGTTATGCTGTCATCTACTAAGTCATGTGCTGAATCAGGGTGTGCGCTGTGCCACCCCATCCACTATAAAAGTAGCTGGAAAAACAGACCTATGTGCTTTCCACTGCTTTGGTCCACACTGATGCTGGTCACAGAGGATCCAGTCTGCTTGTAGCTCACCACAGGGAGAGGAGCATATTAGGGTTCTGTCATGGCGCTGGACATGCTTTCCCCTGACACAGGCATGAAAGCAAAAGATATTATAGGAAGAAACAAGGTGAACCTTCAAGCTATCTTGAGGTCAGATACTCCCTATGTCCTCGACCGTCTTCGTGAACAACGCATATTCACGGACAGGGAGTGCATGAACCTGATGACATTACATGGGACCAGAGCCACTACTGCCACTGAACTTGTGGACAAAATCATATGGAAGGGTGAAAAGAGTTGCGAAGCGTTCCTGGATGTGCTAAACGAGAGAGGTATAAGACAAAGGTTTCCTTATCTGAATACAGAGATCTCGTTCAGTCGGTGCAATTGTTCACTCATGTCTTGGGCAGACGTGAAAGCAAGAGATATGATAATACGAGAGAAGAAGAAACTTCAAGCTATCCTGAGGTCAGATATTCCCTATGTCCTCGACCGCCTTTGTGAACGACGCATTATCACGCACAGAGAGCGCATGGACCTAACGCCACCATCTACCCGCTTGTATTTACCATTTACTTCTGCCAGTAACCTTGTGGACAAAGTGATGGACAAGGGCGAAAAGAGTTCCGAAGCGTTCCTGGATTTGCTAAAAGAGAAAGATCTAAGAGAAAGGTTTCCATCTGGAGACAATGCCGTGGTACAGTAGTTGCAGTACCACAGGCACAGTTGAGAAGAACCTTGTTGAGACAGAGAGAAAGAAAGAAGGACCCGGCGAACTTGATGATCACGTTTTGACTGACTGATGAATTTGGAAGTGTAAAAAATACAATAAAAACTCTGCAAATAACAAAGATTGTGTCTATGTGGTGTATTTCTTTAATTGTCTTTCTATCCCAGGCGAGTCCCTTTGAAAATGCTTCTGCTGCTGGTGAGTTAGTACAGAGGAAACAGTCAGCAAAGGTGTGTGTGTGTGTGTGTGTGTGTGTGTGTGTGTGTGTGTGTGTGTGTGTGTGTGTGTGTGTGTGTGTGTGTGTGCGTTTTCCTGTTTGCTCTTTTCTGCGCTTCTCAAAATAAAATAAAAATACAAAGAAGACATTCTGGTTCAAGTTTTATTTGTTTATTTCATGTTCCTTGCCAGCACAATTTTACAGAATGGTGTTAAGTGACTCCGAGTTAAATTGAAAGCAAGACACTGGCCTTAACGAGAACACTGTTCTACAACGAGATGAGAGCTGAGGAGATACGCGTAGCTGGAGAGTGAGTTAGTGCAAAAATTGGACTACACTTTACCACTACGTCGAGATTCCTCCCAAGGACATCTCGTTCAAGCACATGCCAATCTGCCTCCTTTTTGTCACATCATTGTACACAACTTTCTCCAGCTGTGAAATCGGTACGCGTCAAGTGGCTAGCTTTTTGAAAAATGATTCACATCCTAGGCAGTGATAATCGGGCTGAGCGAGGCACAGCCTCTTAGTGGCAGAACTCTTTCGACTCTTCTTCAGCCATCCCATTTTTCCGAACGCTGTGAGCCATTTGCGGACAGCCTGCGGGTCGTTAGAGAACGGCATGATGTACAGGACCTTGTGAGGCAGTTTTGCAGCAGTTGCGGGAAAGGCTACTGGCTCGTACACTTGTTTTGCCAGGACTGCCTGAAACAGACTGCCTGCCATGTCAAGAAGCTCACCCTGGTCACAATCGCCTCCTGATAACGATAACCAGGTACCGGACAGGTGAATCTTGGCGTCGTCCAGCAGTTGCCTAGGCACGCTCACTGAGTCAACTCTGAACCATCCACCTTGCCCTCGTTGTAGAACACCATCAGGGTCTTCCTGTGTTTGCCCTGCTCTTTGGATCTGTTGCCGCGCAGAAGCACAAGGGAGATGCACGTAATCTCGTGCTGATGACCAGCCACATCTTCGGGGAGGCTGGGGATATTCACCTTTGATGCGCCTTGCGCGTTGGCAAGCTTCCCTGTGAGCTCGCGCTCCAGCACAACTGCGAGGGCTCTGAGTGTCTCCACCTTATTTTCGGAGCATTGAGGGTATTCTAAGGCAAAACCTTGGCAACGAGTCCGAGAGTTCCTGTACGCTTCGTCAAACATGGTCTCAATGTCGAGGCACGCTGCATTAAAAAAGACATTGCGAAGCATCGTGTTGAAGGCTAGGGTCCAGGCCTCCGAAATGTCATGATCGTAGATCAGGTCCCGGGGAAAAACCACAGTGTTTTTGGACAGCAGGTGAACTTTGGCCTCTGGTAGGAAGTACATTCGGCCAAACATCACTCCGGAGCATAGGGCTGGTACATTGCCATCGCGGGTCATGTAGTAGCCTTTCTCACTGAAATCGCCAAAGTTAAGTGCTCCCTCCACTGTCTCCATGTATCTGTTTGCGTGTTTGACGGAAACAAGTGGGAAAACCTGAGCATTCACGGTCATCTTGATGTCATCCTGACGGACCATAATGGTTACAGGGTCAGCATTCATGTACCGCGACCATTCAGACTCTATTTCCTCCCAAGTCTCCCTGGAGGAATCGCCCAGCTCCAGATCATAGCCCACCACTGGGGAGATGTCAGTCACCCGCATGGTAATGGTACGGTGCAGTAAGTGGCTGGACCCGTGCACGACCAGGGCCCTGCACAAGAGGCTGTTCTGATGTTGGTCGTGCATGACTGACTTAATGAGCAGGCCAACTAGGCTTGGCTCACTAGCCACGTTGCCAATGCGCCGCGTGGGGTACATGTCTGGGAAAAAGGACATGAAGGGAAAAGGGCCATCCATAGTGAAGTCTTTGCGTCATAAAGAGGTCCAAAAACTCTTTCTGACATATAAGGCTTTTTTATTAGTGGACAATACGCTGGGCCATATCCATTGGACAGTATTAGACTCCGCCCAAGCAAAAAAAAAAAAAAAAAAAGATAAAACCAATTTGAGCTTAGCCAATCTCAGGAGGGTCTTCAGGATGGTTCGACCCAATCGCTACAATGGTGAAAGACCGGTACCGAAGCCGCCCCCGCGCAAACGGTGCAGTGCTTCTTACCCACAAGCACATGTGCCCCAACAAAGGCACGTAATGTTCCTTGCTGTCAAGAAAAGCCTTCTGTACAACAACAACTTGGACATGCACTGCTTTGCGGCTCTCGGGAGCAAGGACCGCGCACTGTTTCAGCTGCTGCTGTACATCACCTACTGCTTCAAGGGCAAGGTCTTGCAGGTCACTCTGGAGAACCGCGAGGTGCGCCATCGATCAAGTCCAATCCGGGAGGACTTTGCAGAGGGCTTACTTTTCTGCTTCATCCTAGACCTGGCTGAGGAAGAATCATTTGATGAGTCCAATAACTCAAAGGACCGACAGGGCCTAGAGGACCCACAAGACCTAGAGGACCGACAGGGCCCAGAGGAAGACCTAGAGGACTCACAGGACCCAGAGGGCTCCCAGGCCCCGGTTACCTTTGACTTTATACAATGCGGTGGCAAGATTGTTGAAAAGATGGTACAAGAAGAGGCCTTCCATGCGTTCTTGAGGCTGGGCCTGGTGAAGCACAAGGTATCTTCACTCAACCACGCCATGATCAACATGCGTGATACCAAGGGTGAGATGAGGGCCATGTTTGACTGCCTGGACTATGTGTCCGATACCTTGGTTTCAAGAAACATGGAAAGGAAAAAGGTACAGCAGCTGATGGGCTCCGCTTATATGCCTGTCTCCGCGTCGGGTCGCAGCGCGCATGCTGTCCCCTCCACGATCACGGACCTGAGCCTTGAAGGTCTACGTGAGTCCCTGTCAGCAATCATTGACCTCGACTTCGTGGGTGACGGCAAGTTGCTCTTCACCAGCCTGATCCACGCCATGTCAGCTGAAGAGTTGTTTTCTCAGGGCTACTTTGTCATGGAGCAACAGCCCTACACAACATTTCTTAACGATCTCGAACAAATGGTCACCGATTTGGGGGCCAATGGCGTGACAACTTGTGTGAATGTAGAGAAATTAATCGTGTTTGAGTACACTATGGAGTCACTGATCACCAGGGAAAGGCCCGAGGCCTTCTTGGACATTATGATTCACAAACACGTGACACTGCCCAAGGGCATGCTGACCAAGGCTATCACTGACATGGGCGAGCAGCGCAGGATGGCTTCGCTGCAAGCTATGTTCCGCAACAGAGACTGCGGCTGCTCAGGTGGTGAAACCCATGATTGCCTTGCGGCTTATGCATGCCTGTACAATACGTCAAATGTTCACCCATTCGAGATGGTGCGCCAGGAGGGGGTGTTTGAGAAGCTGTTCCCGCACTTGGCAAAGCTAAAACGCCTTGCCATGGAGATGAAGACCAAGTACAGCTTTATGGGAGGCCTCGCGTTGTTCGAGAGCATGGCTACCATGGTGTACACATGCCTAGCCGAAGGCCGTTTCAGTGCCCCCGAACACGTGGAGAATATGTACGCTCAACTCAGTTCGCTCACCGATGATTCTCGGGATGTCTCGGCTCTGTCACTGGGCAAGCGATGCCCCAGTGTGTACAAAAAGATTTGCAGGGGCTTGAGGGGCGGCACCGGGAACCACAGCTTCAATCCGCTCAAGGTCTACGATCGGGATCTGATCTACCACCTGTTTGTGGACAAGTTCAAAGTCCACCGACTGTTCCAGGCTTCCGCAACATTCAATTACGTGATCACCAACACAGCGCCTCGCTACACGATAGAGCGGTGTATGCTGTTCAACTTCACCGCACCCGGAGAGGGTAAAACATTCATAAACAAGCTTATCTGCCTCATATTCCAGCTCGTGCCCACCTGCATCGAGACCCTGTCATCGTTCACGCCGCAGTCGTTCAAATACCACAAAATGAGGAGTTCATGGACAGTCATGATTGAGGACACTCACAACACCGAAAAGAGTGCGCTAGGCGTTGACCGTGATTCGTGCAACATCCCCAATGTCTTCAAGCACCTGCTTGACGGGAGCACAGTGGAGAGCAACGTGGTGTCCCTAAACCAGGCTACGGGTACCTACGAGACAACCAGAGTTACATCGGTGCATAACTGTGGCTTTGTGTGGGCCACCAACACGCTCGCTCACACCAGCCCCGCCTGGCTGGACCGGAGCCTAGTGTTGGCCTCTGAGCACACGACCATCTCACAGCGAACACTCTCCTTCCAGGACCTCATCACGACTGTGCAGGGTGAAAAAATGGACATAATCGCAGCCACCTGCCTATTCAGACAGAACCTGGTGCAGTGCACCAACATGATCTCTCACCCGAACCTGATGCAGTTCAGCGAATCCTTTGACAAGGCCCGAACCTGCTGCATCCAGGTAATGAGGTCTAAGTTTGTTCTGCACAGTGGCAAACGGGACGCGGACAACCAACGGATGCTTGGCATCGTAAATCAGATGGTGTTCGCGGAGGCTCTGAAGCTAGCTTGCCACTTCGTCTTTGACCTGTGGGTGCCTCCTTGGACGAGGGTGCCCGATGGCAGGTCCAGGTCTGACGACGACTTCAACGAGACTCGTTTCTTTGACGAACTAGAGAGGGCACGTATGATTGCCCTAGACAAGCTCTCGTTTGGCCAGGTCTGCCTCGAGGTGGGTGCAGTCTTCAAGCTGTGTGCGGCTGCATGCCTCCCCGACGTGTTGCCTAAGGTCATCGACAATCAAGCTAACTTCTCCTGCCAGATCCTAACCTATGTGTTGAAGCAAGTACACTTGCAGAGCTGTCTCCTTGTATCCAAAACCAGGGCCGGGGACATTCAGGTGGCGGGCATCAACCAGCTTTACTTCTCCAAGGAAGAGCTACCAGCCGCGTCAGTGGCCCATGAGACACTAGCACAGTGTGCCTCGTGCTCCTTTCCGCCGCGAGTTCGCGAGGGAGACATGAGGTCGCGAACTCTGTGCTCCTATGTCAAGGAAAAGAAAAAACAGGAGGACGGGTGCAACAGGAAGATGCCATACAAGACCCAGTTTAAGATTTCCTCTGTGACCGTGAGCCTCGAAGTGGTGTACGATCTTCTTGCTGTCTACGCTCCAAAGAGTCACCGGGCGTTCTGGGACAAGGTGAGCAAGGCCATGATCGAGGCTTACAAGCGAGACGATGTGTGTGAGGTCGGCGGAGGGTTCACCAACAGGAATGCAGCCACAAGCAATGAAGGGGTTCCACCGGCCCCACCTCCCAAACTCCTTTTCACCCTGGACTTCATGGACGATCCCATTCAGAGTATGATCCTCGAAGGGACACAGGGGGTGCCAGCGCTGAAGGACATAGACTTCATGAAGCGTGGTGGTATGGAGCAGCACCACTACGAGTGCTCGGCTCCCATATACTATGGCGGGGTGATCCACAAACATTGCCCTGAAGAGACCCGCGCGCACAATGCGGACCATATCAATGAGTCTCGCGTTGGCGCTCTGGGCACCTTCCACGGTCCCAGGCTCAATGTTTGCTCACCCCAATTTTCGATGGGTGTGCCCATCGTGAACCTAAGCTCATTCTGCGAAACACGCACGGTTTACCACCAGGACACGATCACACTGACCTCAAATGAGGAGCCCCTGGATTACCACGCTCACTACAATGTTCTTGAGGAGAACTGGGAATGGAAAGATGCCGTGGCAGCGATGAACAGCATCAACCCCGATGAACCATTCACTGTGGAAAACCTGAAGGCAGACTACGCTACTACCATGGCCACGGTTAAACATGGAGACGAGCTCTCGCACAGTGAGCCTCTGACCAGGAGGATGGACAACAGTCAGGCTTCTGAGTTGCAGGCAGACAATAACCACGAAACATTCTACCCGTTTACCGCGACCTCACCCAATTCTGGGCAAGTTACTCTCAGCGGTGAGCAAATGGGTAGGAGAAGTGGCTCAAAGTATAGATCGTCTTTCACCCCACTCTCGCAGTCGCTTGCAAAGCGTGTCTGTGCGAGTTCTGCTGGTATCCAGCACCAGAAGAAGCTTAGGAAGATGCACAACCTCAGCAACTCATCTGATGACAGTAGTCCTTCATCGCCTCACATTCATTAGAATGTGATCCAGATAATATTACACAGATGGTGTTTTGTTTTTATTTTGACCATTTTTTTATTTTATGATATGTATTTTGAGGGTTCTGTTTACGATAAAAGAAAATAAACACATGGCACTTTTTTTACTTTTATTTTCACCGCTCTGCACAATTAGACAAAAATACAAAAGTTGTTTTGTTTCAACCAATATCAAACACTCAGCCACAGCCGTGATCTTACAAAGCCCGGAGATGACAGAACCAAAAATAAAAACAAATAAAAATAAAACATGACTCTTGACTACTACCCAATCCTTGGTGCATGCTCCCTGTTCCCCGTTCATCCAGTACCCTCATTCACAGCCTCATCATGCCCTTAGCCAATACTTGCTTAGACTGTAGAATGTGAGTGATCATGACGCTGTATTCGCAGTTGACGCAATTGTAGTAAAGCGTGTGCACGACGCTCTGAGAATTTGACTGACTACTTTCCCTGGTCGTCGTATCAAGCAGCGAGCAGGGCACAGGGACCCCGGGGACCAGCTTGCCCTCCGAGAGCGGGGTTGGATTGCATCCAACTCCGACGCTTGACATCTCGTACCAAGCTAACAAATTCATATTGCCCGGGTGGCCCATGCGCATCGATCCATCGGGTAGCTTCCCAATCACGGCGCTGGCCAAATCGAGATCGCCCTGTACGTAGGTGCATGTGAAGTAAGAGCGCTTTCGGTCTGGTGGCTCAGGTACATCTAGCAGTGAGACCTTCTCTGTCCTGAAGGTGAAATCGAAGAGCTCTGAAGTGTAGTCAATTAGTGTCGTATGAGGATCCAGCAGATTCATGGATCCATGGATCCAAGCCACAACGGACTCCTCGAGGGCGTACGAGTTATGGTCGTTGCGCCACAACACTGCCTTTAGACCGCGAATTTTGGGCACCGCTGCAATGCAGTCCTTCAGCAAGTCTCCAGCCTTCCAACGGAGGTCTACGACACACTTCTGATCGTTGCGCAGGCCCACGTCAAGGAGGTCGCAGCCTATGGGTTGCACCTTGTGCTCGATGGACCCCATGACCATAGTTTCGGCGTACAATCGGTTGCTGTACTCGGTAGGAACCTCGTTTTTCCTTTTGATTATGTACATGGCACTGCAGGGGTCTGTGCCCGGGAAGACTCTTATGGAGAGTTTGGGAGGCATGCTCTCAGCCACGCTGACTCCGCACTGTTCAAGCACTTCCAAGAGCGTTCCTATCTCAGGCTGTGGATGACTGTACAAGTACAGCCCGGGCGGCAGCCCATCCGATTTCCTCAGCCGGATCAACACTGTCACGCCACAACCCGGAAGGTTGTGCCTCCTCAGTGTCATTGTCCATTGGTACGCTCGCGCCACGAGTAAACATTCTCTCGCCCACAAGAGCTTGGTTAGATCATTACGGCTCGCCACTCCCTCACTCGCTATTAAAAGCGGCCTTTTCACACAACTCTGCGGTCTTTTCTTCTTCCAGCCCCCCTGTCCCCGAAGGATAGCCTCAGAGTGGCCCCTCTCACACAGCTTAGCCAGTATGCGCGATATCGAGTTTATGTGAAGTTTGCAGATGTCTTCAGGGGAAAGGCAAAGCTCGCCCAGCGGCTTGCCGACTGCACCGCAGATAAAGACCCTGTTGTCAATCACGGGCACTGGTTCTAGGGTAAGTGCCTTGGCCAGCTTGCAACAGAGCGGCAGCTCGGGTTGCGGGAGCAGTGTGGGTTGCGAGAGCATGGCCATTTTCGATACTCCGTCCTTCACAGGCCTCGTACCTGGCGCTCTGCTCACCTTGTGTGCCGAGAAGCGCTCTAAGAAACAAGCAACTCCGCTCAACAAGTGTACTGTCCTGTACAGGAGGGTCTTGTCTATCCAGTACAAACAGCGTAGGCCGGGCAAAGCTGGTGCTTCTATCAAAAGCAAAGGTAGCAGATGCCTGGTGTGCAAGGTGAGCCTGGTGAAGACTAGCAAGCAGCCGTCACGCACGGGGGTAGTAATCAACTGCGGCTGCCTTGGTGTGCGTGTGTGTCTTGTATGCTTTTATTACCCAGCCACCGATAGCGAACCATGGTACATGCAGCAACCCCACTTAGAAGGGTGTCCCACGGTCAAATTATTCTTCTGCAGTGAGTGCGTTGTATTTAACAGAGTCATAGAGAGGATATGCTGCCGTTGGGCATGTCCTGAATGTGCCAAGACACTGAGGGGGATCAATCGTTGCTTGGATTGTTCCAAGGCCCTCTCAGCTCAGCCCAGGGAGGTTCGAACTTTATGGAATGAGCCGAGCTTCCCACGGGCAGGATCCGACGAGGGAGGTCCCATGGAAGAAGACAACGTTGTTGGTGAGGCCAAAACTGAGGCAACGACTGAGGCTTACCGCAATGCGATAAGGGAGCGGGTGAAGGCCATGGTGAAAAGCTCAAGGCATCTGACAGCAGAGACAATTCCCATTCTGTTCCCTGAATGCCCCCGCGACCCCAAGCGCTGCACTTGCTTGTCAAACGGAGCCCGCAGCGCACTGTGTCCTGGCTGCTCACATTTACTCACTGTCATGGAACTACTGAGTGTGAACTCGGAACCACTGATGGCCTCGCTTGATGAGTGTGCCATCCCGGGTCGGGCCATTGCACGCAATGTGTACAACAAGGCCTTGTTGCAGGCCATGTTTGCAGACCCCCGGCTGCCGCCATGTGCCAACGCTGACGTGTGCAAGGGTAAACTGCTGCTCCGGCCAGACGGTCAGCAGCATGGTAAGCCCATACCTTCGCTGCTATCTCCCGAGACCTTCCGGACACTCTCTCCAGACTCCGAGGTGGTCCAAGCGTGCTCGTGCATCCTGTGCCTGCTGTTTCACCAGACATCTACCGTGGTCGCCAATGCTAACTCTGAAACGGAGAACCTGGAACCTTTGCCCAGAGAGCCGGTGTACTACTTCAACATCCAGCTGGCACCCGATATCGGCATTAGTGAACATGAAATTCAAAACTGCGGCCGGCACCTGATTCGCTTCCAGGGACATGCGTTGAGCTACAGACCGGAATTCTACTACAACTGGTACGACTTGCTCGAGATCCTCGGTGTAGATGAGAGTGGCTCGGTCGTCTTCAGCACCTCGCCACCGTAGCAGAGGAGACAACCGGCTTTGAGCTGGAGAGACACGTTCACAAGACATGTTTTTCTTTGCCTAATCTCATGCATTATTTTGTGACGTTTTTAATTCAATAAAGCAAAGTAAACTCCTTTCTGCGTTCAGGTTTATTTTAATTTTGAGTTTATTTTTGTTTCTTACACTCTACACATTACCCATTTCTTACACGTTAGCCTTGGGTTCATCTAATAGGCCACTCCCACAGGTTATGTAAACCTTGATTCCAGAGCCACTGTCAGTTGAAGGCCATGGAATCCCAAACTACCCCCAAGCTTGGGTCTCACATGGATCATGTGTTGGAGTTCCTCAAGAGACCTAAATTGCTTCAGGAAATTATGGCTGTTGTGAAACAGTTTGCGGTGCGTAGAGCACACTCACATGACTTTAGCCTTAAATGCGATGTCTACATGACCCGCAAAGGAGATTTCCATTGGGTCACCCGGTGTGACTCAGACTGGCCTGAGCTTAACCAGGTCTTGGACTCGGAATCTATGCACATGAACGACAAAGAATTCTTTCAGCAGCTCCTGCACTTTCATGGACGCGTGGAGTCTGCCTGCATTGCCCTGAATGACCACGTGTGGTCGCTTCTTCAGGACAATGATTACACTGAAAATCGTGAAGAAGATGGTGCAAATTCTTTGTTCCAGGCTGACTACCATTTCAAAGTCACCTGGAACATCCAAAGTAAGGACTGTTCCATAAGATCAAATGTAGAATACAAGTCTACGTCCGTGCTCAGTGCTACCTTGATTGGCGTGTTTGAGCGTAGTTATGCAGAAGACAGTGAGTTATCCGTGCTCTGGCAGGCAATCGCGTTGAAGGTGCTTTGGTTGTTGAGCCGCGCTTGCTTTTACACTGAGGAAGCTTTGACCAACCAAGCCCACTCGACCTCGGCGGCGGCTGCGGCGTAACGTGAAAACGTGGGAATTGGTCAGCGCAAGTTCACGTGCTGTGTTTGTGTAATATTCATGCATTTCGTGTGACAAATCTAGAAAAAGGCTAGAAGACCTGCTGTGCAGCAAAAGGGTAAAACCTGTATGATTTTTTATGCTATTTGTATCGTAATTAATAAAAGCAAGACACGCATTTGAAAGAAGTTGTTGTGAGGTTTATTTCATTTATTTACGGTTTCATTGGCTTTCTGATACACTAAAGACGACGAAAGACAAAGGCCACAATTTGACACATGGAGCTATTTTCAATTCAATTCAATTACATTGTATTAAAAGTGTCAAATCACAACAAGTTGTCTCAAGAAACTTTACATGCAGAGCAGAGACCCGAAAGTCCCACCCTGAGCAAGCATTTTTGCGACAGTTGCAACAAAAAAACTCTCCCTTAACTAGAAGAAACGTCAGGCAGACACCCTGGGCTCTAGGGTGTGCGATCTTCTGCCTGGACCGTGTTGGGGGGAAAGAAGAGAGAGAGAGAGAGAGAGAGAGAGAGAGTGAGAGAGAGAGAGACAGAGAGAGAGAGAGAGAGAGAGAGAGAGAGAGAGAGAGAGAGAGAGAGAGAGAGAGATACAAGTAGTATCAATAACAATAGTAGCAAATATAATGGTGTAAGATAGTATATGATAATATAATATAGTACAACAATAATGTGTATGCAGTATATAATTGTATAATATAAGAATGTTAAGATAATATACAGTATAGTGTAGTGGTATAGTGTAATGTAGTCGAATTCCACGGTCGCGTTCCATGGATATGACCGGTCCGCAGTCACACTCTTGATCTGCAGCTGGGGGTCAGTGTTCATCAAAACATATCAAAGTGGCTTTTTCTATTTTAATTCAATAAAGCAAAGTAAATTCCTTTCTGGGTTCAGGTTTATTTTCATTTTGAGTTTATTTTAATTTCTCCCTCGTCACACATTACCCATTTCTTACACATTAGCCTTGGGTTCACCTAATAGGTCACTCCCACAGGCTATATAAACCTTGATTCCAGAGCCACTGTCAGTAGAAGACCATGGAATCCCAAACTACCCCCAAGCCTCACGTGGATGACGTGTTGTGTGAGTACCTCAGGAGACCGAATTGCCTTCGTCAAATGTTGGCTGCTATGGCAAGTTATGCGGTGCGTAGAGCACACTCACATGACTTTAGCCTAAAATGCAATGTCTACATAAACCCCAAAGGAGTTTTCCGCTGTGACATCCGGCGTGACTCAGACTGGCCTGAGCTTAACCGGGCCGTGAACCCGAAATGTATTTTCTTGCACGGCAATGCATTCTATGAGGAGCTCCTGCACTTTCATGGACGCGTGGAGTCTGCCTTCATTGCGTTGAAGGACAAATATTACGCTGAAAATGATGAAGACGACGGTACAAATTCAAGGCCCCGTGATGAACCTTTCATAGTCACTTGGGACATCCAAAGTAACAACCCTCGGCTAAATTCTACCTTGAATGCCCTGTTTGCGCCTTCCAATGAAGAAGACAATGAGTTATCCGTGCTCAGGCAGGCGATCGCGTTGAGGGTGCTTGTTGTTGAGCCGCGCTTGCTTTTACACTGAGGAAGCGTTGACCAACCAAGCCCACTCGACCTCGGCGGCGGCTGCGGCGTAACGTGAAAGCGTGGGAATTGGTCAGCGCAAGTTCACGAGCTGGGTTTGTGTAATATTCATGCATTTCGCGTGACAAATCAAAAAAATGAATAAAGAAAGGCTAGAAGGCCTGCTGTGCAGCAAAAGGGTAAAACCTGTATGTTTTTTATGCTTTTTGTATCGTAATTAATAAAAGCGAGATTTGAAAGAAGTTGTTGTGAGGTTCATTTCCTTTATTTACGTTTCATTGGCTTTCTGATACAATAAAGATGATGAAAAACAAAGGCCACAATTTGGCCCCTGGTAAAGTAAGAAAAACTAAAGAAAATGGGCATTGATCTAGGCACTTGTTACTCAAGATCCATACACATACACATCGATTCGCCTTCACTCACTTCTCGGTACGAGAGCACACACAGACGTTTTTTGGGCTCCTTGTATCCACTGTGTGTGGCTGTCCAATATGCTGAAGGTGGGGTCTGAGAGGACCTAATGCTGACGAGCGTTCATGATCTTGTCAGAGCCAGAGCGGTGCTGAAGGCGGGGTGTGTGATAGCTTGAGCTTGAGTACCCCCCACTCTGGTACTGCTGATGGGATGGGCCTTGCGGGTAGTGAGCTGCGGGGCCCGAGAGCTCGGTCTCTTCCAGGTCGTTCCCAAGTATGCTTTTAATGATCATCATGGAGCCACAGAAGTGGGAAATCACAACCAAAATGTTCATGATGGCGATGGAGAACTCCATGCTGTGCCACCTGGTGAGAGAGTTGACAAGTGGCCTGTATAGGAGTTCCATGCAACCTGCCACCACAGCCATAATGAGCTCCACGTTGCCAATCGCTAGGCAGAGCAACACGATCAGAGTGCTCTTGCCGTCAGTCATGCTCTTACTGAGCTCTTGCTTGGTGGCCAACTTCCACTTGCTGGCGCTGGCAAAGTAGCTGGATATGATGCATACGACGAGCGAGGCGCAGCCAAGCACAACCAAGCATATGCCGCTTCTGATGTAGACCTGTCCGTAGGCAGCGCCCTCGCCTGCAGCGTCTTCCATATCCGGGGTGCATTGAGCGTGCTGGAACCTGAGCGTGTTGCCGTGGGCGTTATCGAGCAGGTACAGGACGTTGTTCGGCAGGACCAAGAAGCATACTACTAGAGTCCTGATGATTTCGAGAGTAGCGGCTAAGTTGCCCTTGTACTTGCTCGCGCTCTGCAGCGCCGCGACTGTACTCTCTTTTAAAGCCGGGATTGCGCTAAAGAGGTCTTTGTACATGCTCATGGTTGTTATGCTCGTGGCAAAAGATACACTAATACTGTGGTAATGCGCATACGGCAGAGATATGGGTTCCCACACATTTAATACAAGGATCCTCGCCGACCCTGCGATAGAGTTCACCTGGAAGTATATTGATGCTGATAATAATAAATCAGATTTATATAGCGCTTTTGTCATTACTCAAAGTCACCTAAAGAACAATAGAAGGAAGGAGAAGTCACGAAGGCTGCAATTGTACGCAAGGTCTATTGGGGACGACGAAGACCCCAACTCCAATGAGTGGTATGAAGTTCACGGAATTACAAAAGATCTTAAGGAGATATACAAGCGACGAACCAAGCATGAAAACATGATCAGCTTGAACATATTCTACTCGGTGATCAATGACCTAAGCACACAACCGGACAGCAGGCTGCAATGGTTGCCCAACCACATGAAAAGCTTCTTCAACGTCAAGAAGAAAAAGGCTCAGATTTTCCAACACGAGCTACTGGTCCGCTGGCAGGCCTCCGCACTTACGTCAATCTGTGCAGAGCGAGTGTGGAACATGCTTGGCCTTTCGAAGGATGTGGGTAATGCGGTTGATCAGGACTGTAAGGACGTGTTCAATGGTAAGAAAACAGAGCTACAGGTCTGCTACGTGGCCAGGTTGATCCTCACACAGCTGACCGCGCTCAAGGTGAATCGGTATGAGGGGGGTGTGAAAGTTGCCAGCGTTCCCAAACCCGACATTCGGGAACCCAACCATCTACAGAGTGCGCCTCGCACTTACCACAACAAGTGTTCGAAGGGCTGCAAGGGTATCCAGGAACACTGGGGTTCCAGCACCGAGGTAGACCTGGTTGGCTACGACACCGTCACGAATAAGACGGTGCTGTTTGAGGTCAAGACCAGGAACAGCGACGTGCTTGATGAGGAGACACTGGCCCACTACAACTGCCAGCTGTGGCTCACTTGGATGATGTTCTCGCTCACCTACCCAAAAGTCGCAGAGGATACGCTCGGTTACCTGGTCATTGTCAGGCCCGGAGCCAGCCACGTGACTGTACTCAACTGCTACCGACCCACCATCACCAGGACCCTACGTGAAAAGTACCCCTGGATCACCTGCTTCTGCCCCCAGGTTTTCCGGTGCCTAACTCCCAACTGTGTCAACAAGAGGGTTATGCGCAGAGGCCGCTGGCCTAAGACCACTGACAGCAGTGACTTAAGCTACAGAAACCATATGTTCAATATGTACCGCCAGAGTCTTAGCGTGCAAGACGACACTGCCGTTAGGCTACAACTGCCAGCTGCGGCTCACGTGGATGAAGCTCTCGCTGACCCATCCCAGCGATCCCGAGCACACAAACGCATATTTGGTCAAAGTCAAGCCCGGCTCCAGCAACCCGAGCATGCTCGGCTGCTACCAGCACTTAACCGACGTGTTCAGCTACTTCGTCTTCATGACCTACAAGACGTTGCCCCAGGGAAAGAACAGGGTGCACGCAAATCGATCGCTGGAGGAGGACGAGGACAAGGTCGACGAGGAGGACGACGACGATTACGAGGAGGAGGAGGAGGAAGAGGAGGAGGAGGAGGATATCAGAGCATAGGAAAACAGAGGAGAAAGATATGACGAGGAGGAGGATACCAGAGCATAGGAAAACAGAGGAGAAAGATGTCCAGACAGCAGAGGAAGCTAAATATACAGTAGTTATCCAGATAAGTCATAGGATTATCTGTACGTTTTATTAATCAAAGGTGCAGTTTTTGTAAAACAGGCACATTTTCGTTTGGATGTTTTCTTTTTTTATTAGTATTGTGATGGGACAGATCTTGACGAATAAATCACAGCAAACCGTGTTGTTTTGTTCAGGTTTCCATTGGTTAATTCCCACTTCATATCATGGTCACATTTATCCAAAGCCTAAATGGGCTTTTTACAATTGCGGATATTAACACATGATTTATAGGATCCAACAAGACATCTATGATACTGGGGACAACCCTTCTTCTCTCTCATAGGCCTCCAGATCAAACACAATCTTGCCTTCGCTCTGGACTTTGAACCCGTACTTAGGCCCAGGCTCAGGACATTTGAACAACCAGTGCCTCAGGACAAACTTAGTAGTGAGGATGGCCACCCTGCACGTCAGAGCGGACCAACAGTTCTGCCGTCTACCGGTGAGCTTAGCCAGTTGGGTACACATATCCGAGCATAGTGCAGACGGGGGGAACTCCTCACCCAGCAGAACTTCCCTGTGGCAGTCACACCAGGTTGTAAAGGTGTCTACGTGCCCAAGAGCTGCTGTGGTCAGGGCCTTGACGCCCAGTCCACGTGGGGTCTTGTTGAAGTCGGTGCCACAAAGGGCCATGAATATCAGCCCACGGCAGCGATCTTCATAATCAATATCGCACCTGACACGCCAATAGAAGTATTTTCCCGATTTCGACAGTCTGAGGAACCTGGCATAGCTGTCGACAGGCACTACACCCGCAGCGTAATTCTTGGCAAGGCGCATGGCCTGCTTGGTCAGCTTCTCACTCTCAGCGAACAACCTGGAGCAAGCCTGGTCCGGGTTGGCACTTCCTCCCAGTTCGACGAGAAGACTTCGGACCGTATCGGGGTCGTTGGAGACCATCACGTGGCGGTAAAGGGAGCCGCGGATTCCACATCTCAGCAGAAAGCCGAGGACTTCGACTTTCGACTCGCCCAGGGCCTGCTCCCAGCTTAGGTGACGCGCGCGGACGTCGGGCAGCAGGGTATCTAGGTTTTCGTCTCTGACGTCGATGAGGTCCTGGAGGGCAGGAGCTTGACTGTCTCCCACCCCTCGGCGAGGTTCGCGTTCTACCCATCTCCTGGTTCGTTTCCTCTGCCTGACAGGTTGATGATGGCTTGTGTGTATCAGATCTGGGAACCTGGACTGGTGCATGTCGAGGTTCGGGTGATAGGTCAGGTTATCAAGTCTAACCAAGATGCCTGAACTACCATGAGCAGTGAGCACCGCGAGCATGTCTGAGTCGCTGGTACACAGCACCTTCAGGCCATCGCCCGGCAGCTTGCGTGCCAGCTCCATCATCAGTGTGTCGGCCTCTACGGTAGAGCATTCCTTGCAGGCCCTCAGTAGGACCTCTGCGGAGCTCTCGGTGCTTTGTCCGGCCACTACGTACACACCTTTGTACCCCTCTGGCCTGTTCGTTGGCAAAGAGCAAGTGCCACTGACCTCAATCAGCGGAACCTCAACCTGCTCCGATGACTCTGCATAGGCAACAGCCCCTTCGACGAGGAACACCCGGACTCCCCTGGTCCAGAGCATGGAGACTGCGAGCGACTCAATGGCCACTAAATATTTTTTGCAGAAGTCGATGTGGGATTTGGTAAACGCTGCCTTCCTGGCATCTGCAACATAGGGCTTTTGGAGTCCCGGCCCGTCCTTGACTAGAATAATGTTGGATGGCCTGGCCTCTGCTGCGTAGATGTCCGCGAGCCTGCAGGCCATGTTCTGAATGGATAAATCGCGTTCGCCCTCCACCAGATCCTCGCCCTTGATCTTGTGGATCACTACGAGGTGGTCAATCAGCAGCCATTCAATCGTAGCTGGCTCCTCCACCAGCTCCAGTGTACTGAGCATCGGGTTAGCCAGTATGGCATGTAGAGCAGCGTGTCTCAGTCCCATGGCAGACCTCTTGGATTCGAGTGAGACAGATGGGGCCGCTAGGCAAGGTATTTATGTGTTTTGCGCACCACTCCCACTCAAGTTATTCATCTTCCATTAATCTTGGATCAAGGGCTCTAGGGACCGGGTACACGAGATGGCGGGAATCTCACTAGCCAATATGGTGAAGCGGCCTCGTGTGGTGGCGTGTAACACACCACCCCAAGGTAATATGGAGCACCGGTTGGACGTGGTTAACGAGAAACTAAACCTATATCACGGTCACCAGATCACCCCGACCCTGTCTTCCGGCATCCCATTTAAGGCTGTCAAATCAGACCTTATGCCAGCAGACTCACAGAGAGTGCTGGCCATCGGCGACGTCTGTGCCGAGTTTGTTGAGATCCAGAGCGATCACGAGGTTTTCACTCGCATCGCCGCGGCGTACAATAATTACGTAGTTAAGGGTGCCTCGGCAGCAACTTTGAAGGTGGTCAACGGTTTCACCGGCAGCAAGGATATTATCAAGGTGGCTTTAACCCTGGATGACCTCACGAAGGGTTGGAACGGTAGCATGGGATGCTACCACGCCCTGGTTGAGGCTGAGCTGGCGAGGAACAAGGGCACCAATAGACCAGAGAGCGAACAGTTCAGACTGAACCTCTACTCCACCATCCTCCAGCGGCTTACGAAGCACGTGCCTGCCAAACCGGAGGACATATGGAATGTGGTCCACGCCTTAGTCGACAGCCCCAAGCTGGTCAAGAACTTCGTGCACGTCATCGGCTCCTTGGCATGGGTGTGGAACCAGGACAAATGTGTCACTGGCAAAGTGACTAACCCCAGGCTCCCAAACAAGCCGGCTACAAACAGATTACAAATTTACCTTGTCGCGAGACCCTGGGAGAGCAGTAGGGTTATCGAAGATGCGTTGGGTAAGGCTTCAGGAGTAAAGCTCACTCTAGTCTTCGCAGCCACCGAGCTCGAGCTGCTCGAGCAGCTCGACATTTGCAAATCTGCAACGCACTTCTTGCTCGTGGGCACTGAGACCTCGGGCGAATTTGAGATTAGCCCCTCAACAAACTGGCACGTTCATAGGCCCGCAATCCACGAAGCACTTGCAAACGATCTCGCGACCTGGACAGCGAACAAAGAATACTCGTTTCTGGCCGGCGATACCACCAACTCTGCCCGGGAGCTGTGTAACCGAAACTGAGCGAGGCTGAAAGGATGAGAGGAACAAACTAGACTGACAAAACTGAGAGACAAGTCATTATGCTTAAGGGGGGCCTGCTTCGGAGGAAACTGACTGACCGTGAGCTGCTGTCTATAGCCGTCTCAGGTGACGAAAACATGACGCTGAACATTCACCCGCTCTATCTACCACCCGAGGTGTGCTGGATTAACAAGACTTACCTGTGGCTGAGAAACATCAAGGCTGTGTTGGCTGACCTCCGCGACACGCTTTCACATTGCGTAGTCATATTTACCGTGCTGGCGCACGTGACCAGGCTCATGGCAGGCCCAAATCTCGGACCTCTCGAAACATGCTGGTCCATGGCCGTGTGTATAGCCTTTCTGATTGGTATCAGCGCGTCTGTGAACATCGCCGAGGTCGGCACCACCGTGATCCCTGTTTCTCCCCTTGGGTCTGTGCCACGGACTCACAGAGCCTTACTGTTGACAAGCCTCGGCGCCAGTTACATATTGACTGTATTGCATGGTGAGCGAGAGCCCGAGACCAGCGCCCTATTGTGCTGGACCACGTTTGCGTTCGCCTGGATCAACGTATTCGGCCTGCTGCGGATGTTCGGTTAGCAACGTGCAGCGGATGCCGCAACTGTCTGCACTTACATGCCCATGCTGCCCGAAGGGTACCGGGCGTACCTGATTCTAGCGGTATGCCTGTGCCTGCTGTTCTCCCTGATGTCGGGCGGATCGCACTGGCTCGCCGGTTACAAGATCCTTTTCCTAGGAGCCGGCGTGAAATCGCTGTTCGAATTTGCTCGAACTCAGCTCGACAGCCTGCTGGATGAGATACGAGGGCTGCAGTACGTAACCCTGCTGACCACAGACAACACCTACGAGCTGGCGGCGCTCGCTGAGGAACGTGAGCGGAAGAGGACGCTCTCTGCTAGACTTTGTACAGTGGCACCCTTGTCCAACCTCCGGGAAAGGAAGGACGTATTAGGCACCTATGGCTCACATGGCGCAGATTCTGTGTTTTGGCTGACCTTCGTCTTCGCACTGCTCCTGCTCAATACGGCTCATGCGATTGTCGTGCCAATGTCAGAGACAACCCCTTTGCTATTTGGCGCCCCCGCTTATGTTATTTACTGGACCGTGATCAGGATCAGCTCTGTGTACTTTGGCGAGGGTTGAACGCACCATGGATCTGAGTGGACAGCTGGATGCGTGTATGTCGGTCTTCATTGTACTCCTCGTGGTTGTTAACACAGTCACCTGGTTTGCCAGACTCTACTCACACACCAGCATCGTGCTAATCAACTGAGATGGAAGGTGAGTCACTTGAATTGTTCAAGAACAGGCGGCTAAACTTACTCGAGGGCAAGAAGCAAGAGTGCTTCGCGGAGCATTACCTCCTGAGTAGGCGGCTGGACTTACTCGACAGCAAACCGGCTAAATGGTGGCAAAAGCTCGACCTGGGATATGGACGCGTCTTGACAACCACTTCGATCTATGAATCTTCTGGACCCTCTGAATCTTCCAGGTCTGGATGTTTAATGAGCTCTTCAACAGCTTCGACGCCTGTAGCCGAAGGCAAAGGCACGAGAAGTTCAGCCTCTGACCTGACACCGGTTTACAGATTACCGCAACAGGAGACTCGGTTGGTCATGCAGAACACTTTCTTCAAAGACTCTGTGAATCTAGAGACCCCCCTCTGCAGAGTGTATAAGAGAAAGATAAATAAAGAGTTTGTCGATCCAAATAGTTCAAGTGGATTTCAAAGTCTATAGAGTTTACTTCCTGCAGTGGTGTGTGTCATGTATCTGTGCAGACAATAAATAAAGAGAACAAAATGACCTTGTTGTCTTTTCTTTTTTAACATTTTATTCGTATGTATTTTATTACTACCCCTCCCCCCTCCCCCCCATTAGACAGAAAGACAGGGCAAAACACATATGATTATGATTACAACAGATGTCACAAAGGGTACATAAAGTACACAAGACCGTTAAGTCAAAGCGGCAGGATATGGGTTGGTTCAATCACAGCACTGACCACCTGCTGCCCAGCAATACACCTGTGAACCGGTCTCCAGTGGGAATAACACATTCATTGGATCGTGTGGCGCTTTTCAGCACTTGGCCATGGGCGAAGCCCTGCAAGCCTTCCAGCATCTTTAAAACAGAGACGGTTATCTTTGTGATGAAGCTCTTGGCATTTGCGTCATTCAGTACCATTGCGAGCCTATGCGGGCTGTTCCCAATGTTCTGGTTTATCTGCTCGGCTGCCGCTGACTTGACGGAACCGTCTATGACCATGTGCCCACCACCTGTAGCAATGAGGTCCAGCACCATGTACAGGGCCTCTGGTGTGTATGGCGAAAGCACCTTTGTCACATCAAAATCGGGGTCACACACACGTCGTATCAGATCTTCCACGGGACCTCCCTCGCCCGAAACCTTCTTTGTAGCGAGAAAACCTCCCCACACTTCCTCGTTGACTGTTTCGCTGTAAGCACTCGCAAACCTTCTTTTTCTCACCACGTCCTGCTGGGCCTTGACGTCATCTGAGTCGGGCAGCTGCACAACAAAGTAGTCTCCCATCTTCAAAGTATCGTGGCCCGTGTTGATGAGGTCCAGGTCATGCATGCGTGGCAGTGCAAGCACTGGCATACTGTACATGGATGTGGCGACGATGCTCACCGCCACACTCTTGTAGCCCATGAGCTCCTCTTGTGTCTGGCAGTGAAGCGTGGGCAGGTAGCCATCTGCGCCAATGGTGAAGTAAAACAGGCCACTGGGGAGCCCCACACGGTTCGGCGCCAGCTTGTAGCACTTGAACGGGTACAGACCCTTCGAACCGGTAGTGACTCGGTTGAGGTACGTCCTGACAGGTTTCAATGATCTGGTGCTGCTCATGTTTTTAGGTGGGTTGACGGTCTTGTGCCAAGATTCTTAGTCAGTAGAGAACAGGAACCGATGTCCCAACTCGTCGACACAACGCAGGGGTGCCAGTGGATGGTTGTGCGTCACCAGCATTGAGGTTGCGGCCATCACTGAGCTCCAACACACGCTAGATTCGTAAGTATGCAACTGTAACATCCGATGTGTGAGTTTAAAAATACCTGCGTTGTCCACTGATCCGAATTCGCGGGAGAACCATGGGCACCATACAGTCAACACGTAATCCATGAGTTCGTGTCGTTGGTCTGCCAAGGGCGGCTCTACCTCGAGCGAGCGGGGCAACAGCTTGCCCAGACGGTGGGGCTCGTGGAAGGGTTTGGACGATGCTAAGCACAGCAGTTCGTCCAACCTTAGCTCGTGCCACTTCATATCCCTCGCACCGCGTCTGTCTCGGATCTGAGAGCACCCCTCACCAGGGGCGTAGAAAAGTGTGTGTGTGCGCTCGCGCGCGCGCGTGTGTGTGTGTGTGTGTGTGTGTGTGTGTGTGTGTGTGGACGAAATGTATATAGGGCTGAAGTGGTTACTGTATGTTTTGTAATAACAATAAAAATCTACAAAGTAACCACTGTAAGTCAACGTAACATGAAGCTGTTTTTTATTTGAAAACAAGGTACATTTACAGGTTACTCTCGACCACCTCTTCCACTATGCACCTAATAATAATAGTGTAGAGGAAGAAGCTCCAGAATTATCGCTATTGAACAGTCAAGTGTCCGAATATCTCTGTGTCCAAAGGACTCTTAGAAGTCGGCATCCAGTCTGAAAGTGGTGTCTACGTTACCGAACATGACTCCCATCCTCTGGTACTCTCCGACTCGTTTCTCAAAGAAGTTGGTCTTTCCCTCCAGTGAGATGTTCTCCATAAAGTCAAAGGGGTTTTCCACTTTGTAGAGCTTGTCAAAGCCCAGTTCCAGCATCAGCCTGTCTGCCACAAACTCAATGTACTGCTTCATCATGTCACAATTCATACCGATCAATTTCACAGGCAGTGCCTCGGTCAGGAACTCCTCCTCAATAGCCACCGCTTTATTGATGATCTGTGCGACCCTCTCCTTTGAAGGCTTGTTCACCAGGTGTTTGAACATCAGACACGCGAAGTCGCAGTGTAGACCCTCGTCCCTGCTGATGAGCTCGTTAGAGAAGGTGAGGCCGGGCATCAACCCCCTCTTCTTCAGCCAGAAAATGGCAGCGAAGGAACCAGAAAAGAAGATCCCTTCTACAGCAGCGAAAGCCACCATGCGCTCTCCGAAAGCAGCGTCCTTGTTCCCGATCCAGTTGAGCGCCCAGTCTGCCTTCTTCTTTACACACTCTAGTGTCTCGATGGCGTTGAACAGATAATCTCTCTCCTTCGGGTCTTTGATGTACGTGTCGATGATCAAGCTGTACATCTCGGAGTGGATGTTCTCCATGGCGATCTGGAAACCATAGAAACACCTGGCCTCTGTCACCTGTACTTCCTGGGCAAAATGCTCCACCAGGTTCTCGTTGACGATGCCGTCACTAGCTGCGAAGAAGGCCAGGACGTGAGAGATGAAGTATCTCTCCTCGTCCTTCAGGGACTCCCAGTGCTGCCCGTCCTTGGACAGGTCAACCTCCTCAACTGTCCAGAACGAGGCCTCAGCCTTCTTGTACATCTGCCAGATGTCATGGTACTGGATGGGGAAGATGACAAAGCGTCTGGGGTTCTCTTTAAGTAGAGGCTCGTCTTCCGTGGACTTCTCCTCTGCTTTGGGCTTGACCTCGGTTTTGTCGAAGATTTTGCACGCGGCTTTGGACGCGAGGATTCGGGTGGAGTTCAGCTTCGCAGTCTCACAGTAATGCGTGATACAGTCTTTGCAGTAATTGTGCCCACATGGAATTGTGACTGGATCAGGTAGCACGTCCAAACAGATGGCACAGTACAGAAACTGCTCTTTAGAAGGGATCGTGCCACCAGAGGCCATGTTTCTGTCTTGGTCAACTCTCACCTGATTTTGAGAGGGGAAACCCAGAGCTGCAATGTAATATAGGCAGAGTGCCAATCTTGGAACCTCCCCCCTCCAGTGGTCTTATTTCCTTGAGCTAAATGCACTAAGGCAGTAGTAAACCCGCAGCAGTTTGCTTTTGCACAATCATGGAGCAAAAGAGGGAGAGAAGAGTAAAACAGTGGCACTTAATTAATTTCCGGCAATCCAGTTCAAATCTGCTTTCTTTTTCAACTCTCTGGTTCGCCCCAGGACTATTCATGTACAGTGGTCTTGACTATGGAAGTCGTACCGAGCAACACAATGGATTTCAGCATCCACGACGTGCTTATAAGCGAGAAAACAACCGCCTGTGAGCCCAACAGACCCATGTTTCATAATGTCCTTCTGAAGCATCTGGTGGGAATTAATGGCATAAGCCCTTTGTTCATGGTTGACAGACTCGAGCTGAAAGCCTACGCTGAGGGTGACCACAGAGAGGTGCCTGTCAAGTTCACCCTAATGGACTCCAAGGCCCGCCGAGTGCTCACCAGTGAGCCCTCCGGGCACCCCGCAGAGTGGGTGCCCAGCACCGAGGCGCGTGCGCTCCCGACGCCCGCCTCCGGGACAAATGAGCACCCGTTCAAACGACTCTACTCCCTGGATGAGGAGGACAACAGGGTGAGCCTGATCAACGCATTCCGATTTCTCATGTCCAAAGCAGATTACATTGAGGCTAATGCTCGTGCTGCCCTGTCCATGACGGAGGGGCTACGGAATCACATATTCAACTTTGAGTGCGCGTGCTGTCAAGAGCATGCATCCTACGTCCTCGAGGATCGGGGGCTGTGGTTAAAACGGTGCCCAGGTCAAGGGCTTGGTGAGCTTCTCGGCTTCCCTAGGTCGGTTTGCTGCACTCCCTGCAAAGGGGTGATGTTAAAAAAAGATAACCTTGCCGTGCAGGGCCTGGTGGACCTGTTGCATCTACCTGCAACTCCGGTGCCGTACCAGCCGCAGGTCAGGACCGAGCACAACCACTTGCTTGTGTGCCGTCGCGATGCAAAGTACCTGACCGACCTATACCGATGCGTTGGGGCGTATGCCGAAAACTTGTCCATTGTCACTGATGCTAATGCCGTCGTAAAGCTCATGTTCGAGAGCCCAGCAAAGATCGGGCTGTTGCAGGGCAAGATGTCTATGAACTTGATCTACGGTGAATCGCTGGCACTCATACATGACACCCTGCTCCTTGAGGAGGAAAAACTCTTGCAGGGCGAGGGCAAGAAGGACGAGGACTTCAAGGCTGACAAGTTCAGGCTACCCCTTCAGGTGCGCGAGGACGTGATACTGAGGCGTAGGATCATGAATTTTTCCCCAGAATCAGACATGACACTAGAGGAATTTGCTGCCCACATCTATGCTGACTAGTGGGGCCGATATCAGAATTTGACGATTTACAACTCTGGAACATACAAGGCTACATGATGCGTGTGCTTCTTTTAAGTATAGGGGGAGGGAGATTTACGCCCCCCCCCCCCCCCAAGCAAAAAGAAGAAAAAAGAAGCTATATAAACGTTGACGGTGACTGTAAAAGGACCTACTTGGTGCTGAAACAAAGCCTGGTCATTCGAAGTGCTTCTGGTCAGTGTGCCACTTGAGAAGTGTTTGCTTTTGAGTAGGACCTCATTCATATATGTAAGTTATGTACACTTGGGTTTATTTCAAGATTTCCCTGGTACTATGGAGCAGCTGCTGCATCACACATGCAATAGGAAAACACACTGTATCGGGGTCCTCTCACCCCGTGCTGGTAAAAGTGGGAGACGATGTAACACTTCCTTGTCAAATTGACATTGACACACCTGTTAAAGCCGACGAGATGTCAGTGGACTGGACCAGACCTGGCTATCAGCGAAAGCATGTGTATATCCTGCGAGATGGACGTGTGCTTACAAATGGTCTGAATACATTGTACAAAGACCGGACAGCCGTCTCTGCTGAGCATTTGTCTCGAGGTAACCTGTCAATGAAGCTGTCCAGCGTGCGGTTTTATGACGAAGGAGAGTACGAGTGTTACGTTCCTAACCTGAACAGCTCTGTGATAATACAGCTGTATGTCGCCAGAGTGTCTAGGCCAGTGATCTCTTCGATTGAAGGTGGCAAATATTTGAAATGTCATTCAGGGTGCTGGTATCCCCAAGCCCCCGGAATTGCTTGGCGGTACCCTGCGGGACCCTTTGAACCTGTCGTCTCCCCTGTCCGCGAGCGTGTGCCACAAGCAAGAGACGCCAGATCTAAACACTGCTATGTCTCCCAATGGAAGATGGAGGTGATCAAAGAGGGCAGGGGGGAGGTGAGCTGCATTGTTTCCCTACCACTCTTCAATTACACTCTTGAGACAAGCGTTTTCATCCTGGAACGTGGTGGAACAACCGGGGAGAAGGTAACGACGAGCGGTTCCCCGCCATACCTCAACTACACTCTTGAGACAAGCACTGTCGTCCCGGAAGGTGGTGAAAAAAACGGAGAGACTGGAACTACGAGCGGTCCCCCGCCACACCTCAACTACACTCTTGAGACAAGCACTCTCACACCGGAAGGTGGTGAAAAAAACGGAGAGACTGGAACTACGAGCGGTCCCCCGCCACACCTCAACTACACTCTTGAGACAAGCACTGTCATCCTGGAAGGTGGTGAAAGAAACGGAGAGAATGGAACTACGACCTTCGCAGCGCTTACACAATCGGGCTTGATTGCTGTTGCTCTTTGGGTTGCATTATTACTGGGGTTTCTCTACTGGAAGAAGATAAAGCGAACCGAACAAGAGCAGAGATTTCTGCGCTGCAGAACAGATAGCGCACTGGACAAGATCGACCTTTCTGCCCAGCATGGGACAATTGCGTAATTTCTCTGTGTGATGTGATAATTGAAGTAAATACAAATAAACAACATTCACTCTAAGCCATAGCGTGTTTTTCTTTTTGACCTTAGTGTCAAGGGACCAAACCTGAGTCAGGCACCATAGAACACTATGGCCATTCTGACATGTAACAACACGCTGTGACACACACACACATCTCCTTCAAATCAGGCTGTTGTTTCTTGCTTGAATCTATATGGGCTAATACAACTTTCAAATTTAAATACACTAGGAATACCTTTTGGGAAAAATCTATACCGTATATCGTAGGTACAAAACACAAGAGAGCATTGGAGAATATCGGGTATAGTCAAATAATGTTTTTATTTTGATCAGCCATAGTTAAACTGTTAGAGGACAGTCCCCAGTCACTGTAGGGTGTTTTCAAAGCTTATAGAGACAAATCCACAGAATGCTGTTAGGAAGACAAAATGATTGTGAAGGCGCCTCCCCTGCCAGCGAGGAGCTGGCCCCCACCTGGAGGACGTTTCTCTCCTATATAACATTGCAGCTCTGGGGTTTCCCTCTCAAACTCTAATGAGAGTTCACCAAGGCTGACAAAATGGCCTCTTGCGGCACGATCCCTTCTAAAGAGCAATTTCTGTGCCCTATCTGTTTGGACGTGTTTACTGCTCCAGTCACAATTCCATGTGGGCACAATTACTGTAAAACCTGTATCACACATTACTGGGACACTGCGACCTTGTGTATGTGTCCAATGTGTAGAGCAACCTATCCAGACATACCACAAGTATCTGTCAATACTTGTATTTCTGAGCTGGTTAATCACTTCAGGAAAGACTGGGACCGGAAAGACATCAAGGGAAAACTTGAGATCAAAGGCTCAACAGACCTCACCAAGAAAAACAAAGAGCTTCTTGGAAAAATGTCCTCTCTCTCCCTCACACTTGCAAACTCTCACATGGATGTCTACACGGGAGGTGATGAATTCCTCATAGGGGGAAATGGAAATGGAACTTGGGTCTTCAAAGGGATAAGAGATGATGGAACTAAAGTTGCAGTGAAGAAAATGTTTCTAGGAGACTATGAGGTGCTGGAGAAAGAGACAGACCTTTTACGTCTTACAGAGCTGGATGATCCTTCCATTGTACGATATCTGGACTTTAAAAAGGACCGGAACTTTGGATACATTGTTCTTCAGTTGTGTGAATACTCACTGGAAGAGTACATCAAGTTAGGCATTGAGTTTCCTGGAGGCCATCTTCCTAACAATAACTTTTCTGACAGTGACACAAGGATCTGGGACATGATCTGGGACCCGGCTACAGGGTTTGCTGACTCTTGTCTGGACTTACCTAGCCCTGGTTGGCTGGACAGGGCTGTTGGTCTGGACTTACCTAGCCCTGGTTGGCTGGACAGGGCTGTTGTGAACTACTCCTTGCCAATGTCTTGTTGCCAATCCTTGTTGCCTTTCCTACGCCCTGTTCACACTGCTCCAGCAGTTTCCCTTTGCACAATCGAGCAAAAGAGGAGGAGGAGGAGGAGAAGACAGAAAAGAGGAAAAAAAGGTACATTTTTTTGAGGATATCGAAATATTTATCGTAAGCTGCAGCGGTGAGGATCGGCGCGGGCCCTGGGAAACGTTGGCAAGGGACCGTTCTCGATTCCTTCGTCGATGTCACAAGGTGGAGGAGAGCATTGCTTACTGCTTTGAGCAGCAGCACCGATATCTAGTGTATCTCAGGTTCAATATGTACTATGCTAATCTCTCTGACAATGAGGAGACTAGCAAATAGCAACAGCTCTCTATAATTCCTGTACATGTGAGGGAGAGTTCATAATAATAATACAAATAAACAGAATGAAAACTCCATGTGTTTTGTACTTCTTTATTATAGTTGAGACTGTAACCAATTACAACAGTCACACACACACTCTTCAGTTATACCAGCCCGCAACTGGGCTGCGTTCAAGTGTCCTTTTCGACCTCGCCGATGGCTGTGTCTTTCTCTGATCGAGACGAGCCATGTAGCAGACCATCATTGCCCATCTCTCCGTGCTCATAGTCACTGTCCTTGTAGGGCGGCGTAACGTACTGGGTGCTGATAGTGGTGTGAATGTTCACGTCGGTGTCCCAGCCTTTGCTGTACGAGCTGTCGCTGTCCGAGTCAGATAATTCTGAATCTAATTCCTCATTTGCCATCAGGCGGACCCTCTCCGTCTCTGCAGTTGTGTGTTGTGGGTCCAGACGCACCGGAAAGGGATGAACGTTTGTATTTGTCTCTGGCGATTCTTTGACCAGCATTATACCGCTCATGGTCTCCCAAACGTCCGCAGAAGGGGTGACTGCCAGTGACGCTCCCTCAGAAGTGGTCCTAAGAGATTTCTGACTCATAGTCTTTTGGGGTTTGAAGCCTAATTCCTGGGGAGGGAGGTTTCGGGGGTGGGTGTGTCTGGCTGCCTTAACACCTGGTCTGACAAAGTTTTGGAATCGACAGGCCTCTGACTCGGGATCAGACCTGTCAGCGATTGCGGTTCAAAACGCTAATAGTAAGCTGAGGCTTGTGTGTCTGTTTTCATTGGCGTGTTTACTCCACCTGTCTGAGTGATCCTACATAGACGGATCCCCTTTGGAGAATCTCTTCCCCATGTGGCAAACGCAACGCGAGATGAGTGTTGTGTAGTCGACCAGCAGCTCCGAAAAGACAACCCTCTTGCATGAGGGGCACGTAGTGTACACTTGCTTCATGTCGGTGAACGTCAGCGTGTTGACCAGGTTAGTGCAGAGGGGCACATAGATGACACTGACACCGCAGCAGGACGAGCCGAAAGACATCCTGTCCATGTCGAATTCCACGTCAATGTTCTTCGGGTTGCCTCGTACCTCGGACGAGCGGAAAGTCTGGTTCTTTAGACACCTGATACAGCGAAGGTCACCCTCGCCAACTCGAGGCTTACCGCATGGCCGCCCGGGTACCGACAGTACCTGCTCACATGTGGGCCTGATCCAGTTCACGAGGCAGTTGAGCACAGCGTACAGCTCGGTCAGAAGACGCTCATCGCATTTCGACAGCTCTTCAAAGTCCTCCCGGTTTATCAGTTCTACCGCTGGCTTCAACCAAGGCATATACGCGGCCGCGAGCTCCAGCGGGCTGTCGGTGGTGTAGGCCATGGCCAGTCTGAAGTAGCAGCTGAGTGTCAACTCGAGGTCGCTCTTAGCCAAACCCGCGTAGCCGACCTGTTTCACCACCTGAAAGGCCTTGGTTAGCGTGTTGTAGTACGACTGTTTGCCTTTGACAAAGCTTAACGCTTGCCACTTAACGCCCCAGCACTGGCTTGCTCTGGACTTCCTGTTCCCCCCTGCCTCGGAGCTTAGCTGGCTGGTGGGGGCGGAGCCCACGTATAGGAGCCTAGCCGCCTCCCTGACCCCCCTCAGCTGGGTGAGGTGCTGGAGGGTATTAAGGCCCAGGTTCCTTGATAAATACCTGTAAAAATGAGCCATCAGCCCCAATCTAAGTAGTGGCTTCTTGTCCCCCCTCGCTGATACCGCTTCCCTGCTTGGCTTCGAGTTTGCACACCAGCCATCGTCTTCCGAAGTCAGCGCTGCGGCCAGAGTGTCCCAGAGAGATAGGCATACTTCGTACGCCTTTTCACAGCCCGGAGCGTTGGTTTTACACATCAGCAACTTCACCAGTTCCTTTCTAACATCATTTGGCCCACATTCCCCACGACTCTTAGAATGACAAGCAGCGGAGCCCAGGCACTGGATGTATGCCTCCCCGAGGAGGGCTTTTGCCTGACGGTTGGACCCGACCACTTGGATCTCAAATACAGAGCGGAGGTCTTGCCCATGACCCACGTCCTCCTCAACACGCCGCCCGTGTTCCATGTTTACTGCCCCAGCGCCGCACCGAAAAAAGTGTTTGTGCTACACGCGGAACACCTGGGTCACTTCCTCAATATTGGAAACGGTCGAGCTAGCAAAGATCTCACTGACTACTCCAAACGTTCATACGAGGAGATGATCTGGGAGAACCTGGTGAGACTGCAAGGCGTAGATGCTGTCCACTCTGCGTTGAGTGAATGTCTGACCTCAGAGGAGACGGACAATAAACTTAATGACAAGGATGGGCAGTGGCAGCCCTGGAGCGTGTTTGGCCTTGCAGGAAAGGAGGATACCCCTCAACTGATTGCCTTTGTCATGAAGCTGCTGGACAACTTTACGGCGGACGAGCTGGCCAAAGACGAGCCCATTACGGATGCAAAAGGCCAAGAGCCTCGACACATGGTGTTCTTTTATTTGGCACAGTTTCTTGCCGGGCGCCTGGCCTTCGAGTTGCCACCTCAGAGCTTGGGGATGATCATGAGCGTGGCCTCAGCTCCTTTTCTGGAGTACAATTTCCTCGAGTCGATGTTCGCTGCGATTTTGACTAGGCCCATGTTCCTGCCGGTCTGCGTGAGGGGCTGTCGGGTCTACAGTCTTTTCCGGGGTTTCCTTTTCGCTCAAGGCACGGACTGCACCCCATCCGATAAGGGCTTTAGATGGATCGCCCATGACATGGCGGAGCGATTTAACCCTAAGAATTGGTTGAGAGAAGAAGAGCTGCATCGAGACCTGTGGCGTTACGCGCCACAGATGGGAGACCGAGCAAATACTCTCGCGAATGGGGTAAAATTGGCCACGAAAGTGATGGGTGGCAGAGACCTTGAACGGGACCTCAACCTCAACATCTGCAAGTACCTGCTTTCTGACCACATGATGGCCTACCTGCAGTGCCTGGTGTTTGCGACAATGCGCAACATGCTGCCATGCCGGTACAACAGCCAGTGTGGAGACCTGCACATGGTGGATGGCAGCGTGTTGAAGATGCGTAATGCCATTCTCGCTCAAGTTAAGGCGCTATATGAACGCGTCGAATCGAACAAGAGTGACACGATCTTGCTGTGTTCCGGTATGGGTTTCGGTTGCGATCAAGAGCCAACTTGGGGCAAAGTGTGCACGGGGGGTAAGTCTCTCAAGCCCACACCATACGCCAACCAAAGGTCCAACAAATGGGGCAACCAGAGGTCCAACCAAGCGTGCAGCACCGTTTATGTTGAGATGAGCATAAGTAGGAGCACGTACATGTCTGAGACCATCGAAATATCTTTGGACACTGTGACTAGTCTGAGTGAGCTAAAAAAAAAGGTTGGCGCTCTGGCGAATGCTCCGTTCAACTGGCGCGAAAAGCTCAAGGCGTTCCGCCAACCTAAGACGCAGCTGGGTATGTATCTACGCTACCACCGCTTCAACGAAGCGGAATTCACTGAGGTGGGCAACGTCCTGAATCCAAAAGAGCCGAAATTCAAATCAAAATTTCACAGACATGATATCGACAAGGAGCTTTGTTACCAGATCTGCGGCACCAATGGCAATATGCCGATGTGCCATGTCACCTTGGCCCTGTCAATCCGCCAGGCAGTGGCTTTTGGCATGGGCTTCTTCTCTGCCGAGATGGGCAAACTCATGCACGGACAGGATGAGTGGAATCTGAGTGATCTGAGTCTGGATCTTTTTTGTACCAACCTCTTGCGTCTGTCAACACCGCTGATGCCCAAGGCTAATTCTCTTGTGAACACGCTGCAGGACTTCAGATGCGGTGACCCCTTCAAGATCAAAGGGAAAGCCTTCAATCGTCACGCCGGCTGGCTTCAGCTGATACAACTCGACAAATTAGACTGGCTAAACAAGGATCTTGACACATTGCCTGAAAAGTTAAAGGGTACGCTCCAGTATATCGGCGACACGCGACGCAAGGTTGACAAGGTGCTAAGAGGTGACCCAAAGCTCACATACACCAGAATAAAGTTCACCAGCGAAGGTGTGAACACACCTATGAATTGGTTGTTGGCCAACCGACCGGCACTGCTACTGGCCCCGATGATAGTCAACATGACTCTATGGAACTTCACAGATACCAACCTCCCTACCCCGTACGGCTGCCTGAGGTTGGCAAAGAAGATGGAAGAATCTGCCGGTATCAAGACCGAAGGTTTTTACCGCATAGACTTGCTGAGCAACGACTGCATAAACGAGGACGTCTGCTCCGAGCACCACGTTGACAATTACAAGGAGCCTGAAGACACCTCATTGCCAGAGATGTTGGGCAGGGTAATTGAGGAGGCCAGCCGGAACGTTGTTCGCAGATGCAAAGTCTCCAGGCTCAACACCCTCTTCCCCACAATGAAGAAGGAGACTTACGAAGCCCTGGTCGACATGATACAAATGCATGGGATCAAACTGACGGAAAACGTGAGTCCATTGTATACGCACAACAAGCGCAGAGAGGTCAAGAGACTTGCGCATCATGTTTCTGAGGAGCCGGAGAAGCGCTTCAAGTTGACCGAGAAATACCCCGCTAAGGAGGACGCGGGAGAGGGAGAGGATGGGGAGAAGGAGGACAGGGTGGGCGTTTTCGGTAATAGGGATGAAACCTCTGAGGACGAAGAGAGTGATTTGTTTTTACCCCGTGGTGACTATGATATATGATACTGTTATTGTTGTTGTCTTTGTGCTCCTCGTTCTCCTTCTTTTTGTCCAATGTTTAAATGAAAATAAAGAAACTACAAACGCATTTATAGTCAAACAAATTAATAAACCAATCACTACATTAAAAATAATAATAATGATTAATAAATAAAGTGAAGATGATAAAGCAATGTCTGATCAGCCTTCCAGAGGCCGTCCAGCTTAGTGTCAGGTGAAGACATTTCCCCATCTTACTAAAACTGACCCAGTCTTTGTGACATACGTTTTTCCAAGATGAACAAGACAGCCTTTCCTGTACGCCTGAAAGAGGCCGGAAATGAATTGAAAAATCCCAGCTGGCCTGCCACCTGGGAGCTATTGTCAAACCAGTGGGCAGATGTGAAAACAAGGCTAGGTCTAACCTGGTGGGGGCGGACGGAAAAGACTGAAGTATACGATGCCCTGTCAAAAGGCGGAGCGGGCAATCTGGTGTACTCGGAGTACTTCTATGAGACTAAAGGGCATAAAGACCTTTGCAAATTGATATCTGTCACGTTCAACGAGGGTGACTGTATCAAGGAGATATCTGTGCACATCGAGAAGGACGGTCTTAAGACTCGCTTCGGCTGCAGTGGCTTGACAGACAAAGACCAAGCCCGAATTGGGTTAAGAGAAAGTGAGTCTCTCTGGGCTGTACTGCGTGTAGCGCGCAACATCGGTGGACGAACCTACACCCTCCTCGAACTAAAGGGATGCCAGGAACCCGACTTCATTTCCGAGCTGGTGATGCAGAAAAGGAACTTGATGGAGCTGTTGGACAATGGCGCTGAGTGGTGGGGTGACGATCTAGACCCTAAAAATATCACGCTTGATAGGCAAAATGATTCCAGGAAGAATCCTACATGCCGGACGGTCCAAGAACTCCTAGCCTTAGTAGCCTCCAGGGGAGGTAGGGCATCGTCCACGGAAAGGGACCCCGCGGCCGCGTACACTTACAAGAACAGATTCGAAGACCCATGCTACCTGTTTGAGGTGTCCACATGCAACAACATCTACATTGTGTCCTTAGAGAAGGATGCCATGATCGTGTCAGAGTACAAGTCGGGCTTATGCAAACCTCTCAAGACGCTAAAGAATGCGCAGGGCGTTATCAAATTCTTCAGAAATAAGATCTGTTGCTACTTCGTGAACACGAATTTGTTTCGACGTTGAGTGACAGCACCAGGAATAACCTAGCCAAGAGAGGACACCGTGACCCACCTGGAACACTGTTATGTAATTTGCTTCACATTTATGTCTGTGCAACGATAATAAATATCCTATCACATGAGTAAACCGAGTTACTTTGTCTATTTGTTCAATTTTGTAATTACTGCTGTGTTCCGCTCAAATTATGCTCAAAGTACATGGTGACAATGAAATCACTCCATCAAAGAAGCATGACCATAAGAAGAAGAGGGTGTTTATGGTTCCGTACTTTTTTTATTTCTCACTAGCAAATGAACGAACGCTAGATCATGGCTCGATTGCCCTTGCGGCTGCTTGTTCACCTTAACAATCCAGGTTCGGTGGCCTCGCTGGAATACGTTCGGGTGACGCTGTCCGAGCTCGCTCGAGAGCTCCCGCACTTACAGGCCGTGCGGCACGACGGACATGGCCTCGCCCACATAGATCTTGACAACGGGTTCTCCCCTGCCACACACTGTCTGGTGCTCATTGTTACTGCACCCTCTGGGAATAGGTTCCATGGTCTGATCTCGGGCAAACATTTCCTTCGACCTCTCATCGAGGAGAGCGAAGGCCACGCTGTGTGGAACATTTGCGGCCTCCCCATGCCCCCGATAGCTTGGGCCAGGCCCTCCGATGTGCCTGGGGAGACCGATACGAGCAGGGTACGTACATGGGCAAGGTTCTCGAACACGAGGTGAAAAACATACTGAAACGTGTCTACGCAGCCCTCAGACTTGCAGTCTCCTACATGCCCGCCGGGCCTGAGCTCAACGCCGCTATGGTCCAAACCATGGCCGCGCTCGCGGCACCGCTGGCCTTCAAGGTCCTGTACGAGCAGGCGTCATTTCCCCTCCCGTCAGGCAAACCGTCACTGTCCCGACCCTGGGGAAACTATTTTGTCCTCCATCGAAAACCCGCTGGGGGTCTGTCCTGTTCAGCTATCAACCAGCGCTGTGACAAAGCCTGTGAACCTATAGATAAGGACATCTTGCTGCATATACGCCTGGTGATTCACGGGCTGCAGCTGAGGAGATACAAAAGCAATGCGGGAAAGTGTGAAGTGCGCATCGAGTACATCGAGACGCACTACTGGGCCATCTGCCTGGCGGCTCTCTGTTGCGGCGCGGCAAGGGTCTGGTCCGGAGCGCTCGAGCAGCTGCACTCCAGTATTAAAGCCAACCGAAGCCTGGAGGGTCAGTGCCAGCGCTGCGGCTTTGCCTACGGACGGGACCCTCGTGTAGCCTGTCTCACGGATCCTCTCAGAATCCCAGGAGTGAAGCAGATTGACAAACTTCTCCTTGGCATCGCGTGTACGACCCTGTGCGCCGACGTCCTGTGTCCTGGCACCAGCAAGGAGCCCGCAAGGTACTGTGTGAACCACGAACGAAAGTACAAGGCAGGGGTGGAAGAGCTCGAGGAGGACGCAGGTCGGAGTGCCGCGCATCGCTCGTACGAGTCAGAAGAAGATGCATGTTGGGCACTTTGGCAGTGTCTCAGTCGCTACGAGCGCAGGGCCCACGCAAGAAGCGCAAGTGGACCCTTTTGCCTCCAAGCTCAGGAGGTCCGAAAAGTCGAGATCGACCATATCTACGAGAGCATCGGCTGTTGTGCACAAGGTACTCGGGTTTCAGAGGGACCATCCAGATCCGTTCATCTCTGGCGGGGGTTTTCGTGCCAGGTTCTTGGATATCATATCCAAGTCGTTCCCCTCGGTTTCCGAGGCAGGCTGTGGTCTCAATGAGCTCAAGCTGATGTCACAGGGCTTTCACAATCTTGTAAGCTTGTTCAACGAATACAGGGACTTTACGGTGCGGGAAAGTTTGTCGGAGGAGTTCACACGGGAGCTGTGTGGTGCGTACCATACGTATGCAGTGCAGCTGATGACTTCAGAGGTCGAGACAAGGAAGGAAAAAGCTATTCTAGTCAAGGAGTTGGAGAATGTCCAGCGAAAAAAGGAGGACCTGGCCTTAACTCTGACCCAGTTCGAGGTGGACAAGAGCGAATACATTAAGAAACTCGAGGAAAAGGAAATAGAGCTGGCAGATACTAAGGAAACTAGGGACAAAGTTGAAACCGAGCTTACCGAGCTCAAGGAAGCTAGGGATAAAGCTCAAACGGAGCTTACGGAGGCCAAGCAAGCCAGGAAGGATGCAGAGGAATATCTGAAGCACGTCGAGGAAGTTAGGATGTGCAAAGAGCATGCTTGGAAGGAGGCTGTGGAAGGCATGAACAAGGCGATCTTGGAGAAGAACTCAGCTGACGTCGCTAGGGTTGAGGCCGAGGCAGAACTTGGTAAGGCACATGAAAGGATGGCCGAGGTGGAACAGCGACGCATCCAGGCCGATGGAGCAAAGCAGGTCGCTGAAGCAAAGGAGGTTGAGGCCTCCAAGTGTATCCAGGTCATGCTGATGGAAACAAATGCCTTTTCACAGTACCGTTCGGAAGTTGTGCACCGTATGGCCGAGGCTGATCAGCTCAATGGGCAACTGCGGGCCGCTCTCGATCATGCGTGGAAGGAAAAACAGGAGCTTGAGACCAAACTAGACACCTTGAACATCGATAGAAACCGAGCGCAGGCCGAAATATCTTTGGCCGAGAGGACCATACATGAATTTAACCAAAGGTACGCAGAAGACAGTGCTGTGCTGGAAGAAGTTCAGAAGCGCAACCAAATGGTCATGGAGGACCTAAATAACGTGAAGTCAACGCTCTACAGGTTGTTCCCAGAACTGGCTAATGAACAGCGCGCGTCAACAAATCTCTTAGGTGTGACAGAACAAGTGGTGCACACTCTGATTCTCGAGCTCAAACAGATCATCATCTCTCAATGTGCCAGGGTTTCCGAGACGGACCAGTCATACCTTAATTTTGAAGGAGAGTCCTATTCCCTAGCCAAGTGGCTCAAGCAGAGTATCAACGATTGTATCCAAATAGATCTCGAAGTGCTCCAACAGCCTATCGCACATGTAAAATTCGCAACCAAACGTCGTTCCTCGAACGATGGAGAATTCTCATCAGGTTCCAAGCAAAGGCGAAGGGGTAAATCCGAACACTCGAGGGGCATGAAGTGGGAGACCGCTGTCGCGAATATCAAAAAAGAGTCAGAGAAGGGCAAATGCTTGGGTGTGCAACAAGAGGTATTTGATGCGCTCTCCAAGGCCGGAGATGATCTGACGATGGTCTACCTGGGTAACATAAACGTTCTGGGTGGTACACTATGTTCACTGCTCTTGCACACAGATAAGTGCAAGCTGAACAAACTGTTTTCGAACAGGGTTGAGGAATCCATGTCAGGCTGCTATTGTGATCACATGGCCAAGCTGGCACAGGTGCTAGATTGTCGTCTAATTGTACTCTCGATGTACAGCTCATGTTACCATTCCTACGGCTCTGAAAAAAGTGACGCCGTGTACGTTATTTTGCACCACGAGGAGGACTACTTCATTGCCATGGTCAAGAAAGATCAAGAACCATCGGCCTGCATGTGGGCGGTGACCACCGAACTAACTTGTAGGTTGAATAGATCGGAACACCTGGACTCGGGCTGCGGTGTTCGATCTGAGCCTGAGAACACAAACGTTAAAGCGCTGTACCAGATTAGGGTGCACAATGAACCATAAAGACAAATGAATATTATGAATAAAAAACAACAAAAAAAAACCTGGCGCATGCTTTGAAACGAATAAAATGAACCCGAACACTGAAAGGAGTCTACTGTGCTTTATTAACAACACGACTCAAACCACATACACAAAATTACACAAAGACAAACACACCTCGAGCTCAACTATGACCAATCGAGCTCAGTGGTGTGCACATAAGGCACAGTCGCAGTCCTGCCAAAGTCCAGCTGACGGCGTAACAATTAGTCGTCATGTGGGGTGAGGGTGAATATTATATATCACATATCACATTGCTTCTCCAACCACGAATTCCATTCATGAATTCAACTTCTCAGATGGCCAAACCTCTGGCTAGGTCATATGATCCCGGGCTGTGAGGTATAAGTATCAGCACACGTCCTCACATACAGCAGCAGCGGCAGCGGCAGGATTCGGAGATAAGCTATTGAAAAATCTTCATGATGCATACTGCAGCAGAGACCACGGTCGAAGGATCGGAAGCTACCGGGGAGGGTTCGGAAGCTGGGAGCAAAGGCCTCACAGTGATTTTGTCTAAGATCCCGCCTTGGTACAGCGAGCATCACGATGGGAGTGAGCAGCAGTGTTTTGGGTGTGATAACTCGGACCAACCGACGTACAAACAACTCCGTAACATCATGACATCAGCAATGGATGCTATCTTGGGTGACCCACAGTGGACGCGCATGCATATGAAGGACATAAACCTGAGGAAGGTTATCAAGATCAAGGCATTGGAAAAGGTGAAGGAGCTAAAGTGGAAATCACCCGAGCTGGTGAAAACCCTGATGGACCTGTTCGAGATTCGAGAGCAAGGTAATGGATTCCGGTGCTTATCGGACCCTGCACACGTCGACCGGGCCGGCAGAAAGCATTATCTGCTGGCAGAGCACAACTATGTCCTCTTTTATCTGCCAGAGAAGTACCTGACAGCTGGCATCAAGCAAATCATACCTGTGGTGACTTACTGCAAGGACCGGACTTACTTGTGGCATGTCGACCCTTCGCTCTCCACTATTGCCACGTACGTCGTGCCCCTGGGCTTGTTTGGCGATAAGCCAGCCTACTTCATCCAGGAGGTGCTGGCGCTGCACGACAGTGAGACTCTCACCGCTCTCAGGCTCATTGTGGGCAACTTGTTTGAGTTCTGGGATCTGTCTCTTGAGGTGCCGACGCACTGCAAGGCTTTGACGCCCTTCTTCACTCCAACCAAGGTCCGTGAGCTGGTTGGACAGGATACCGGGCAGGGTGAAGGAGGATTGATGCCTATGCTCTGTCTGAACGATGGGTATGAGGACTCAACTGACTCCAAGAAGCCTTGGTACGAGGTGACTCAGTTGCGGCCTGGGGTACTGACAACCAAGTTCGTAACCGGCATTGCAGAGTCAGCCACACAGGGCCTACAATTCAATTACGCGAACCGCGCTCGGAATTGTATAGTGCCGATCGTCAGCCAAGAGCAGGCCGCAACGCAAATTACCTTGTATGCATCGACAACGCCCAGGTTCCTGAAAGCCGTGGAGCACACTGTGGTGCGGGGCAAAGGGAAACTTTCATATTGCCACGTGTATCTCCTGCTGAGTCTGACCAGAAGGCACGAATTCTTGAGCCCGCCTGAACTGCACAACGAGATCCACGCACAAGCTCTTCAACGATTCAGTGGACGCGTGAACTCTGACTCCAGGGTTAGATTAACCATGCCCAACCACATGGACAGTGATATTACAAACCCACAGCGCAATGAGTTGGTGACTTTTGGCATAGAGCTGCTCAACCACGGTATCCCAGAGCCCTTCGCCGTGGCTGAGCTCCTGTGCAGCCATACTGCAAAGGCAGAGTCATACTTGAAATGGTGCACCAGCATGGCTAACGATGAATCGCTTGTAGTGTTGGCCAAAAGGATAAACATGCAGAAGCTGAGAGAACGCATGGACGAGAACTGGATGGGGCTACAGCAAGCGGCCGAGGACTACTGCATGGCCATGATGGGCCTCGAGAATGATAGATCTCCGTGTGATCCCCTGTTTGAACAATGGGCCAAGCTGTTCGGCCCTGAGTTCCAGACTCCAGGGAATGCAATCAGGGCCCACCCTATGTGGCAGAATATGATGAAAATCTCAAAGTGGGGAGAAAGGAAGTCCAAGCCTCGTGTCAAGAAGGAGGCAACGGTCTTCGCGGGAAACGCCAAGGTGTTTATGCGTATGCTCAAAGAGGACCAGATCGCCATCGACAAGTGCCTAAAAACCATGGGTTTGGCAGTGCAGCAGCACTGTCAAGGCGTCGATAGCAAGGTCACCATGGGAGAAGAACAACAGCTCGAAAATTTCCTGCTACCACGTGCTCACCGAGCTAAGAGCGGCGAGCTATGCTGGATCAAGAACTTGTTCCACCTGCTGAGGGACCCGCGTTGGATCTACAGCAATCCGATCAAGAGAGATGCGGTCTGTACGCTGCTTGATGTGCAAAACACCATTCTCGCAAAGAAGAACGCCCCCATATTGCGACAATGGACCTGGGACCACCAGATGGACTTGGTCAACTATTTCAAGAGCCTGAAGCACAACACGGAAGATGAACTGAGCGCCGCTCTGAAGGACAGCTTGTCCAGAACAACCTGGTTCCAGAAGAACCCCGCAAATACCACGCTCCACTCCGAGATGCAACAACAGGACCGTTACATTGAACTTGCTAAGAAGGACAGGCTGACTGACATAGTGAATGAGCTGAAGCTCAGGTCCGAGATGAACGATGCGCACAAAGGGCACACGGACAAGGCGCGCAAGGATTCTAAGAAGTTCCGCAAAGACTCCAAGCACAAGGCAAGCAGGCAATCTAAGACGGGAAAGTACAAGGCGAACAAGGAGCCCAGTGAGAATGCTCACAAAGTTGAAGCTCGCAAGGCTGGGAAGTGCGAGCAACCCTCGCTAAAGTTCAGAGGTTTGGAAGAAGACCGCTTCCACAATCGGGAGAAGCGCCGTTCAACGCGGAAAAAAGTTAAGCGTGCACGGTCCAATGAAGAACTCTTACAGAACTGCAGAGAGCACAAGGCTACAAAGGAACCCAGCGCGAAAGCTCTCAAGACCGAAGTACACAAGCCTGAGAGCATTGTTGGCTGCGATGAGACCTATGGCGAGTCCTTGGAAAAACTAAGCGAGAGCAGCTCGTGTCACGAGGATGGCGGAGTAAACGGGTCGATTGGTTTCGTAACGAGTTTCCCTCATGACAAACGGAGTGGCCAGCAATTTTGGCAGATGTGATATGTACAGAATACATGGCATATTAGCTATTACCTCTATTCAAAATGTGAACACTGTATCGTGATTGCGAGAAGGGCACAGTGGCCTGTGCTGTTACGTGCATGATTCCTTTTTGTTTTGGCTCACGTGCCACTATTAAAGAATTCATCGTAAATGTAGCCTTTCTCTTCTTCATTACGAGACGTGACCCACTTATTCAGAATGGTCACACAACACTCTTTGTGGGAGCGGTGACATTCCCCAAACCCAGTTATTTGCAATTTGTATAATGGGTAACGTATGTTTATCAGGGCAATCTTACAGAAAGCTTTTGAGCGCTACTATGTAGTGTACAAAATGCGGTGTATCATATTCCATGTACGGAGAACACGGAGAAAGAAACAGAACCGAGCTTTGATGCCGGATTCGGAAAGTGGCGACGAAGGGGAAAGGCCTGCATGAGACAGAAAGCCAGTTCAGTTTCTTTGCAGGAATCAAAGATTCTAATGCTTGTCGAGCGTTCACAAGTGGTGACAAATGGTACCTTGAAACTTGTGGTGTGTGATATGTTAGAAATAAACCAAATAAAACTATATACAACAACACAATGAGCATATTTTACTGATCTTTTTTATTCACCACAATCTGGAAAGACAAATAAACAAAACAAAAAGTATGCGTTTCGTCTGTTTCGCTGCTGTACGTCTGTTTCACTGCCGTATAAGTAGCAAAATATGCCATTATCTCTGGCCTTTGTCTGAGACACTCCCTCCCTGTTTTGGTGTGATAGTGTAGTTTTTGCATCCAACGCATTATACGTTTCTTCATCCTCCGGTTGTAAGATCCTCACAAGCAGTCGCTCAGTTCCCTTGCTTTCTACGTATCCGGAGGCAGGTTCGTTGTGTAACGAAGGTGCGGTCGTTTCGACTCTGGTGCAGTTTGAGGCTTGGCATTGCAAGCGCATTCGGTCAACCAAAACAAGACCGCAGAGATGGCCCGCCAGACATTCCAGTACTTTTTTAATGAGGGGTCACAATCCGCTTGAATGGTAAAGTGCAACTTCTCATCCAGGGTCGCGTGGAGTACGGCACACGGCATCTCTCTATGGCTGCCAGGGACTTCAGAGGGAAGATTCAGCCCCGCGGTCCTGCACTCGGATTTCACATCCTTAAACATCTCAACGAGGTGTACGTATTTGCTTGCCCTCATAATCTCCACAAGCTTCTTAAGCTCTGGCCAGGACCCTTGATATCCAAGTTCACTCAGGGTGACTTCATTGGCATGTATCTCGATCTTGCATGTAATGACAAATTCGAGAGAGTACCCTCTGTGCCCAGCAATCTCTGCAATGCTCTCTCGGAAATGCTTGTAACCGGCTTCAGTGAGGACTTGGATTTCCATGGTGTACTGTTGACCTGTGCTGTCCTTTCAAGGTTTATATAGCCTGTGGGTGCTGCCTATAATGCAAAATGTAATATTCATTGGATCAATAAACCAAAAAACTCTCAGATGTGAAACAACCATATAAGCACCTCTTATCGTGATTTACATAACTGATTCAATGAACCCGCCCACCTGTGTGGGGGCGGACTTACACGAACTATATATCAGAACGTTGTAGGCATCTTATGGACTGTTTTGAAACACATACTCGGATCTCTACATCATGGCGGAAGCTAGCCACCTTGGGTGTTTTAGCTCTAAAAAACAATACAGGCTAATCAAGGACACTGAATCTTCACTGAAGCTCAGTGGCTTCTACTGGGGTCCACTGAGCGCAGAGGGGGCTCACAGAGAACTTTTAGGTACCCCTCTGGGAACTTTTCTCATCCGTGACAGTGCTCATCGGAAGTACTTTTTCACACTTTCCTACAGTACTCTAACAGGTCCTAGGAACACACGCATCCAGATGGAAGACATGGGCTTCAGTTTTGACATCGACCCCGAACGTCGGTTCCCAAACCTATTCTCTCTGTTGAACCAATACCGAGATGAGGGTAAAATCACCATCGCTCACAGGAAACAACAGCCTCTTTTGAAGTGGATGTGTCTCTCATCTCATGATAATTGAGGCATTGGTACTCTGAGGAAAACCTGGAGCAGCTTCCTAGGGGGGGGGGGGTTGCACTGATGAATGTTAAATTGATGAAAATAAACACTATCACTCTAAAATGTTGTTTGTCAGTAATTGGAGATGTAACTCGCAATAAGGCACATTCTTATGTCAAGCTTGTTTTTATTACTCACAAATACAGATAGGTGAAATAACATCATGTGCAGTCAAGAGTTACAACCACCTCAAAAGTCCTGACCAGGTGCAATTGGGTAGTAGTGATGACAGCAGGGTCTACGGTCAACGTGGTCCCGCTCAAGATCGTAGGGGATCTAGGTTGGATGACATCTTGAAGCTGCAGAGTGTGCCCGCATCAATCAGAGTCCGAATCCACTCCATCCTTCCTAGGACGGGTCTGGTATAACGGGTTCATCTTCGATTGCTGTTGATACGGAGACCACAGCGAACTTGCCGATGGTTCGGCGGCATGTGACATATGATTCCACATGCTTGCTTCCAGGTCATGGCTTTGGGTCTCCTGCTGTAGCTGTCCCTGTTGCTGCTGATAACGTTGATAGAGGCGGTTCTGAGTATGAACTTTGCCCAGGTCTATCCCACTGTAATATTGGTCGGGATGTGAAAAGGTGTGCTGCTGTTCTATGTGAGGTGGAGCCGAAGGTGAAGGGCCTAAAGGAGTTTGTGAGAGCCAAATGGGTGGTATGTCTTTCAAAGTGTGATACTTATTGGGACTGCAGCACAGCCTTTCAGAAGTGCGCCTCCGGGAGGTCAGAATCACTGTCATGCAGTAGCGGAACAGCAGGTAAATGTAGTAGCATCTCAGCTTGCGTTGATCCGAGATGATGGGTTGGGGAATGTTCAGGTTGTCTTCTTTCGCGGCCTTGAGATCCATTTGATGAAGCCTTTCTAAGTCAGCCTGGTGCACATAGCAGTAGTCAGCCATCTGCCACATTGCCCTCAGGTGATTCACTGTTGATTGAGCATTTCCATCCCCGCATATGTTCAGCCTCAGGCCCATTGCGGGAGCTCCAGCCACAATGAGGATCTCGAACAATTCTAGAGACGCGTCTTGTGATAGCACTAGCTCGTCCCGTTTCAGGCTCACCATTATTTACCTTCCCACAACTGAGTCTCAAGCTTCCTAGTTTGACACACAGGCAGTAAATACTCACTTCGGACAAAATGTCCAAGTTTACCGAACAGCTGTACAATCAGATACGGAATCATTCATTCTACCACGTGCAGACGGTGGACGCTGAGAACCTTTCTGGGCTACTGTCATGCATGCAGGTCACGGAACCCGTCGGCCTGGCACAGGCCTCGGATCCTTCAGTGAACACGGTCGAGTTGCTCCAACGTCTCTTCCGGAAAAACGGCTTGACGAACTCTGTGATGATCTTCACCGAGGATCAGAAGAAACAACAAGTGAGAACCAGGACCAAGTGGGTCGTGGCGATTGTTCAACGCGATGAAGTCGACGTTGAGCCCAACACTCTGGTCTTGTTCTATGTGATGGGTCATAACAAAAAGCGACGCGGTCCCCCCAGTGACCCCTTGGTTGAAAGTTGCCGCGTGCTTGCTGATAACTCCGTTGAACAGCTCTACAGAAACTTTTCGGCCCAGGGGCGAGAGTACACGTTAGCGCAGGTCCACTACGAGGACAGGCCCCTGATCGAGGGGTTCAACCCATCTAGCTACAAGACGTTGAGAGGTGTGGCAAAGCCCGGGCCCATCATGGACAGATTCGGTAGGAGCTATATAAATAAGCGTGCAAACGGAGTGGATGCTGATCTGTTGCCGGATCCGTGGACACTGCTGGCAGACGTTAGACCTAGTCCTAGTCACGCTAGCCTTGACCTGATGGAGATCATGGCTGATGGCGATAACCTGCTAGGCCATGGGGGATTTGGCGTTACGGTGGCCCTGGGGCCCAATCTTGTGGCCAAGACGGGCCTGTCTCCTGAGTTGTGCGACTGGTCGGTGCCTATGGTCAGAAATAGGTTTCTGGCCTACGCCCAGGTGGCCTGCCAGATGGAGGAACTGCTGCTAGCCTCCTCCATCAGGCACCCCAATGTGGTAACCACGCTTGGTGGCTACTGGTGCGATGGCGCTGAATACGCTCTAGGCGGCAAGTCCGTGATTATCATGGAGCGGGCCGTGTGCACCCTGCAGGAGTTCACCAAGGCACTGGGCAACTCGGATAGGGTGAGCAAGGTGATGCTCATGGTGGAGTACGACACGCTCCTTGGTCTGAACTATCTCCGCAATAGGTCTATTCAGCACAGGGACATTACCAGCAGGAACATTCTGGTGTCAGCGTGCGAGTCACGGACTCCCTTCCCCGTGGTCTTTAAGCTCAGCGACTTTGGCGCCGCCGGAACATTCATCACGCCAGACCAGCACAAGGGCAACCTGGTAAACATGCCCCCCGAGGTGCTGTGGTGTGCTGACTACAGCTTCGGCAGCGATATGTTCAGCTGGTACTGCGTAATGTGGGAGTGCAGGTTGTCCCAATCGCTCTTCTGGTGCCACGCCGGCCCCGGCAGCAGGAGCTTCTGCAGGAAAACGCATGCAGAATCGCTGACATCCATGATGGGCTGCTACAGGCCCGATGACCCAGCCACCCTTGACATGCCCCACATGAAGCTAATTGGTGCCTCCGAACTCTTCCAGAGGTACAGCCACCACAGGCCGTCGCTCAAAGAAGTGAGGGAGTCCTTCTACAACAGGCTCCGGAATCTCAGTCTCAACCCTGACCGCTTCCAGGAGTTTGTAAACATAGGTCTGATGTGCATCACCCTGTACCCTCAGGAGCGGTGCACACCAGCGGTGCTGCTCTCCACCCCTAGGTACGCCTGTGCCGAGATGGACATCACATCCCCGACGTGTCCACCGCGACACTACGATATGCCCGCGTCGGTCTCGATCGGCTCCTACAGGACCACGGACGTGGTGCTGACCACTGATCTTAGTTGCGTGACAACACTCCAGCCCTTACCCACGGACGGTTCTGTGCCACGCTACGTCGCAAAATATCAGCACAAGGACTTTGAGTTTGGAACCAAGTACGACCCCATGTGCAAGATTCACTACGGCCTCGACACACTGAGGCTGGCGCCCGATCACATTCAGCCAGAGAACTGGTACAAAAGCAAGGTTGAGGAGCTCCGTGCCAAGGGTGCCCTTCTGCGCCAGCGATTCCAAGGCAAGCGGAGGCCTGCTGACAAGTCACCCGGCAGGGTTTCGAAGTTAGGACCTAGACAGTCCACATCCATCACTTGGGCTTCTGGTGACATCGACACTTCCGCAGGGCCCAGTGGCCTCCAGAGAGAAACACAGGCCTGCGGCACGCAGGGCAAAAATGCTTCACACAAACAGGAGATTTCAGATGTGTCCGCTGGTACAGTAGTGACAGGGTTCAATGACCCTGTAGTTGCTTCCAATGATTTGGAGGCGACCCAGGATGTGGAGCAGAGAACCACAGAAGGTGTTACTATTACAGGGAGAAAGAAGAAGGACGAGCTTCCCGTCGCCATCGTGACCCTGGCCGCTCGAGACCAAGCCGACATGAGGTTGTTCAAGTTGAAGGTGGTTAAGCTGTCACAGACCGTCCTCGCCACAATACCCGACGTGTTCAACGGGCCACATGGTGGAACAATATCTTGCAGCAGTGCCAAAGGTGTACTGGTGTTCCAGTATGCACAGCTGGTGCCCAATATAGCGGAGTTGACGAAATACAAAACGCTTTCGGAAAAGCCAACAGCGAGGTCAGAACACATGACTCAGCTGCTGTTGACGCTCAAGGCCGCATCAGAAGCGGGCCTTCTTCCGACCCAGAAGCTGCTACCCTGTGACATCCTCATGAGTAGAGGCTCCGTGACGATTGACCTAGTAAAATACCTTGCCAGACACTTCAGGAGCACCGAGGAACTCCTGAGCGACGACGTCGGATGGCTCCCGGACAATGTGGCGAATGCTGCGTCTCTACTGGTGCCCGAGATCTCAGCACTGTGCAGTCCCAAGAGAAACATTATCTCTGCTCCGGAGTTCTTTGACTGGGCGCTGACCACGTGTAACCCTAACTGGCGGACCATAGAACGTGTAGCTCCCACGTTTGTGGACCATCGTTCAAGTAAACTAACGTTCAGAGACCACTGCTACGGAGCCGGATGGCTCACCGAGAAAGGCGAGCCAGCCGATTTCAGGAGGCAGCTCGAAGTGTTTACAGAAAACTTCCCGCACGTGGAGGTCTTTGGGATACAGGACGCCGAGGCAAACCCAACGCTCTTTGACGAAATTTCCAGAAATATTGTGTTGACCATGAGGACGAAGATACTCGCCTTCCAGGAAAAAGTGGTGACCACGGTGATCGACTGCATCCGCAGCCCTACCACTCTCTCCGAAGGTGCCCTGGCAGGTGTGCCACGGGTCGATAACATAACCGTGGTTGCAGCCGAGATGATCATTCGCGGATCTTACTATGGGCACGGAGCAACACTAAATATGGCGACTGCGCTCAAGTGGGCGCCCTTGTTCATGTACCGGAGGATATTTAAGGAGAGCCCTGAACCCAAACTTTGCTACTACTATTATGAGGTGAAAGTGATCTTTGTGCGAATAGCCAACAGAGGCGTCGAGAAAAGTGTTAAAAGCCTGTTCAGGAGCCTCGCATCTTGGTCATTTACAGACTGCTGACGGAGATCCTGTCCTTTGAAATGTCTCCCTGATATAGCTTTGACACTTTATTTTGTCCTCAGTGTGCCCTATCCTATTGTAAGTCGACTGTTTAATTGCATTCATTACATCTTTTTTAATCTGAAACCTTTTGTTGTCATCTCATACTATTCGTTCTCAACCACCACCCATTACAACACTGCACACAGAATAAACCATGGTGGAGCCTTATACAGGTGTTCTTATGAGGTGTCATTTTTTAATGATTGAATCGAAACGTTAAAGTACACAGTAGAAATGCATAAAAAAAGAAAAAGAAAAGATGAACGTGATCATGTTAATGTATTTGCGATGTTCTGATCATTTATTTATTTATTTTTTTGAATAAATTTCACGGTAACACTGTCAAACTCTCCTTATTGTACCAATGGATAGAAACGTATTTCTTAGTTACCTTTAACATTCTACAACCGTGTAATTGTCCACCTCCGCTATGGACCTCTGCTTAGTCTTTCTTCTGAAAGAAATACATTATGCGTTAAACCAATGAGCTCGAAAAGGGCGGGATTTGACGAAAAGTCTGAACAATGGGCTGTAAAGCGGTCCTAAGCAGCTGTCTATAAGTACTGGGCGGGTACAATTACACTTCAGTTCCAGTTTGATTTCTTTTCTCCCCATGGGTACTTACACTTACACTTCAATTCTAGTTTGATTATTTCCTCACGACTAGCATAATTGATAGGGTAGAGTATATTCCACATATTTGGAAGATTTAAAAGATGCCGCTTCGAACATGCCCCATTTGCCATTCCGTATTGACCAACCTACCGGAACACATGATGTTTGTCCATCATGTCGTTGATGATGAGGAGCGTAAACTTCGTCTTGCCCTAGACCATGGGAGGTGAGTAAAAAATAATAATCGGGAAATAAACGTGAAATGCCAGTTGGTTTTCTTCTACGTTACATGACTGAAAAACAGGGTTATTTTGATGTCAATAGTTATAGTTATATATCGTTAAAAGCCTTTTGGGCTAAATGATTATGAAATATGATGTCATATTATATCTGACTTTTGTTCTTTCTTTTTTTTTTTACGTAAACAAAATTACCTAGGTTATTATTTCACAATGTGACCATACTGAAAAGCTCTTGTTCATTAAGGTACGCTGGGGCACTTCCCTGCCACCAAGGAAAGTGTGCTGGGAAGTATAAAAAAAGGCTGGACGTGCACCTGGCTGACAAGCACATCGATTTGACGGTGACGATTTAACAAATAGATAAAATTACAAGCGGCTACTCCAGAGAAAAGTTCAAATTTGATCGTAACAAATGCACCTTTGGCACTCTTTTGTCCCCATGTATAAAGGAGGACAAGAGGAAAGAATTGCTGGCCGAAGAAAAAAGGCTGGAAATCCGTCTGCGCCTTAAACAGTTGCAAGACAAGAAAAGAGAGGAGAACTCTATGAGGTGTGAGCTCGATGATGTGAAGAAAATGGTGTCAGACTTACAGGGTCAACTGACTGGAGCCATGACCAGCGGACTGAGAGGTACAGAGGACACAGAAAACACACCAAGAAGACAGAGGCGCGACACTCAAGACCAGGCTCATTTGGTATGTTCTTGCACTCTGTTTCAATGACGTGACGCATGTCATGTCGCTGTCATGTCGCTTAACGCCTACACTGCAAGTCACACAATGGACAATTGATATGCGACTCGGCTTATTCCTATGTTAATTCGCTAAGTGTGAGCCTTTGAAAACTTTGTTGAGGTGCGAATTTAAAGTAGTTTTAAATCTATACGTGTGCCTGCGTGTGCTCCTGGTTAAATAGGTTCCGGCACGGCGTGCAAGGCCGTCCAGTGAGTATTGCACCCCTGCTGAATACCCTCGGAAGAAGTCTGGGAGAGACCAAAGGTGTTTTCAGCTAAGCGATCCGCCACCCAGTTCTCAGGTCAACAGATCAGGGCGAATGACAATCGGTATGTTGATCAGCGTAAACTGTTATAATTGTGACCGTGTTGCCTTTTTTTTTTTTTTAACTGCTTGTGTCCATTCAATGCTTGTAGACACACTCACCAACCAATGGCTGACCAGTCGCCTACATTCCAACGCGCCAAAGAAAAAAGTTGAGAACTGCAAGCAGGGGGTCAAGCATGTAATGGAGTACCTTTACTTGATGTCAAGTGGGGAAGACAGGCCAAACATTTCACTTACATATATAGATGACCCTGTGAAAATCCAAGGGTAATTTTACTCATTTATTTGTGTTTATATTCATTAATGTTTCCTTTACTTTAATAGGACGACAAGGCATTTGAGTTATATTTCTTGTCTATGTATACATTTGTTTAGGTGGCTCAAAGGTCTAAGATCAAAGTATGCGATACCTACCATCAAGACCAGAGTGTGGAATGTGAAGACGTTCCTGCTATATGTGCGTGATCAGGCCTTCAATGGGGTAAGAGTAGCAGTGTTACAGGGCTGCTCCTTTTTTCATGTGGTTTAGTGATGTACCACGTTACGAATTCCAATGATTAGTATACACCCATACAGGATGTAATTGATTTGGTTTATGTCTCTATTGCCACTCAGGTTAGGTTGGGATCCCGCCGCTTCAGGTCCCTTTTGGAACTACTAAAGAAAGAACAGGATGCTCTGGACGCGGAGCTGCTCTGTCATCGTCAGAGAAAAGCTATGGAGAAAGCCAGTAAGTACAATTTTTGTATGCAATTATTATTATTATTATTACCCTTATTATTATCATTATTATTTTCATTATAATTGTTTTAAAAATGGTTTGACTTTGAGATGGACCGCTTTTCAGAGTTGCTCCTGAGCAGGGCCCAGTTGGACAAGTTTCGCAGTTTGGCAAAGTGTAATATCCCCAAATGGCTGGGTAAGTTCACAAGGTGACAGACTTCTGAAGAAAAAAAAAAAAAAGAAAAAAAAGGGAAAAAAACTCTGAGGAGAACGATTTTTATTTTCTCTAAATCTGTGTTTCAGATAAACTGTCGAAATGGCCAAGGCGGAGGGAAGCACTGAAGGGCTTCGTTGGATGGCTGTCCGGTTACATATTCTCCATAAGCGGCCATCGAAGAGGGGTGCTCACCCACGTGACCTACCTAGAAGTGCAGAATCCAGAACAGGACGAGAAACGTGTTGTCATCTCTGTATGTAACAGTTACCTTTATATTTTATAGACATTGTTCGGTTTCATAGTTTTATGATGATATGTTAATTAATTAAGCCATTAATTTAATATTTTGTTTATGTATTCATCCAACCCTTTACGTGTTTATTTAGTAGCCTTAATTATGTTTACATTTATGTGTTTACATTTTGTTATTTGTTCATTTGAATATTTGATTATGTATGAACTTTGGCTGTAACAAGACGAGACATGTTAATTAACAACTATAGGTGGCTAAGCACAAAACCTCCGGCACCTTTGGCCAAGCAGCAATCGTCCTGACAAAAGAAGAGTACGACTGGTTCCTGGGGTTTGGCAAAATCCGCAAAAATATACCAGGCTACCGTTCTCTGGCGCCCGACGCCGACCACTTCTTCTTCAACTCGATCGGTGGAGAGATGCTGGACCTGGGGAAGATGACGAGGGAGGCGTTCGCCGCCATTGAAATGCACAATGTGACACCCAACGTCATCCGTGCCTCCATCGCGACTATGGTAAGCTTGGAAGATTAATTATATGAATTACAACAAGTATCCAACTGCACCTGGTGTCAATTTCCTTTGTGGCTGTGTCTTAAATACAGCACTTATACCTACTCTTTAACCAGGCCCAGCGTGAGCTCAGCAAAGAGCAGCGGGAACGTGTGTGTTCGGCCATGTGCCATGGTGTACCCACTTCATCCAAATGGTACGTGGCCCCCCCGTCGATCAAAGAGGCCTTCACCACCCGTGAATATGTTGAGCACGGCACTGCCGCCGAAGTCTCTGCTGCAAGTGGCGAGGCCTCTGGTAGAGAGATGCTCGAGAAGAAGCGCCTCATGGTTTCTACTGAGGAGGACAAAGAACCCTGGGATGCAGTGGAGGCATCCTCTGCGCGAGAGGTGACAGAGAGCCCTGTGGTCTCTACTGATGAAGACGAAGAAGCCTGGGATCCAGTGGAGGCCTCCCCTGCTCCAGAGGTGACATCTGGAGACGAGGACGAAGAAGCCTGGGATCCAGCGGAGGCATCCCTTGCTCCAGAGGTGATCTGGAGACGAGGAGGAAGAGTTGTGCGAGGGCCTGAGGCCTCTGCTAGTCAGAAAGTGACCAAAAGGAAGAAGGCATCGAACCCGGTAATGGACAATATGCCTCTATCTTCGGAACAGGTTTTCACGTGTGACATCTGCGGCCGAGTGTGCGGCTCGCGCATTGGTCTTGTCCGCCACAGCCGACGCTGTACTAAGACCTGTGATGAGGACGAAGAATCCAGGGATGCAGTGGAGGCCTCCCCGGCTCCAGAGTTGACATCTTCGGAACGGGTTTTCATGTGTGACATCTGCGGCCGAGTGTGCGGCTCGCGCATTGGTCTTCGCAGCCACCGCATACGTTGCACCTCAGCCGTACCCAGGCTTGAATTGAGCAGATTGGACATTCCGTTCCAGAGATAATGGCTGAAACGTGTTGAAAACGGCCACTGTCGTCGATCTTCGATTGAGTAGATTTTTTTTATTTTTATAGACCTAACAAGACCTAACATGAAATCTATGGTCTTCCGAGACTGCGATGCCAATGACAGTTCTCCTCACATGTCACAACTTTAGGGGACTGGTGGAGAAGATTTCAAAGGAGGAGAGACTGGAGCGAAAAAGCTCTGAGTGTGCAGAGGACGGGATATTTGTTTTGGTTTTTTTACGGATAATATGAAACCTTGTAATAGTTAAACGAAAGTTGTGTAATACAAGTAATTACATTACAATACAGCACCCAGAAGAAGTGCACTTTTTTGTTACAATGTTGTATAACAGTTGTTGCTTGCCTGTCATATACAATATATTTATATATATAGATACATCTATATATCTATATCTATATATATATAAAATTATATATATATACATGCAATAATAAATGACAAAGATCAGCAGTTTTCTCATCGCTCTCTTTATTGTTGCTCGACACTCGCACACTCACACTCATGAACCCATGAATCACGACTCGTTTATCATTAGATCCTGTACATTTTGAATAAGATTTGCTAGATGCTCACTAAGCACTACTTGAACATCGTCGACAACCCAGCTCACTGTGCCGTACCATAAGTTGTAAGCTTCATCAGCCCAGGCATCGATAGCCGTGGCCACAGGGCAGCGTTTCCTTAGGCCCGCCAGGGTACTCAGCGCATAAGTGTCTATTGGACCCAGGTAGAAGAACGGGGAGTCGGAGGCCTTGTCGGCTGCTGCCTGGGTTGTAGCCACGGCGCCCACATGGGCGTCTGAGCTCCCAGACGCTGCGAGCGTCACCACGGGTCGATCTGCGGCTCCTCCGTTCATGGCTAACCAGGTGTCCCTGCTATTCAGGGCAGTTCTCACGCTTCCCGGTGTCCTGCGAAGCATCTTAGCGTAGGGAAGTTGGAGCTGCAGGCCAGCCCCGTACAATTCGGCGAAACAGTCCAGGGTGTAAGGAGCAAGGTACTGACCAAAAACGATCTTCAGCGCGTAGAGCATAGCGGTCCTTTTGTACGACGCCACTCGAACGCTACCGTTGTCCTCCCATAGCCGCATGGTCTCGAGCAGTAGCCTGTCTGCGTCTGAGCCATTGAGTAACATGTCATCGCCAATGGCCCCGTAGAGATGTGAGGCGCCTGCGTACACAAGAACGTACCAGGCCGCAAAGTAAAAGAGCCCTGCTGTAGTGACCGTGTGGCCAACCTCGGACCTGGTCGTGTCGAGTATCCTGAAACCGCAGGCTGCAAAGGCCAGGGCCGTTGTTGCACTCACGACCCGGTCTGGGGCGCTGTCACCGGACCCGGCAAAGCAAGGCATGATCCCGCGCCGAAGGGTCTCGGTCATGACCGACTCCTCCTCGGACGTGATCACACCCCAGCTTTGCAGCCTTTTGAGCGGGGCAGCAAAGTATCTTTCAAAGTGTGCCTTTTCGACACACAGGCTGGGACCGGGCGCTGCAGGCACTCGGTGCAGGACCCCGGCAGCAAGCCGCCAGCCCTGCGCCAGCGTCTCTAGCAGGTAGGCCGATGCGGGTTGCGTGGGGAAGGCTAGTGCCCTGAAGAGCGGGTAGCACCGTCTCGTGCGGTTGACAAACGTGGGCCACAGGTTGCCCGAGAACTGATCCGATCCGCCGGTGTTGGGATCGAGCGAGTTCAGTTGCTCTGTAGCGATTATCGGGAAGCAAGTGGTCAGGACCTCGCTTATGGTCATTGGGTCTGCCGGGGTTGATTCTGAGAAGGGAGGTTGTGCCTCTGTCAACACGATGGGTGTCGCTGCCCTCAAGAACTTATCCTCTCCGGCAGTGCGTATACGTGTCTCAAGTCTTAGGTCCGGCACGTGCACCAGGTTGAAAACGTCAGCCGGAGATATGGTCACTTGCTGGCGCTGCTGCTGCTGGAATTCTACATTTTCTTTGGTGTCATTTAGCCCGTCAGCATCCAGGTGTAACACGCTGAACATTGCTGCCAGCCCGTCTGCGGTCAGATCCTGCAGTAAATGAGCATCGCGTTCATATGCGATTCGGTGTCTGGTGATGCATCGAGCGAAGATGTTCAGGTTGTCACATTGTAGGTCTTCCCGAGGCTTATGGACGTCATACATCAGTGCACAGAACTCGATCATGGCCTCGTTCCTTACAAGCCAGTCGCACGAGCGGGATGCCTCCATCGCGGCCTGCTCCATGAGACCCGCTGCCCAGGTTGTGGTTCCGAGACAGAACGAGATCCTCGAGGGTATGGCCCTCAGAGCCTGCAACGTTGCCCAGGGATTTCGACCGGTACGTTGCACGACCAGATAGACCTGGCTTGCGGCCAAGCAGCTTTCGCATTGGGTACAGCAAGGCTTGTTCATCCCAACGCAATCGTAGAACTCACTGCCCCAGCCGCGTGGCATGACGTTGTTCTGCTCCAACCGGGCCTTGCGCTTTGCCAACCACTGGGACCGGAGTACGGTGTGCAACACCGGTGCGAGCAGGGCGTCAGAGGCAAAAGCACCAAAGGTTTCGAGGCCGCGCTTGATCACGTTGCTGTCTGATACCCACTTGGACACAAGCTCCAGCAGGCCGTCGTCGTTCTTCTGCTCCAGGACTATCCTGTTCAGGTTCGGCTGCTGATATGCTGACAGTGCAGCCTTACGTAGTCTTTCCAACGATCTCTGGCAGTCATTTAGCGAGAACAGCCACTGACCCACAGTCGGAGCATCGTGGAGAAACACGGGGCCGTTTAACCGCACCAGGTCACCTTCCTTCAAGAAGTACAGGCTGGGTGCGAGGACATTGATCTCTTCTAAGGAAAACCTTGTATAGGATCCTTCTGGCCCGGAGTGATCCTCGGTGGCAGTCCAGTTGTACTCCGCCACATCTTTGTAGGCCGGGGCGCTGGAACAAAGTCTGCAAAGCACCGGGGTGATCGACGCTGAGGTAACGCTCTCCCCAACATGGTTGATTTTAATTTTGCCTATACCAGGATGAGAACTATGATGGCTTCCTCCTGCTTCTTCTTCTTCATCCTCTTCCTCCTCACTACTCGTGTCGTCATCCAAGCCAGGCAAGTAGGGCAGGATCCAACATTTTGAGTCCATGTTTGGTGTGTGCGAGGTCACCTTTAGAACCTCAAGATTAGTAGCACTTTGGGGGGACGAGCTCACCACCGAGCGAGTAGACATCCCTGGAAAGCTTACGCACAACGGCCACAAGCATGCGCCGGTCGTATACCAGGCTCTTGATGGAGATCTCGCCAAGTGAGATCAGGTCACTCATGAGAGTGAGGTCGGCAAGAACATCCAGGTACAGGTTTGTCTGCTGCAGGTCGGCAGCCCACTGCGGAGCGTGCTTCTCCAGCCTCGAGCGGATGGTCTCCAGGGAGACCATCGCAGCTCTCACAGGCACCTGGAGTTTGCAACCCGCGGGCACTGCTGACAGAAGGGGCTTGACGACCCTCAAGTCAGCCAGGCACAGGTCCCGGATTGTCGTCGGCGCCATGAGTTTCATCTTCCCTTCCATGCGTGCGGCGTAGGCCAGAGCCTCGGACCAGGGCTCAGCTCCCTCCGCACCAGGCCTGCTGCTTGTTAGCCTCACAAACTCAATGAGGGGGAGATCACCGCGCACCCTAGCGCTCATCTCACGCCAAACCTCCATATAGTGAACGTACAGCGTCTGGTAGGACCGTAAGGTGTGCCTCAGGGCCTCGGAATCTGTAAATTGAGAGTTTAGCGCCTCTGTCATGGAGAGCATGACCTGATCCTCCACAGATTCTTCACCGTAGGTTCTGTTGGCCCGTCTGCGGGCCGCTATGGCCACGATGTCAGCGACAAAGTCGTTACGACCCAGCACCGCCTCTATGATGTACTTGAGGTGCTTGTCACCACGGTGGTCTGTCTTCAGAATAGGGAAATAGGTCATCGCTGAAGTGAACCCCGTGATCAACTCACGTACCACGTCTGCGTAGCGCATCAGTGTTCGCTCATATTGCTCGGCTGCAATGTTGCACTGCTTGGCGTATGCCTCGCACTTGAAGCACTCTTTCGAGGCTGATAAGTGAGATTGTCCTGTCAGGGAAGCTTTTCCCTCTTTTCTTGTGTCGTAGCTCCAGCGGACGACCCGCTGTCGTAGGCAACGGGGGCTGTTCCTCTGCATGGAGCCAACCACGTCCTCAGACTCCGAGCTCATGCTATGCATGGACATGGTCGCTTCGCTCTCGAGTCGGTCGAGGGCTACGTGTTCACCACTGATACTGTCCTCAACATTGGTGTAGGAGCGCATGCTCTCGGGGTTCGAAAACATGCTTGCGGGGTTTGAACACACGCTCTCGCTGTTGGCCCTTGAGTGCAGCTCTACTAAATGAGCACCCGCATCCCAATCCATAGACGCTTGATCGCTGAACGACTCAAAGTTGGACTCAGCGTCCACGAATATCTTATTGCAGAGCTTCAGGAGCCTCTCGCACACTGGTTCCCTGCACACCGGAGGCGCCTGGACCCAGAAAGACAAAGCCATGCCGAAGAGCCCTTTGTCACGGAAGGCTGAAGTGGCCATACCTCTAATTAATACGGATGCAGGTAAGATTCCGCTTGGGTCGCAGCTCGTACACTTGTGCGACCGGTACTTGCTGTACGTGTTCACATGCCTCAGGCTAGGCCGCCCGGAACTCACAGACAACGAGTTGTGTGCCATGTTCGGCGCTGGCTTCGAACCTGAGATCAAGTTAGACGCTGATTGGTGGTCCTGCTTCCTGAGAAGATGTCGAGACAGCCACGGCCGCCTCAAACACGCGGGCGTCTTGTTGACTGGTCACATGACCGAGCGAGACCTGGCAGACGGCATACGCGAGACGATCGATAGCCAGGGCAGGATACTGGAGATCAGACGCTTCGGACACCTGGCGCCGAGACTCCTCGTGCTACCATGGTCAGAGCCCTGCTACAGCGAGGTCAGAGAGAAACTGGCCCTGTTCCCCAACGTGGTCTTTAAACTGGATCGGGGCGACGGAGGATCAGACACAGGCGCCTGCCTAGTGGTTTGTTCAGAGGCCGAGGAGGACACTACGTCAGGAGATGCCTGGCCTGAGTGGGGAGTCCGGTGTACTGTGACGCCCAGCCCCTCCCGTAGTACAAAGCTCGTGGGACCCGCAAGGCTAGTTGCAGCTGACGGGCTCTCACTGTATAGGATGGTGTCTTCGTGGCGAACCAATGCATGTCTCGTGTTCGCTGCCAGTTGCGGGACCGATATCATCAAGACCGTCTGCTCTCTGGCAATCGGCGACGAAGATCTTGGCACCAAGTTCAAACTCAAGTGTGTGACTGCATCGGGGAACACTATTGTCGATCTTAGGTCATTGGAGCCAATGGTTTGTGAGAGCCCTCCGCGACACTTCGAGTCTCTATCGAATCCTTTGCCAAGGCCGTGCCCACTTTGGACTACGGACCTGACCTCCGCACAGGTCACTTTACGTGAACTCAGGCTCCTACCGGCGGCCTTTACCGTGGTGGTCAACAACGAGCTGGTTTGCGCGCTGCGGCACACGCTGAGAGACTTGCTGGTGATCGTGCCGAAGAGACCAGCACGGATTGAGGCTTGCGGGCGTCAGGCTCCTCGAAAGTTTGACAGAGATCCCGATCTCTATGGGCACCTGATAGAGTGGGTGCCCTCGAAGCGCTCCGCATTCAGAGTGTACCTTGGCTCCAGCCCTGACCTGTCGATCTCTAGCGAAGGCGAAGGGGCGCGGGCAGGCAGCGGAAGAGACTTGGGAGCCGCTGACTCACACCCGAGTGTCCTCGTAGCATACAGACGCGTTCTGGCCTCAACCAAGCGGGGCTGCAATTACAATCTGAGCCAGGCCGCTTGCCTGTCACCCGGAACAATGAGGTTATCAGTGCCCCGACAGCTCCACTTTGCTGGGTGCGTTGCGATGCTGTACGCGTTTGAGCTCCTAGCTTCAATGTACAACGTAAATGAAGATGGGGGGAGCCTCGGCCTCTCCCTTTCCTCATCGCTGACACTGGCCGAGGCTCAGGCCTTAACGCTCGCCTACCTAGCTGTGGAGACTGGCTGTGAGCCAGGCCACCGGCACCTGGCTTTCTCCACAACGTCAAGAGACTCTTTGCGTGAGTTGAGGCAACTGTTCTCCGCCGACCCGGCCGTGTGCCCGATATGCCCCAAGCCCCCTCAGCTGTCTGAGGAGTTTCCCATGCCCAAGGAGCTAGAGGAACAGTTGTCCGCGATGAAGGGTGTGACCAACGAAGACGAAGACGACGAAGCGTTGCGCTTGGACACAGTAGCAAGAGGTGTCCCCAGGTCTCCTCGGCTTAGGCTTTGGACAGGTCACTCTGTGCTGATAGACCACGATTCGGCCTTTGGCCGTAAGCGCAAGCCTGTAGGAGTGACAACATTGGGCCTCGTCAACCTGAAGATCCTCAAGGCTGCCGGGCTTTTGGGGGGGCGCAATGGAAGGGAGCAAGTATACATTCTCATGCCTGCCACGAAAGGCGTGGAGCCCATGCCACGCTGGTCGGCAAAGAAGACTGAGCTATGTGATGAGTTCTACGATATACCCATAGGAGGCAGAGCTCCTGACGAGGATGGTTCCTGCTTCTTTCAGCTCAACTACCACCCACGCGCACCTGCCAATCCTTCCACAGGCGGGCCACTCACCACAGAAAACCTCTCGGCCCGAGAGGCCGCAGTGGCTAGCGACGGGGCCAAGGGCTACGTTGACCCGCGGCTTGGCCGTCTGTTTGAGTGGTGCCGGCGTTGGTACGGGCCTCGGCTGACTCTTAATGAGGACGAAGATAGAGAAGGTGGAGACGTGAAGACCTGGTTGACGCGTCCGGTGATCGAGAGTAGCCGGAGCAAAACAGCCACAACGGCGATCGGAGATGGCACCCTCTTCCCCTTGGTGGAGATTGCAGCATTTCCTACGGATATCGAGGGTCCTCCCGAGCCTCTGCACGAGTACAAACTCAACCTTTCAGTGAGCCTGCAGCCGAAGTCATTCGCACTGGTTCGCGCTGACAGAGCCACGTCTCAGAGCGGCTCAGCGTACGAAGTGCACGTAGACGAGGCCGTGCTGCTGGGTCATTGTGCCAGGGTACTGGCGGGTACCGACCTCGGTGGAGTCGAGGCCGGGTTTGACGTAAGCGTGTGCCTGAATGCGTTCTACAGGGCCGCGCACCCCTGCTTACCGGCCATGGTGCCAGGAGATGTTGCTCTTGACTATGAGCTTGTCGTGCACGGTGGCGGATCGCTCCCTCCGGTGTATGCCTTCCTGGAACATGTGGCTGATACCTGTCGAGTCAACTCCCTGTCATGGATGCGGCTGATCATCTTGACCAGGCACCGAGGTGCATCTGCGTGGGCTTGCGCTGTACCGGACTCGCAAACCCGGGAACTTTGGGGCAGCAGGATAAATCTAATCGGGGCATTCCTCTGCTCAAGGGACCATCGGCTGGGACCGCTGCTTAGCCGCTGCTGTGACCATAGTCCACTGAAGGAGTGCGAGCTGTCGCAAGACTCCAAAAACCTGTTGCCACGAGGTGACGAGGAGGAGCTGCTGCTACGGGCCTACGAGGAGACGTTGGGACCAGTGTTTGAGTTCGAACCTGTGGTGAACGCGCCCTCCAGCGTGAGGACTAGTATAGGTAAATGGAGGTTTCTGAGGCACATAGGTCGGCGGGCAGGTGTCTCAAGGCAGCCCGGCATATCGGTTGTGGACGGTCACACATTTGCACACGCAGCAGAGTCACCTCTGTTCCACGTTTCGGGCGAAGGACCTTTGGTGCAGTGTCTCGAGTCAGTGGCACTTGTGGTGCAGAGCGCCTCGGCGAGTAGGACATTGGCGCTGACCAGCGATGAGTTCTCGTGGCCCGAACCGACACCCATCGAGCGGCTGCTGTGTAAGGATAAGACAGTTGTACTGGAAGAGATGTTTGTTCGGCCGGGCCGCAGGGACCCGGTGGAGGGCTACGGCGTGTGCGAGAGGACGTGGAGGAACCTGGTCGAGGCCGATTGGACATTTGAAAGGGCCCCTGCCAAGAATGGCAGCGACTCTACATGGGACGCTGAGCTCACCGTATCTCGGGATCTCCTAAGGCTGATAGATGGACGAGGATCGGCCTCAAGCTGGTGCGCGGATCGTCCACCAGCTAGGTTTGCACCCGACCCGCTCTCCGGGGGCAGCGCAATAATTCTGGAGCTGGAGGCTTCAAGGGCCTCAGAGCCTCAAGCGTGGCACGGTTTTGACATCTTGGCCTCGCGCGTACTCGTTTGCTGCTTGGAGAGGACGTGGAGCCGTGGCACATGCATGGTTATGAACAAGCCCTCGAGTTCATCATGTGCAAAGGTCCTGACCTCCAGCATCAAAAGGATCACGGTGGTGGCAGCCGGCGAATGGTACGCTAAGCAGGAGAGTGATCTTAGCAGCCACGACAACATCAACGAAGATGGAGTCTCGCACACGTACGAGGTGTGCTCTGCCTCCGGACTTGCGCGAGCCCTCGCCACAAGAATGCTGTCAGGCAACACTTATGAACAGCTGGAGATCAGGTGCCTTCGGCCAGGCGTCTATGGCTACATACAAAGGCTGCTGGTCTGGTTTGCTGGTGCAACGGGTCCTTTCCGGTGCCGCACCATTACGGTATACTCGCATGAAGGTTGCATGGTACCATGGACACGCAAGCTGCACAGGAGCTTGGACGTACTGCGCAGCTCGCGGACCGCGTACCTGGTGTCCTGTCACGATAGATGCAAAAAGAGTGAGGCCCTCAATGTGGAGCTTGAGAGCTCTGAGAACATTGTGCCAGTGAACTCGTACGGGAATCTGGTGTTACACACCACCGAGGAATCTGTTCGGCTAGCAGAAATCAGGGGCGAAATGGGTTTCCACGCGACTGCTGCAGACTGGCTCTCAGGCGAAGCAGCGACGGGGCCAGGCAACACGGTGCATATCCGTTGCGTGAAGGCCCTCAAGAGGTTCTGCGAGGAGGCTGACATTCCGATAGGTGTGCGGGGGCCCGAGACCTGGGAGCAGGTTCCATGGTCATCTCACAACCCGGACGGATTCTGTTCCAAGGTCGCGCTGCTCAAGTACAGGTGGGAGTCTGGACGATACGAGCCCGATCTCAAAGCGGTCGGTGTCGCAGCTCGAACATGGTCGGCAGACCCGCGCGAGCCTCCCTCATGGACCAGGCCCGCCGACGGGCAGCTGATCGCAAAGGACCTAAGGTTCTGGGAGGTCGTTGACGTGCGTCGGTCAAAGCAGCTCTTCACAGAGGGCGAGGACAGAGAAGACCGAGAAGAAGAGGACTTCACCAAGCTCGATGAAGGGAATGAAGGAGGCGGGAAGAGAGATGACGAACCCTGCTCTATCCGAGTAAAGAGCGAATGGTGTGACTCTAACGCAGGTGGAGGTTGTCTGGTGTTGAACTCCAGACTTATTGTGGAGTTTGTCACCCAACTACCGCACGCAGCCGCGGGCTGCGTGCTAATCGAGAGCAGTACTGAGACTTTGCCGGTCCACATTGGCGAGAGCGGTCGGGTAACAACTTTCTACAGAGCCGGGAAGTTCTCTTCACTTATGCGTCGTGTGGCAGCAGTGTCCCTGTACGGTTGCGGCCTGAAGCCTGCGTTAGAGCTCTCGGTGCACTTCGACAACCCCTTGGTGTGCCTGGCAGCCAAGTCGCTGGCCCTGGCTGAGCAGATGTCCCCGGGCCTATCTCTAGGCCCGGACCCGAGGCTCGTAGTGGTTGTGCAGAAAGGTCGCGGTGCCGCGCTCAAAACTGCTCGTGACTTTGTGCGTGGTGGTGTGGCACTATCTCTGTGTGGAACACGCTACTTGTTCGACCCTCTGCCCAAGGAACTCGAGGGTAGACTGACGAGCGGCTACGAACCGCCTACGCTTCCTGCTCAAATCTTCCCCGAGCGGTTTGGCACTCGTTACGGACAGGAGATGTTTGACAGGTTAAAGAACAACTGGCCAACTCTGCTGCGACGCAAAGACATTAAAGCTCCTAGTGGATCGAGTGATCCTCGGTGGATTGGACTTATGCTATGTCTGTGCGAATGGTGCGGGATCCGAGATGCTGCGGAACGGCTGGTACCGGGTACTCTCGAGTGGATGAGCATGACCACGGCGAAGCGCAAGACTCGGTTAGGGTAGGCCCATTAGCGGAGCTTTACGATATGGCTTGCGAGGCGAGGTGCACAGGGATACTGAGTCCAACATTGATCCAGTTCTGCAAAGACTTTTTACCACCAAGGACCTCGCGCACGAGCCCCGTTGCTCCCTCAGCGGAGTACCTCGACCAATACACCTTGTGGTTGATCTGCGTGGGGGTCTCGTACGGCCGCACCATCTGTAGCTCCCAGGACCAGCCGGTCACTTTCTCCGGGGCGTGCGAAGAGCACCGCACACTGTCGCGGGATTTCTTCATGGCCCCCGAGATCGAGTTGCTGGCCTGCCTGGAGCGGCTGGAACGCTTCTATGCACTCATGTTGCGCTATCCACTGCTACCGGAAGACGCGCTTGACACCAAGGAGTGTCCCGAGTGCGTATACGAGGCCGAAGTGACAAGGGACAAATGGGAAGAGACCCAGAGGGGTATCACTTGCCACCACCTAACGCTCAGACACGAGCTCTTCGGGCCCCCGCAGTCAGGGGTCCCAGGCGCCGCTGCTAGGGACGGTTGCTACGAAACCTGTGGCAGTATACGAGGGGTCACTAGGGCCAGCACCTCGGCTACCATGTTTGAGGCCGATGCCCATGAGAACCCAGAGCTCGAGCGCAACCAGCCGCTGATGTTCATGGAGCAGCTTGAGTACATGAAGCGACGAGACGAAATTGCCAAGCAGCGGACACTGGCAAAGGAGCTGCACCACCACTTGGAGAGTCATAGACATGTGCTCGACGAGCTGTCAAGTCCACGGTACCTGAGTGAGTGGCCGCTCGCGTGGCTGTGCCAGATGTACGGCTCTTTGGCCGCAAGCAGGACGCGATCCGAGGTGCTGGAAACTGACTACGAAGGCAAGTGTCTCGACAGGTCAAGGGCCCTTTCCTGCATTGTGTTGCTCAGTAAGACGCTCAAGACTGTAGCGTCCACGGGCACCAACAGCGAGCTCATGGCCATGGTGGGGACAAACACCGTGGACCCAACTCGGAGGTACCTGGAACGCTACAAGGTGGTGGCCCAGCGGATCGTGATGTACAAGCACTTGCTAGCAGCTGGCTTCCCCGTAGAGACGGCTAATGACCTAGTAGCTAGCACTGCGGCTGTCAACAGGTCCTCTCTCATAGGTCTTACACTTGAAGAGGGAGTGAGGCTACAGTTGATCAAAACAGTCGAACCAACCCCGTATAACACAAGACTCTGCGGCTTGATCTGGGTATTTGCTCACATAACGGCCTACTGCACACTGCGCAATGTGAACCATGACCACGTCAGGCCCGGAGACAGCCCAGGGGGGCCACTCACTGACGGAATCTACGTGTTCGACAACGGCAGTGTGGGCTTCTCACTGTCTCGGAATGGCAGGGTCGGGCACGAACGACTCGCTGCCTCACGGCTTCTGGAACTGCTTGCCATGCGCGATAATCTCCAGGAGAGACTTTGCTGAAAAGGTCACCGCTGCGGGAGTTGACAGGACCTATCACGCTCTGGCAAAGTATGGTCTGTCAACATCCACCCACATTGTCAACTTGCTTTGGAAGAACAAGGAAATTGCAGCCTCAACAGCCCATCAGGCCAGCGCCCTGACAATTGATTGTGACTGGCACCTCAAGCGTCACTGCCTCAGCCATATGGGTGAGCTCAGTCGCGCCGCAGCACCCTGGGAACGGAAAGTGGAAGGGGACAAGGAATGCAGTCTGAGGGTCGCTGCAAATTTGCCCTCGACGAGCAGAACTGTTCAGTGGCGTAGACCTTTGCACATAAGGGATCGGAAACGGTTCACAGGAAGGGTGAAGGAACCCGAAAGGGAACATGTTAACGAGAGACTTGAGGACGAACATCCTGCTGGAGATGACTGGCGAGGAGACGTTCGACTGTCTGGAGGTCTACCACAAAGGCAGCGGATGGACGCAATTGAACATAGACAGGCTAAAAAAAAACGGCCTGTTTGTACACCGCATCAGCTCTGACGCCATGCACATACATCCCAATGAGGTGCACAATATCGCTGAACACGCCGTCAAGAAGCTGCCTTCCCTGACTCACTACCACCCGGATGCCTTGCTCACTGCTGCAGAGCGTTTCATGGGCCACAATGCCGTCACTCCTCTTCACATCTACCCATCCAGGATCATAAACTGCTGAGGAGCAGCTGGGACAGACGGCGACAGGCAGGCGCTGAGCCTCGGCCACCCCCATTCTCTTTGACCCTTCGGAGCCCATAGTTAGCTTTGACAGCCCTCTGGGGAACGCTCCCCGCTGCCCTAACCGAGGGAGACTGGACAAGATAGCTTCAAACTCTTGGATGAGCCTAAGCGTATAACCTAAGACACCGCATAAAACATGGCAGAGTGGCAAATGCGTATGTTCACAAGAGAAGGTGCAAAAGAATAAACATCTGTAATGTTATCACCGGTGCGGCATGAAAATGGTTTAATTGTCACACTGAATAGGTCCTAACTATATCTTATCAATAAACGATAGTGAACAATGTTTGGTGTTCTGTTTCATTTCCTTTATTTCTGTAGGGTACATGTATTTTCTTCATGACTCTGTTCTGTAAAGTTTTATTGAAAAAAAAACCAGCGCACTTCCAACCAAAGGTAACAGTGATGAAATATATACATGTATATCTATCTATCTAAATCTATCTATCTATCTATCTATCTATCTATCTATCTATCTATCTATCTATCTATCTATATATATATATATATATTATTTTTATGGACCATATGTCACACACATTCCAGGTGAACAAGTCCATGCTGGCTTTTCCTCTCTGGAAGTGTTGAATGGCGGCTGCTGAAAGCGGGAGGGACGGTGGGGAGCCCCGCTGAGGTCTCGGTGCTGAGGCCTGGAGGGGCGGCGGGGAGTCCGGCTGAGGTCTCGGTGCTGAGGGCCGGAGGGGCGGTGGGGAGCCCCGCTGAGGTCTCGGTGCTGAGGCCTGGAGGGGCGGTGGGGAGCCCGGCTAAGGTCTCGGTGCTGAGGGCCGGAGGGGCGGTGGGGAGCTCGGCTGAGGTCTCGGTGCTGAGGGCCGGAGGGGCGGTGGGGAGCCCGGCTGAGGTCTCGGTGCTGAGGGCCGGAGGGGCGGTGGGGAGTCCGGCTGAGGTCTCGGTGCTGAGGGCCGGAGGGGCGGTGGGGAGCCCCGCTGAGGTCTCGGTGCTGAGGGCCGGAGGGGCGGTGGGGAGCCCCGCTGAGGTCTCGGTGCTGAGGGCCGTAGGGACGGTTGGGAGTCCGGCTGAGGTCTTGGTGCGGAGTAGAACTGTGGCAGGGCTTCCGATGGTACTGCCTGATACGTCTTCTTCTTGATGGTTTCAGCTTTCCACCTGATTGACAAAGTCTTCTCCCATTGGACCAGCATTCGCCCCCTCCTCTGTGCAATCCCTGATACGGCTGTAAGAGTACAACCTGATTCCGAAGTTGCGGCTGGTGGCTGCTCAGGTTCTGCTCATATGTGCTCCCATCTGGCACGCTTCGCTCCCATATGCGGCCATCTTTGGAGACCCAGGGGGGTGATCGTCGTTCTTCCCTTCTGCTACGTTCGGGCACGCTCGGCTCACGTTGCGGCTGATGCCTTCTCATGACCAGCTCCCAGGTGCTCTCGTCTTGGGATTCCCCGATGGGTGATCGTTGTCCTTCCCATCTGATAGACATGGTCAGCCGCATTGAGAACATACTTCTCCTTCTGCACCTGTCGCTGGTGTTGCTGTGCAAATCAATTCTATCCCAGGACACAACTCCTATATATAGGAGGAGCTGCTGTTTTTTTTTTTTTTTTTTTTTTTTTTTTGGGGGGGGGGGGGGGGGGTCAGTGCCCACACCCTAGGTGGGATTGGCGAAAGGGCCTTTCTGTGTGGAGTTTGCATGTTATCCCCGTGTCTCCTAGGGTAGGTACCCTCACAAAAAACATGCAGTAATCCTGGGGCGCCTGATGGAGGGGAAGGGAACTGGTTGGAATAACGTGTTCCTTCCACGCGCTACGTCCAACCAGGGAAACTCTCCCCTGTCAGGTGATAAGAAGGTCAGTTGGCTCTCATGCATTGAAGGAGACCTCCCTGACCTCCCTAGGTTGGCAGAGGGAAGGTAGTGCCCAGGATTACACGCTAACCCTATCCTGAACAAGCATAAACATTTTTTATGTACAAAATATTTGTAATATCTAATTCATATTACCATTAATGTGAACAAAAAAGATAGAATGGTGTCTAAAACTATGTCTTATAATAATAATAATAAAATACTCAATCAATCGAGCTGAACATGGTTGTCTATCTATCCTTTGTCTACTACTTGGTGTGTCTGCTAATGGGGGCTCTGCTCTCATTTTTTATTTTTCAACTACACTGAGTAAAAATCTCTATAACACTTCACAGGGAAACTGGTTGATGTAGTCTTTGATTAAAAAACACATGACCCACAGACACATTTTCTAAGTTCTCCATCTCTTCAGAGTAAACCAAAGTGGTGTGTGTTTTCTCTCTCAGGTCAAACTGGGTCCATTTGAGAGTTTCCTCTGGAAGCTTTACATGAAGATTACTCTTGGTTCTCTTGTAACAGAAAGTCAACAGTTTCTAGAAGGTCGCATGAATGGAGCATGTCTGGGGGAAGAGGGAGGGAGGTGTAGAAGTATGTTAGGTTGCGATTGGTGGAGAGACGGTTTTATTGTTCTCTTTGTCCAATCATTCAAAGCAGTAACTGGCTCCACCCGAGGCTCTCTAGTATAAGAAGAGTGTGTAGTTGTAATTTATCCACAACTCCTCCAGGATATCAATAATTTCTGATCAGATCTGACTGTGGACTCCAGAATTCAGTGGAAGATGAACGCTCTCAACCCAACCAGGGACAGTTCTGCTGAACAGGAGGGACCCAAAGAAAATGGTATGTTACTTTCTCTACCTCCTTTCTACTTTTAATTTCCCTGCTCTGACGTACAAATGTTTTATTACTTTACTTTTCAAGTTTTACATTAAGTTGTCTCACTACATATACATACATATATATATATATATATATATATATATATATTCATTCCAGGGAACAGCTTAGTATAATTACGTTTTACATTTTTACTCTATTCCCATCTCTAAAACATATTTCCCTTTTCTTTCTGCAATCCAGCGTTGAATCATCAGTCCGGCTTCCCTGTGCTACCAGCAGTGAATGAACAAAGAAGCTTGGCTAAACCACAACAACACTGCTGCGATCAGTGTGGGCAACTCTTTAGTTACATGTCCAAACTTAAGAGACATCAGAGAATGCACACTGGAGAGAAACCCTACGGATGTGACCAGTGTGGGAAACACTTCACTCAAATGTCCATCCTTAAAACACATCAGATAATTCACACTGGTCAGAAACCCTACGGATGTGATCAGTGCGGAAAACACTTCACTCAAATGGCCAGCCTTAAAAAACACCAGATAATTCACAGTAGAGAGAAAACCGATGGATGTGACCAGTGCGGACGACGTTTCTCTCGAATGATGAACCTTAAAAGACACCAGAGAATTCACACTGGAGAGAAACCCTACGGCTGTGACCAGTGCGGACGCCGTTTCTCTCAAATGATCAGCCTTAAAAGACACCAGAGAATTCACACTGGAGAGCAACCCTACGGATGTGGTCAGTGCGGACGACGTTTCACTCAAATGAGCCACCTTAAAACACACCAGAGAATTCACACTGGAGAGCAACCCTACGGATGTGGTCAGTGCGGACGACGTTTCTCTCAAATGAGCCACCTTAAAACACACCAGAGAATTCACACTGGGGAGAAAGCCTACGGATGTGATCAGTATGGACGACACGTCTCTGTGATAAAACACACCAGAGAATTCACACTGGAGAGAAACCCTATGTCTTAAAGTCATCAAGGAAGAACCTGACATCCAACTTGAGTGAAACAAGGATGAACCACTCTTCAAGTCACCAAGGAAGAACTTGGTGAACCTTATCCGACTCTGACTTTTGTATCTGCGATGTCATATGTGTAATCCAAAACATATTGAACTAATTAAAATGAATTTGGAACTAAATAAAAAAATCTGAATATAACAAAGATTGTGTCTATGTGGTGTTATCTATTAAGTGCAAAAGGCCATGCGAGCGCGGAGCCTGCTCCGGCCGCGGGGGGTGAAAAAAGTTCCCGTTTGGGGCACCCTCTATGGTGTCCGAGCGCCAGGGGGCGCGGGTATTTACCGCCGGCCCCCGCCGGAGGGCGCGGTTGTTTATTTATGTGTTTTCTGTTTTTCTTTTCTCTTTTTCTTTCTCCTCCTTTCGTTTTCCGGGACGGTGGCTTGACAAACCACCTGCCTGCCTGCCTGCCTGCCTGCCTGCCTGCCTCACCCAGGCCCTCGCCCAGGCATTCGCAGCGTTCCTGTACGTTGAAGTCGTCCAATAGGACAAAAAGGAGCCAATAGAAAAAATAATAATAAAATAAATTAAAATAAAAAGTCAATGCGTACGTACGTACGTGCATATATAAACCAATCGTACACAACAACAACAAGTGTCAGGGGGGGGGGGGGGTGTTTTTAAATCGGGGGTCGGTGCGTGCACCGGACAAGGGGCTGTTACCGTGCAAAAGGCCATGCGAGCGCGGAGCCTGCTCCGGCCGCGGGGGGTGAAAAAAGTTCCCGTTTGGGGCACCCTCTATGGTGTCCGAGCGCCAGGGGGCGCGGGTATTTACCGCCGGCCCCCGCCGGAGGGCGCGGTTGTTTATTTATGTGTTTTCTGTTTTTCTTTTCTCTTTTCTCTTTTTCCTCCTTTCGTTTTCCGGGACGGTGGCTTGACAAACCACCTGCCTGCCTGCCTGCCTGCCTGCCTGCCTGCCTCACCCAGGCCCTCGCCCAGGCATTCGCAGCGTTCCTGTACGTTGAAGTCGTCCAATAGGACAAAAAGGAGCCAATAGAAAAAAAAAAAATAATAATAAAATAAAATAAAAAGTCAATGCGTACGTACGTACGTGCATACATAAACCAATCGTACACAACAACAACAAGTGTCAGGGGGGGGGGGGTGTTTTTAAATCGGGGGTCGGTGCGTGCACCGGACAAGGGGCTGTTACCAGGGTTACAGGGCTGTGTGCGTTTAAAGGGTATTTCCTGATGTAGAAAAAAAAATAGAATAAAATAGATAACACCACATAGACACAATCTTTGTTATATGCAGATATTTATTTATTTATTTAGTTCCATATTCATTTTCATTAGTTCAATATGTTTTGGATTACACATATGACATCGCAGATACAAAAGTCAGAGTCGGATAAGGTTCACCAAGTTCTTCCTTGATGACTCTTGATGTCAGGTTCTTCCTTGTTTATCTTTGTTCACAAATCGCTCTGTATCCTCATTGCAGAAAAGTCAGAGTTCTTCCTTGATGACTTGAAGACTGGTTCATCCTTTTTTCACTCGGGTTGGATGTCAAGTTCTTCCTTGATGACTTTAAGACTGCTTCTTCCTTGTTTCTCTCTCCTCATTTCCGTCCCTTTACTCTTGACTTGACTCTTTGTCCACGCCCACTGGCAGCAGGGACTCTTGCCCTGACACTTTGTCCACGCGCACTGGCAGCAGGGCACAAAGGAACCTGGTTGCTTGTAGATCTGTACCATGGCATTGTCTTCAGAGCAGGACACCTTTGTATCAGAGCTGTCTCTTGTAGCAGAGACAGGAATGCCATACAAGTTGTTTCACCCTTGCCCATCATTTTGTCCACGAGTGCAGTGGCTTGGTCGAAGTGTAGGCAGTCACAACATCTCATCAGTCTAATGCGCTCACTTTCCGTGATTAGGTTTCGTTCAAAAAGTTGGTCGAGGACATCACATGTGACCTCAATATCTGAGCTCAGGATAGCTTGAAGTGTCACCTTATTTTTTCTTATCATCTCCCTTGCTTCCTCTCCAGTTGTCTCCAGTTGTCTGGCGACTTGAGGACTGTACCACGGCACTGTCTTCAGGTCAGGTATCCTCTCTGTAACTTCATTCTCTTGTAGCATAGACAAGAACACTTGACACGTTGTTTCGCCCTTGCGCATCATTATGTTCAAGAGCTCCCTAGTTGTTCTGAAAGGGGAAGAGATTGTCCACAGCTCGGTGTACTCCTTGTCGGTAACCAAGTTGGATGCAAGAGCATACTGGACGATATAGTTCACATCCGAGTAAAGGATGGTTATCAGTTCGAGCTTGTTTATTATTATAATGTCTTCGAATTTCATGCCTTGCGTGAATATAAGTCTCCTTCCGGCTGTTTCAGTGCAAGCCATTGCTGGAAGACTGTACGATGGCATTTTCTTCTTCTTCTTCTTCTTCAGATCAGGAAAGCGGTATGTTAGTTTTTTGTCTCCTAGCAGAGACAGGAACGCATGGCAAACTTTTTCACCCTTGTCACAGAGCGTGTCCAGGAGATGTATGGCTGCTTGATAAGGGTCAGAGATATGCATCAGTTGGGAGTACTCCATGAACAACAATGGTCTTTCTTCTAATTCAAAAACACACTGGATGGTATATTTGATATCTGACATAAGTTTGTCCTTGTAGCTGGAGATCAATCTCTTACTGGGATATCCTTCATAGCTGCTCACAAACCCACTTGACAGCACTGCCTGATCCTCCTCCACCAGCTCAAAGACAGGATCCTTATGCTCCTTTTCCTGTGTCGTAAACCTGTGATGTGACAATAAACCTGATTCTGATTCCGATTCTGATTCTGATTCTGATTCTGAGCTACAAGCAGACTGCATCATGTCCCCCTGCTCCAGGACCTTATGCTCCTCTTCCTTTGATGAACTAGAGGCAGAGAGCACTGCCTGGTCCTCCACCATCAGTACCACGGCATGATTGTTATGCTCCTCTTCCTGTGTTGAGCTACAAACAGACTGCAGCGTGTCCCCCTGCTCGTCCACCAGCGTGTACACCAGCTCCATCGCTTCCTCCAACAGCTTCAGGCCAGTATCCTTCTCTTCCTGTGTTGAGCTTAGATCCATTTTTAGTTTTTTTGTGGGGGGGGGGTTCTCATCCCCACTTTCTTCTTCGCAGTTGCTGCAGTCGCTGCCACTGCTGCGGCCACTTACACTGCAGCTGCCATGAGAGTCCCTGCTGGAGCTACAAGCAGACTGCATCTTGTCCTCCTTCAGGATCTTATGCTCCTCTTCCTGTGATGAGCTAGAAGCAGACTGCATCCTCCCAGACCAGTACCAAAGCAGTGGAATGCAGATAGGCTTGTTTTGCCAGCTAATTTTATAGTGGATGGGCTGTGCCAGCACAGCAGTTGCCTGTTTCAGCTCCTCCCCCACCAAAACTAACCGCAACCTTTGTTCATTTCAGAAGTATTTCAAACGAAGCTCAATTGACAGTTGGGAGTATTCGAACCAGTCCGTTGGAAAGAAATGTGTTTTTGCAGTCAAATGGAGCTCTTGTAACAGTTTATGTTTTTTACAGTACGTTGATGCATGTCCATATTATGTTATAAGAATATAGCCTAGGGGGGGGAGCGGGGGTGTTTTTAAATCGGGGGTCGGTGCGTGCACCGGACAAGGGGCTGTTACCAGGGTTGCAGGGCTGTGTGCGTTTAAAGGGTATTTCCTGATGTAGAAAAAAAATAAGAATAAAATATAGATAGCACCACATAGACACAATCTTTGTTATATGCAGATATTTTTTTATTTAGTTCCAAATTCAACTTAATTAGTTCAATATGTTTTGGATTACACATATGACATTACAGATACAAAAGTCAATTGTACACAACAACAAGTCTAAGGATGAAGGGGGGGAGGAGGTGGAGGGGTTTTAAATCGGGGGTCGGTGCGTGCACTGGACAAGGGGCTGTTACCACTGGCAGCAAGGACTCTTGCCCTGACACGTTGTCCACGCACACTGTCAGCAGGGCACAAAGGAACCTGGTTGCTTGTAGATCTGTACCATGGCATTGTCTTCAGAGCAGGACACCTTCGTATCAGAGCTGTCTCTTGTAGCAGAGACAGGAATGCCATACAAGTTGTTTCACCCTTGCCCATCATTTTGTCCACGAGTGCAGTGGCTTGGTCGAAGTGTAGGCAGGCACAAAATCTCATCAGTCTAATGCGCTCAATTTCCGTGATTAGGTTTCGTCGAAAAAGACGGTGGAGGACACCATGTATGACAGCAATATCTGAGCTCAGGATAGCTTGAAGTGCCAACTTGTTTTTTCTTATCATCTCCATTGCTTCCTCTCCAGTTATCTCCAGTTGTCCGGCGGCTTGAGGACTGTACCACGGCACTGCCTTCAGGTCAGGTATCCTCGTTGTAACTTCATTCTTTTGTAGCATAGACAAGAACACTTCACACGTTGTTTCACCCTTGCGTATCATTATGTCCAAGAGCTCAATAGTTTTTCTGAAATGGGAAGAGATTGTCCTCAGCTCGGTGTACTCCTTGTGGGTAACCAAGTTGGATTCAGGAGCATACTGGAGGATATCGTTCACATCCGAGTACAAGATGGTTATCAGTTTGACCTTGTTCATTATTATAATGTCTTCAAATTTCATGCCTTGCATGAATATAAGTCTCCTTCCGGCTGTTTCAGTGCAAGCCATGGCTGCAAGACTGTACGATGGCATTTTCTTCTTCAGATCAGGAAAGCGGTACGTTAGTTTTTTGTCTCCTAGCAGAGACAGGAACGCATGGCAAACTTTTTCACCCTTGGCACAGAGCGTGTCCAGGAGTTGTATGGCTGCTTGAAAAGGGTCGGAGATATGCATCAGTTGGGAGTACTCAATGAACACCAATGGTCTTTCTTCTAATTCAAAAACACACTGGATGGTATATTTGATATCTGACATCAGGACAGTTATAAGTGTCATTTTTTTTTTTTTAATCATCGCTGAAGCTTTCAAGCCTGTGTTGGTGCTAGCCATGTCTCCAGGACTGTACCACGGCATTTTCATCAAATCAGGAAACGTTTCTATTAGCTCTGTCTCTTGCAGCATTTGCAGGAACCTACTGCAAGCGTCTTCCCCGTAGAACATGATCTTTTCCAGGAGTCCAGTAACTGCCATGGCTGGGTCATTGGTACACATTGTTTTGAAAGTTATGTAGTGCCTGTCAGGAACCAAACAACTTTGAAAAACAAACTGGAGGACATATAGGATTTCACCCATCAGTATCTTTTTAAGTTTGTCCTTGTAGCTGGAGATCAATCTCTTACTGGGATTTCCTTCATAGCTGCTCACAAACCCACTTGACAGCACTGCCTGATCCAACTCCACCAGCTCATAGACAGGATCCTTATGCTCCTTTTCCTGTGTTGAACTACAATCAGACTGCAGCGTGTCTCCCAGCTCGTCCACCAGCTCCATCGCTGCCTTGACCCCCTCCAACAGCTTCAGGCCAGTATCCTTCTCTTCCTGTGTTGAGCTTAGATCCATTTTTTGTTTTTTTGGGGGGGGGGTCTCATCCCCACTTTCTTCTTCGCAGTTGCTGCAGTCGCTTCCACTGCTGCGGCCACTTACACTGCCGCTGCCATGAGAGTCCCTGCTGGATCTACAAGCAGACTGCATCTTGTCCTCCTTCAGGATCTTATGCTCCTCTTCCTGTGATGAGCTAGAAGCAGACTGCATCCTCCCAGACCAGTACCAAAGCAGTGGAATGCACATAGGCTTGTTTTGCCAGCTAATTTTATAGTGGATGGGCTGTGCCAGCACAGCAGTTGCCTGTTTCAGCTCCTCCCCACACACACACTCCCCTCCCTTTGGAATGTGTAGGGAGGGGAAAAGCATTTAAGTGAGAGCCTTTAAAAAGAAGATCACTTGAACCGTCATGTGTGTGAATGAAAGGAGAGCAAGAGCATGTGCATTTGCTTTCTTTCGGGGTCTAGCAAGTGAAAGAAAACAAGAGAAAACAACACTTGCCCTTCCTTTAGTAGAGCAAGATAAAACTTCTCTGTAGCTCCCACAGTTCAAGATCCCAGCTTTCTGGAATCGTGATTGAGCCATCTCTGCCATGGCTTCCAATGCTCCAACTTCAAACTTGAGTGAACGCGTGGTTCGCTTAAGAAATCGCGAAACTGCCAAACTGATCAAGGAAACAACCTTTGATTTGAAGGGCATGGGCTTCTACTGGGGTAAACTCACCACAAAGGAAGCGCACAGGAAACTTCTAAACACCCCGCCCGGAACATTTTTCGTCCGAGAGAGTAATCTGTCAGATAAAGAAAATAAGAGCTTTTTTTTCACTTTGACATGGATGTCAAAGTGTGCACGCAGCACACGCATGTCAAAGTGTGGAGCACGCAGCACACGCATATCAGTGGATTCTCTCTCCTTCGGTTTGGAAGACGAATTAGACAAGTTCCCCAGCATGTATGCTCTGTTGAAAACATTAACAGAGGAAGAAGGCAACGAGGCTTTCGGTCTACTACATCCTCTCTACTCTAGTCGCTTCTTGCTAGCGGACTTTCGATTTAAAGGGCTTTTTGGTTGCAAGGACAGGAAGACATGTTTTCTTCACATGTTAAACAAAACTTGTAACATAACAGCACGACAAAGGCACGAATCGTTTCTCCGTGGAGAATGGAAGTGGTCAGATGATGAGTCATCAAGTTCAGATGAGTCATCAGATTCTGGTCCTTTTGAGGAATGAGAGAAGTTGAAAAAACACAGTGCAAATTCTTTACTCTACTACTAAGGGAGCATGTCTTGTTACTGTTTTTTTTAATATAGCAGCTGCACTGTAACTCTCATAGGTTTTTTGTCTAGGCTGTCTTGAAAATCTGTCTTAAAGTTCTACTTGCCGTGTGCTTTTTCCTTGTTGTTTGCTTGCAATGGGTTACTTTGTTGTTTCTTCTTATTGTGCCCCAGGGCTTCCTTGTAAAAGAGATTCTTAATCTTATTAGGAACCTTTCAGCAAAATTAAAAAAAATAAAAATCTTAAAGTGATGTACAGCAAAAGTTTTTTTGGTACGCAAAATAAAAATAAAATAAAAATCAAAACGTGTTGTAAGATCACGTCACAACAAAAGTTCGGGCCTCTCTGCAGCGAAGATGATAAATACATCTACCTCAAAATCACCCAAGCTGAGAGGTGGCCTGACACATAAAGGAGTCACATAACTCCAGCTTTGATTGATTGATGTACTTTATTTAGTAAGACATGAGAACATCAGTACATGGAAGTACAAATTCACAGTACATGGTCTACTAAACTCAACTCGGCTACTGCACACGTTGTGGAGCGGAGGGGTGTTCAGTTCAACACATTTGAAATAGAATATATGTAATACGATCTGTGAAATGGCTACGGGGTTTTTGCAGACTACCAAACCATTGGACTACACCAGCCCCTTTTGGCTGGACAGGTTTCTTGGGCCGTGCTCAGAATTCACAAAGAGCATCTCGCGACAAAATACTATTACTGATACCCATATGAAAAAAAAAAAATTGGCGCGGGCCCTGGGAAACGTTGGCAAGGGACCGTTCTCGCTTCCTTTGTCGCTGTCAGAAGGTGGAGAAGAGCATTACGTAGTGCTTTGAGCAGCAGTCCCGTAACCTGCTGTATCTCATGTACTATGCTAATCTCTCTGGCAATGAGGAGACTAGTTCTTCATCCTTCTGTGAAAATGTTAAAGTATGAGAAAGACAAACCCTTTGTTACTTGCAGATATATTTTATTAAGTTATTTCACAAATACAAATTACAGGAATGCAATTACAATGCATAAAAAGCGACCTTTTTTTTACTTGCAGATATGTTTTTCAGTTATTCGATAATTAAACAAAAAAAAACATGTATGTAGATCAAGCTCATTCTAAGGAGATGAGAATTTTCCCAAGAAAATCATAGACTTGGTTCTGTTGTGCCTTATGATGAAAAGGAAGGGGTGATCGGCAATGAAGTCTTTGGCAAAATCTGGCCCATCAAATTGGAACTCAGATTGGGTCTTAGAAGCAGCAGCGGCCTCGATACGAGAAATTGCAGCAGAAGCCTCTGGGACCTTCCCATTGAAATCAATGCATGCTTGGTGAGCCAGCACATCAACGCAGAGACTAGGGTGACCGTAGATTCCAAAGAGATCAGCCTGACGGGACTGGAACAAGTCTTTAATGCCCAGTTCTATGAGAAATCTCTTCATGTCATATTTCTCCTCCATTGCCAATTTGGGCAGGCACACGTTCATGGTACGAGATAATCTTGGCCCCTTGAGCCAATCGGTGAGTTTTGCAGCAGTCAACTCATTCTCCAGCTGTTCCAGGGGGTCTTTCTCGCACCAGGATGCATCGGGTAGTATCAAGATCATGCTCATGTCATCCGAGGTCAACTGGCATGGCAACTCCAGTACCTGTAACCTTTGTACCTTGCAGTGGTGGTGGGGTAGTGTGATACCTTTAAGATGCGTCATGAGTACAGGCACACTCCTATTTGTGGTAATGTGAAATTGCCTTTCCCACATGTGGGATCCTTTAAAAGGGAAAAGCCAGTTCCCTTTGAAGCACGCAACGTCGAGTACAGCAAGTTTAGTGTGCTCAGTAAATGAACCTTCTGGCACTGCCTGCTGTATCATGTGTTCGGTTTTTGTCGCGACCCACTCGTTCAGTAGCACTCGAGCTGTTTCAGGGGATTCTTTGAAATCGGCTGCCTCGATTTCGGCACCGTGCACATTCCGTATCTGTTGTTCGAAATCGGCTTTGAAATTATAACTCGTCTCCCTGCACAACAGCGTATCGAATTTCAAAGTGCATGAGGGTCTTGAAGATGCCATAATGGCATGTTTTGAGTTGATGTCTTGATCTTGATGGTACGAGAGGACCCTTTCAATCTGCTTAGCAGTATCGCCCTTCGCTCCCAACAACATCATGTACATGGCGGACCTTACGCTGATGGGGGAGAAGAAGACATTCCCGGAGTTCTTGGATTTGCTCAAAGCTTTAAACAAATCCACCTCAAAGTCCAAATTTGAGATTGGCGCCATGATCACTTCACCTGCTAGTTATGACTCGGCTATGTTTTGTCTTTATCCCTCCAGTTGGGCTGCTTCTGCTGCTGCTGAGTTGGTACAGAGGAAACAGTCAGCAAAGGGGTAGCATAAATTTGAGCTCTCTGAGATATGAACACCTTTATATAGGCATGTTCGGCTGCTTTCTATGGAGGGTGGAGCTCATTAAAAGTAAATGCACCAACCAGTCAAAACTTGGGAAACTTCACCCCTCCCACGAACAGAATAGTGCGACCCTTCTTGCCGTCGGTCCGAATCCTAGTGATGAAAAAGAGGAAAGGTACATTGACAATGAACTCCTTAACCCTTGTATCCATCGCACCAAACAGACTCGATCCAGTAACAGCGGCAGCCACCGTGCCCTCCTCGTCCACCACCACCATGCACTTTTGCTTAGTTGTCCCAATTAAAGGCACACTCAATTTTTCCAAGGCTTCTCCCAGCTTCAGTTCGCATTCCATCCGCCACTTGGGCAACACCACTTGATACTGAGAAGCATTTGGGGCTAGGTCAAGGTCCAGGTAGGGCGTTATGTCCGACATGCTGTGCAGCAGTTCACACACGTTGTGATCCTCTAACCCCCTCTGAGGTATCAGAATATGCATGACAGCTTTGTCTTCGCCCTCGTAGGGCAGGTGCAGAACCCTGAAGAGTTGTCGGTCCTCCGTAATCCGCGTTGGGGTGTCATACCCCTCCGTGCGACACATGGCTTGGACTTGCATTTCAGAGTTTGGCTCGTAGAAGAAACTTCGGTCTTGCGTGTTAAATTTGTTAAATTTTGTCTTCCAAGTACCCTTGAAGTAAACTGCGTTCATTGCCACTAGTCTAGCGCCCTCAACATCATCGGAGTTCATCATGTTTTTGATCATGCCATCCGTGTGTGTTTCGGCAAACAGATTTAACAGGTCAACGAGCTCCTTGCGCTCTAGATCAGACTCAATGGGTTTCACAACCACGTAGACGCACTGCCGAGTGAGCAGCTCCATTAGCTCCCCAGGAATCTCCGCACAGTTGCAGCCCCACATTAAGTTGGCTGTCTTAGTTGAGCTTGAGTTTCCGATGTCGTCGTTCAAACCTCTGCGCCTGAGCGGCTCACCGGTCCACTCAGGGACAGGGACACCAGCTTTTGTCGCTTCTAGGAACTCGTTGCGAAATAACGCCAGGGCCGCGACGCTGGTGAAGCCCAACGGGCAAATGCAAATGTTATGGGTGCGTCCGTGAGCTTGCATTAGCTCCAATGACATCTTTGTGGCTTTGTCCATTGCTGCTGAAATTATTTCAGGTGTTGTGCTTCTAGAGCTAGATCAGGGACAACTCAGAGTCTTACACAGACCAATTTATACTTGAGCAACAGAGCTCTGTAGGACCCGCCCCGTCTAACAGGATCCTGGCCATCTATTTAAGACTAGCGTTTTTTGCTAGCGTGCACCTTAATGAAAAATTGTAATATGACTGTATGGTATCATAGTTGACTTACACCCCTTCCCCATCTTGCTTGTTGGTGTCGACCACAGAGTGACAAAAAACATATATACATATCACAAACACATAAAAATACATATGTTTTGCACACACACTTTAGGTGTTCCCCAGTCAAAACTTGGGAATCTTCACCCCTCCCATGAACAGTATAGTGCGACCCTTCTTGCCATCGGTCCGAATCCTAGTGATGAAAAAGAGGAAAGGTACATTGACCATGAACTCCTTAATCCTTGTATTACTCATGGCACCAAACAAGCAACCAAAAGTCGATCCAGTAACAGAGCGAGCCACCGTGCCCTCCTCATCCACCACCACTATGCACTCCTGCTTAGTTTTCCCACTGAAAGGCACACCCAATTCTTCCAAGGGTCGTCCAGTTTGCGGCAGTTCGCATTCCATCCGCCACTTGGGCAACACCACTTTATACCCATGAGCGTACTTTGCTAGGTCAAGGTCCAGGTAGGGCGTTATGTCACACACTTGGCCCAGCAGTTCAAACACGTTTTGAACCTCTAACCCACTCTGAGGTATCAGAATATGCATGACAGCTTTGTCTTCGCCCTCGTAGGGCAGGTGAAGAACCCTGAAGAGTTGTCGGTCCTCCGTAATCCGCGTTGGGGTGTCAGACTCCTCCGTGCGACACATGGCTTGGACTTGCATTTCAGAGTTTGGCTCGTATAAGAAACTTCGGTCTTGCGCGTTAAATTTGTTGAATTTTGTCTTCCAAGTACCCTTGAAGTAAACTGCGTTCATTGGCACTAGTCTAGCGCCGTCAACATCATCGGAGTTCATCATGTTTTTGATCATGCCATTAGTGTATGTTTCGGCAAACTCATTTAACAGGTCAACAAGCTCCTTGCTCTCTAGATCAGACTCAATGGATTTCACAACCACGTAGACGCACTGCCGAGTGAGCAGCTCCATTAGCTCCTCAGGAATCTCCTTACAGTAGTAGGCCCACATTAAGTTGGCTGTCTTAGTTGAGCTTGAGTTTCCGATGTCGTCGTTCAAGCCTCTGCGCCTGAGCGGCTCACCGGTCCACACAGGGACAGGGACACCAGCTTCTTTCGCTTCTAGGAACTCGTTGCGAAATAACAGCAGGGCCGCGACGCTGGTAAAGCCCAGCGGGCAAATGCAAATGTTGTTATTGGTGCGCACGTAATGTTGCATTAGCTCCAATGACATCTTTGTGGCTTTGTCCATTGCTGCTGAAATTATTTCAGGTGTTGTGCTTCTAGAGCTAGATCAGGGAAGGCGTATATTCTACAACTCAGAGTCTTACACAGACCAATATATACTTGAGCAACAGAGCTCTGTAGGACCCGCCCCGGCTGACAGGATAGGAGCTCCCTAAATGAAAGAAATGAAAACAAGTACAAACGTTGTGGGTTCAGTGTGTTTTTATTTGACGTCTCGCTATCACTCTCAGAAAGTACAGGAAAAAAACATTACCAACTTCAGGGCTCTCCATACATTTAGAATAGCACAATCGCTGTGGCGCGAGTGTCCGGGGAGCATAAGCGCTTCCGAACAGTGTAAACACAGCGAGTTTCTGGTCACAAAGCCCTGCGTTTCTTGCTATTCGATAGCATTGGGCTCTCGTTGGAACCGAACGAGACGGCGGTCTGTATGGCAATGACGAGGCATGAAATGAGAGAGACCGCCAGTGCGCCGATGCTCATCCAGCCACTGCTGCCCAGCAGGGACTCGCACCGCTGCTCAGAAATCCTACCACAGTCACTCTGATTTTCCCTGTTTGTTATTTTTACGAGTTCGTTGGTTTTCTTCTCCAACTCTAGCAGCCTGTCGACCGTGCCCACTCCGCGGTTGACCAGCTGTGACACGCTGTCGGCTTGCTTCGCGGCCTGCTCCGCCACGTCGGCTAACTCAGGGCTCGTGAGCGTCTTGGTCCTGGTCACACACATAGGCTTGTGCACACTACGTGGCGCCAGTCCGCTCACTGGTGTGTGCAGCATGCCCGGCGGTGACCTGAGATTGTAGGTCCCGGTGTCGGGCTTGTAGCACAGGGGGCCGAAGCAGCGCTCCCCGCACACCACAGGGCACAACGGACCCAGCCACATGTCCTCGTCGGGCTCACAGGACGCTGCGACCCCGTCGGCTCGCACGGGCGCGTCGCACAAGCCTCTTGCGTTGCACAAGGGCTCAGCGTAGTCTACTGTTCCGTCCGTGACCATGTGCCGCTCAAGCCAGCAGGTCTGGTTACCGGTCCGAACATCGGCGAAGGCCATGTACCAGCGAGAGAGCTTGCTGTGGTTGAACCGGGTGCGCCTTGCAACGATCACGATGCCTTCATAGCCGGTGCGGACCACGTTGAGGAGTGGAGTATCGGTGAATAGCTCCGACCCGCCGTGCAGGCCTGGGAAGCAGCCTGTCATGTCCGACATAACAAGGCCCTGGGAGCAGGTCGCCAGCGTACGCTGGGCCCCGTTCAGTACTGTCGCAGCCACGGAAAATCGCGTGGCTGCCTGAAGCGCCTCGCTCCTCCAGTCCTCGAGCCGGTAGCTCGGCTGGTCAGTGAGTTGGATGGTGCCTGAGGAGTAGCTTGTCGTCTGGCCGTGGCTGAAGTCGTTGGTCACGTTCCCGATCATCTCCCGATAGGGCCTCAGTACGTCTACAGTGCCAGCTGGTCCATGTTTGGCGCGCAACCGTTTGCGTAGGACCATAACGTCGAGAGCGAAGTTATCGTAGCCCTCGTGCAGGTGAGTTTCGGACAGGGCCTCCATATCACTGATGCTGGCATCCAGCTTGGCCACAGCCCTGTTGAACTCTGCCTTGGCGTGCCTGAGAATTGTGTTAGTTTCTCTCCATTTCCCCGTATAGCAAAGTGAGTCGCACACTTGACTCTCAGACACGTTGACCATACCCTTGCACATGCTGACCGAGCACTCGTCCTGCGGTCCGATGCTGAGGTTCTTCCACAAGGAGCCCAGGGAGAACACGTAGACCACAAGCTCTGAAGAAGTACGGATATTCCACCTGCCAGCCGGCAGGATCACTCTGTAGTCTAGCAACTGTGTGATAGACCCATCCTTCTCGTTCTCGGGTTCTAGCTTAGCCTCCCTTTCCGGCGCTGGAGTAGAGGGGCCGTGGAGGGAATCGTGGGACCGTGCCCTGGAAGATGGGGAAGCATCTGTTATGACCGCGAACAACACTGCAGCAGAGGTGCAAAGGCGGAACAGTGGTACCGCTGTAAAGCCCGGTTGATAGATCATTTGACTTTGTTATGTCCCAAGGCCCTGCAACGATCCCTATCAGCAAAGTAGAGCAGGAAAGCTGTGGCGGAGTTGATTAATACGGTCAAGATTAAGCTTGCGACGCTGATGGCATAGACCCTGGCTGCTAAGGTCTTTGTGACGGGCGCGATGATCACGCTGGAGTTCTTGGTGCCTATCGCGGACTGGAGCAGCTCATTTTCAAGCCTTAATATATTAGTGGCAGCCGAGCTCAGGCACTTCTCGACACGGAAAAGAGCTCTGACCGAGAGCCGCGGGAGGGATGCAGGCTTTCCACCACAGTGTAGATTGTCCAGGGAGTGGAGAACATTTTTTGTGGCTCTTTGCACTTCTGCGACCATCTGCTTATACCGAGCCACGGCGACATCAATTCCGTTGTCCGTGAAGAGGGGCTGATGCGTAAAGGGCACCGTGGACTCCACGGAGCCCAGGGAGAAGGGCTTTAAATTGCATGGCACCCTAAAGCGGCGTGCACCGTGGTACACCTCGAAGGTGACCGTGGTGTTGCTATCCAAGGTCTCTACGCTGGCCGGAATTCCGAGCCCTCCCTGGGGCCATGAATCAGCGTAATCAGCTAGGGCCAAGCAGCCCGGGGCACCCTTAAGGCACGCGGCTGCGTGCGAGAGTAGCATGCGGCGCTCCATCTCCTCTTCGAAATGCCCAAGACCGGCGCTCCAGTCGTTGTGTAAGGACACCAATGGGACGCCTTGGGGACCATCGAGTTCCAGCAGCTCGGGCCTGCCGAGGTCTGCCACCCAGCTTACCAGAGCATCCGGCCGCACAGGGTAGACGAAAGTGAGCCTCGTGGTGTGCTTAGCGCGGCTCACAAAGCTGTAGCAGCGGCTACCGGTCTCCACTTCACCGGGCCACAGCTCGCCATCGTGCGCTCCTAGTGTGGTGTCTAGGGCGGCGAAACGGAGGTTTCGCTGAACGCCCTTGCCGTCGAGGAAAAACACAGAGATCTTCTGACCCCCGGGGTTCACGAAAGCCCAGGACCTGTCTAAGCGTCTTGCGCATGTGCTGGGAGCTGATCCTAGATTGTGGAGCGGCACGGCACGCACGCCATAGGGGATCTCGTCAACGACATCTATGGTATCAGATACTGTAGCACCCGCCTCCGTCTGCTCAGCGCCCAGGTTCATCTCGGAAGCTAAGCCCAGCCGGAGTTGAGGCTCACATTTAGCGACGGGGACAAAGCCCTTGGTCCTGGGGCCAGCGTCCGCCTGCTGGAAAAATATGCCAGCGTCGAGTCTGTACACGCCATATACTTTGGTGAGCGGATAAAACGCATAGCCTTCGCCAGAGGTCTCGGTGTAAACATAGTGGAGCTTGCGGTGGTGAGCCTGGTGAAGAATGCTGTCTGACACCAGCTTGAAAGTTGACTTGCCGACCATGCCTGGCATTCCATAAGTGTGATCCAGATAGCCCAGGGAGTAGCGTCGAACGCCCCACTTGGACATATCCTGTGCGATATCGTCCAGCTCAGCATGGGTGTACACCAGGTCATCGGGACCTGTCTGTGTGTGCCTGTTAAACACCTTAATTGAGGAGCATTTTGCCTGGCGGTAACGACCAGTGGGCATCGTTACCACGATTCCGGCACGGTTGTTGCTACGCCGGCACATCTCCTCGAAGAGAATCACGCCCGTCCGCTCCGGGAAAGTTTCTACAGATGGAATCATGAGAGAAGAACCGGCCTTGGGACCCAATGTCCAGCGACCCGGCTTGATGTTGCGGCAGTTGGTCGGTTGGGAGAGCTCGGGCGCAAAAACGCCCATGGTCTCGGTGTCAAGGAATAACCCGTGTTTGGTGACCACCTCACCGAGCCGTGTCAGTAAAGTTTCGGCCTGGGAGGCCTCACTCTGGCTTACAGCGTGGGCACCATGCGGCATGCGGTTGCTGATGCGCAGGACCTCTGCCAGATCACAAGCCCTGACGGCGGGTATGATCTCAAGCTCTGAACCATACAGGAATTGCAGAGCCTCAAAGCCCTGAACTGAGACCTCCTCGACGGCTATCTCGACCACGGCTACGAGGAAACGCGAGTTATCACCGTCACCCAGGTGGCTTAGCTGTAGCATCCAGTTGAAGACCGAGGCGATCTGCTCCCGCGTGGGCCTAGCTTCGAAGCGGAATTTAATGCCGAGACGGGTCCGCCACCTTTGTCTTGTTACGGTGGCTATGGTCCTCCTTGCATTCTCGGAGATGTACAGGTTGCGTGTGTAGCGGTCCGACTCCCCAGATTTGCGATTGTGAGACACATCCGCGATGGACTCCGTCTCGCCGTTGAGAACGCGCAACTCGATCAGGGCTGTGTCACAATGTTGCATGTCAAATGGCGCTGCGGGGCTCGAATGCGTAGGGCCATGGCGCAAGTCAAACGCAAACTCGGTAATCAGACAGAAGCGCTCTGTGCTTGGCGAGGTAGAGCCAAACAGGCTCCTGCCAGTCCGCGGGGTCGCGGGATCAGGGGGGGCGCGTGACACCGTGAGAGTCCAACCCGGCTGGGGGGTCAGGTCATCAGCCTGGATCAGGCAAGCTGGTGAGCACGGGCCCAGTGGGTTTATGTAGTCGTCGATCGCCTGGGCGCATTTGCACCGTTCGCTAATCGCTGGCTCCCAGTGGCAGTTGACGGGAATGTCCCTTTTTAAGATCACCTCATCACCAGCACCGAGTTTTGATTTGAGCTTCAGGGTCAGCTCGAAGCTGCGCTGTCTTAAACAGCTGAAGTCACTGATAATCAGTGGGAGGTAGACTGAATCCTCTACGTAACCCTTCCGCAGCTTGAACGCGTCCTCTCCTCCACCCAAAGAGTACATGGATTTGATTGGGAGCTGGAAGGCACCTTGATCTACATCGATCAGGGTCACTTGGGTACCATCGGAGCCTTTTGCACTCCATGTCAGGCTCAGGTTCTTGACCTGGTGTTCAGTCAGCATTCCCGGCAGCGTCGCGAGGTAGGCTGGTATTACGAGCTCCTCTGTATCTCGGGGCCACCACGGACTCGGCAATTTCACGCCGATAACGGATTGCTTGAGAAAGGGCTCGATCACTTTGCGGTACAACTGCTTGGCGTATCCCTTAAACCCCAAATTGAGCAGTTCGCTGTAAAGGTTTTCAGCGTCTCGAAAGTTCCCATGCTCCTCGTAGCTGTGCCAGCACAGGTCTGATGTTATGTTGTTCTTAGCACATAGTTCCTTCACGACCGTCTCGGACAGGTCCCGTATCCACAGGCGCGTCACGTCGTTCATCGCGGTGTAGATCTCATGACCGTGTGAGGATGGCGCAACGGCTACCAACTTCTCGGAGTGATATTCCCCGCTTGTGCTGCACACGGTGTCATGCCATGTGCTGCCCTTGAGTATCATGACCTGGTCATCAGAGCACCTCTTGTGACGTACGCAGATTTCCGAGTTGACTTTACGGCCGACGTGGTGTCCTTCGGGGCAGACATCAGTGCAAGTATGGGTGTCTAGCTGGCTGGGTTGGCCCAGAGGGCAGCGGTACCTACATTTGGCCTCAGTTTTGGAACACGCGTACAGGTGTTTGTTCTTGCCGCATGCGATTCTGGACAGTTTTAGCACGCTTTTTACTCCAGGTAGGGACATGCATTTGTGCAGTTCAGTGACATACCAGGCCTGATCTGGGTTGGCCGGGTTGGCCAGCAGCGACGTTAAAGCCAGAAGCAGGTTCGCCACCATGTTGATCGTGCAGCCGTACCTGGGTGTTAACAATCGCGCAGTGGTGCGACGCCATTAATGTGGAGTGTTTGAACATGTCAACGCCGATTTGGTTGAGCTCAGAGAAAGGAAAGGGCTGTATATCTAGAAAGAAATGAGTTTTGGTCTTATTGCATTTTCAACAAGGTAACAAAGCAAATGTATGGAGTTTGTGATTTTTGTGTACATTTTTATGTATTGGGCACAGGAATTCTGAAGTGTTAACATCTCGCACAATTGACATCTCTGGGTCATGTCTTTCCACGGTTATCGATGCACCTCCCCTTTCCCATAGAGCTATAAGAGGGTGAAAGATGTTAACAGCTATTCACTCTGTATATTCTATCATTCTCTAGACAGAACTCTAGTGAATTATAAGAATCCTCGTTCCACCACATCCGCGGCAGCACTTTGGAGCGAATCATGGCACAGGGCAAACAGCTGAAACCCGAGCTCGAAATGACAAAACCCACCACCGATGACAAAGCTGATATGGCGTCTGATGGGAGCGATTCTGATGGGAGCGATTCTGATAGTAGCGAAATGCCAGAGCTCGAATCACGGGATGTGGAGCTTGGTCAAAATCCGGAGGGGGTAGAGGGGGAAGGAGAGGGTGAGATGAAACCTGAGCTCAAATCAACACAACCCACCGGGACAGATGACAAGGCTGAGATTGCGTCTGATGGGAGCGCGTGTGATGGTATCCAAAAGTCAGAGCATATCGTTATGGAAATGAACAACGACAAGGAAGAACCAGTTGAAGAAACCAGAGTTCTAAGAAGTGGAATGAAGTCAGTCCCAGTTGCACCCAGCCGTGAGTCCAAAAGAGTCGGCAAACAACTAAAGGAAGCAGAAGATGGGGAAATAGCCCCACTGGCAGAACCTGCAACAGAGGAAAGCCAAGATGTGGCTGCGGTGGACAGGGTTGATGATTGAAACGGTACTCCTGCCTTCCCAGGCGCCTCCGTCATCAGAGAATAAGATGGGAGGTTCCGTTAGATCATCTACCTCAGCTCCTTCAGCATCAGAGGATGAGATCTGAGGCTGATGAGGAGGGAAGTAGCAAGAAAATCCAGAAGAAAGCTTAAAAAGTTCTCTTTGCTTGATGAACAAAAAAGATGGCTTTACCAAAAGCTAGAATGGCGTCTTTTAAAACATATATTTGCATGTGTGTTTGTCATGAATAAAGAACCAGGTTACAATGATTACATTTGTGTGGCCTTTTTTAATGTCTTTATTATTCATTATTTTTTGGGTAAAAAAAAAAAGAAGCTTTTATCGCCAGGACCACATCCAAAGAGCCGAGGTACTTTGAGTATACCGACTTGACCAAGGTGCCTGAGGTCATAGAGCACTTCCATAAGAAGAATCCTAAGCTCCAGTTTTTTGGTGGAGCGCCAGACTCGAACTTGGTGTGGAAGCGATGGGTCGGGAACCGAGAGTGATGAGGAACTGATGGACTGATCTAGGCCACAACAACCCTTACATGTGGATGCAGTGAGCCGTAACCTGGTTATTTAAAATATAAGCAAAGAAAACCTGAAGTGTATTTGTGTATCTTTTCCTGTGTATTGCCATTATAATTCCCCTGTGTCTGTGTAAATCTCGATTACCAATAAAAGTAAACCCTGGCAAAAGTATTTGTCTCCTGTACTTGGACCCGTCCAGCAACGTATTGAGTCCCGTAGAGCGAGTCTAGTGCTCCATCCACACTGGTCTTCTCATTGGTTTCGTAGACCATCTCACTCACTTCCAACGAAGACCCGACGCCATCATATAAAAAGGAAGGGCTTGCATTTGAGCGCATTGTGACGCTGCGCACCTCGCGGTATTAGCCTTTATTTTTTTTTAAATGTTTGCTTCACAGACACACCACAACTACAACCATGGTAATCCTTTTCCTTTCCGCCCTCCTGAGCCTCAGGTCTCTCAATGAAACCTCAACAATTGAGCTCCGCGCGAAAGACAGCGCGGTAACGGTCACGGCGGTGGGCGAGTTCGTGACAGACAGTGCTGTGGGAAACGGAGAAAAGACGGAGACGGTTTCGGCAGCTGACTCTGAGACCTGGAGAACGGGAGACCGTACTACTATGTCGGCGACGAGAGGTCCAACGTCGATCACGCGTCCGGTTCCCATGTTCCAGCTGACGTGCCCGTTGAGCAATGCAAGCTCTTACAAGACCGTGCATTGGTACAGGATCAGGGAACACTCAAAATTCCCCCTGTTGGTGATCAATGATGTTGGTTGGTCGCAACTCTTCACAGATCTGACTGAGTATAACAGCGTTGACAAATTCACCCTTACTCTCTCCCAGGACCCCTGTGCCAACAGCAAAAATGACTGGTACAAGTGTGAGGTTCAGGCTCGCCCCGGTGGCAAGAACGAGGAGCACGTTATACACCAATGCCGGGCTGTCTCTCTGTGGGTAGTGCTGACCCTGACCTTCGGGATACTCATCACCTTTGCCGTACTAATGGGACTTTGGATTTTGAGGTCTAGCAAAGAGACCCGATCCTAAGAAGCTCGCACCTCCACAGCGTCATGGGTTCACACAAGGCTTCAGCAAAAACAATCAAAAAGGACCCCCTCGGGATTGAACGTCACACCTACCAGCCTGCTAAGACCAAACAACTTTTCGAAACAATAGCAAAGAGACCTGGCATCGAAACTAAACACCGGACCACGATTCTGTCAGAGGCCCTTGCCAGGATTGCCAAGCGTGGCAAGTGGAACGATGCTTGCGAAGAAGCGCTGACCACTGGGCTCCCGGTCGAACACCATCATCGGGCTACGCTGACGCACTGCATCTACGTGCAAATTATTGGACTCCTTGTATCCAGGTGCATAAAGGAGTTTGAAGGAGGGAATGTTGCGCTCCTGAAGGACAGCTGCTACGTTCATGACCTCATGTCCCACGACTTGAGCAAGACCAGTAAGGTGGAAGCCGCTGCTTACTCAGGCATCATGGCTATCTTCATGGAGCTGAATAACATCGAAATGGGTATCGCCAGCCCCGCCCACAACCCTGGCCTGGGGAGTGATGAGGAAGTACAGAAACTGACCACGCGACTGGCAGAGATGGGCTTCTCCGAGCACTACCGGAATAACAAACATCACTTGGAGCACCACGACAAATCCACCCCTCTCGAACTACGGATTGTGGTTGAAATGATAGTTGACGACCTGGCATGCATCTTTGAGAGGAGTGATAAACACATCGATAAAGATAGCTGGCTGAAGATGTTCACTATGGAAAAGTTTCAACATCCCAACAAAAGCACGGCTCTACGGGCCATGGATGCCATCTCTTCTAAGCTGACGGACAATGACTACAATCGTCTCATGACCTGTAAGACCTGCCTCAGTGACCTCTTCGGTGATACCTTGCCATGGGGTTATATCAAGATAGAACACCGTTCGGAAGGTTATTGTCCCAGTTCAAGCTGCTGCCCTGAAAGCACTAATTCGAGCTCCTGCCCGGAGAGCTCCAAGGCAACCAAAAGGAAATGAGGACATGTTTCCTTTTGGTTGGCTTGGAGCGCGAGCTCCCTCACCCTTGTTCGCTACAACCATTTCCTACTGACCGCCTAATTTGAATTGCACAGGAAGCCTGAAGTGAGCGTTTGTGTTTCTCTGTATGTTTTCCACCCCCTCCCCATTTTTATGTACGTGTAAACCTAGATTACAATAAAAGTAAACCCTTGCAACAGTCTTTGTCTCTTTGTGACTTGAAAGAATAAATACAAAATAAAACGTGATTTGGATCCGCCCAACCACTCATGTAAGAGCAATGGCTCTGGTAAACCACACGTTACTTTCGTCCCTAGTGCTGCGCCTTCTATGTCTGTTTTCTGCAGGAAAACTTCTGTCAAGAGGAAACATAACTTAACAGATAAGCCACAGACAGTGTATTATACTTAAAAGTGAACGTTTTAGCCAGTGGACACCGGAAATTGGTAGACGTTACAAAGGGACACAGCATATCCAGCCGAAGGTTAAGGAGAGTAGCCAGCAAATAACTAGAAGGACCATGGAGTTCTTCGCGGACTGGACTGAGTACAGCCTGGATATCAACCAGTACGGCAGCACCCGACAGACCATCACCAGCGTCTTGAAGGCTCTACGCACCAACCTCCGGTGAGAGGTGTCACTGAATCATCACCGACCTTTAAGACGTAATGCCTGAGCGGCTCTGGCAGCTCACAGAGTGCCGAGTTAGCACTGTGGCCTGGTTATTAGATATGCATGATTGGCTACAGTCTAAGTGAAAAGTTACTCTCAGCCCACAGGGTCTTTTCAACCTGCGCAACTTTGTGGATAGGAACTAACGTGATAAAATAAACCAATAAACCAGTGGTGAAACAAAAACAAGCTTAAACCAGTCTCCTTTTATTTATTTTTGTATTGTTTTTTGACAGGAACAAAAATAAAGCAACAAAAAATAAAAAATAAAAAGAAAACACATACACAAATAGAAAGTCTGTCAGGTCTCTTCTTGATTGTTCTCCCTCGAAGATCTTAGGTCCCGCTCTGAGCCGAAGCGCCACAGTGCCAATCGCAACAGCTTTGGCTCTCCAGGGCCTGGACTCAGAGAAGGACCCTTTCATCGTTCCTTCTCCGGATATGCAAGCTCCATGTTGTGAACACGGAGCTCGTATATCTGCAAATGACCTATGTATATATTTGCCTCCGCTCGAGCCTCGATCTCTGTCCTCTCCCCGAATCATTGCAAACTGACCCTAGCAAACCCAGCAGAAGTATTAGCAGCGTTAGTATGGTTAGTAGCGGAAGAAGAGGAAGCATGCAAAGGCGGGTTAGCAGGTTTGCATTGGGTTTAGTCTGCATTGCGTTAGGGAGAGGATCGAGATCAATTGGCCCCTTGCGTTAATGAAAACAAATAAAGGTGACCCCGCCCTGGCTCCCTCTGTCCCCCTTTGTGGGGGGGTGGTTGGGAACCAGCAGCTGGGGGCGCGCCCGAACGAAGGCTTCACTCAGGCCCCTGGGGTTGGGAGCGAGAGTCTAACCATTGGAAACCAAATTGTTTTCCGTCGGCTCGTTGGGCGCTAGGTGCGCCCGCGACGGCCCACGCGGTCAAGGCGCAGCAAGCCCACTGTGCGATCTTGGGCATCTCTTCGGCTGTGAAAAGAAATGAAAACAAATAAAGGTGACCCCGCCCTGGCTCCCTCTGTCCCACAGACGGCGACGGGTCGATCGGTTCGGCGCAAGCACCTAGCCGATCTAGTCGACGGAGCGACTGTGGGGGGTGGTTGGGAACCAGCAGCTGGGGGCGCGCCCAACGAAGGCTTCACTCAGGCCCCTGGGGTTGGGAGCGAGAGTCTAACCATTGGAAACCAAATTGTTTTCCGTCGGCTCGTTGGGCGCTAGGTGCGCCCGCGACGGCCCACGCGGTCAAGGCGCAGCAAGCCCACTGTGCGATCTTGGGCATCTCTTCGGCTGTGAAAAGAAATGAAAACAAATAAAGGTGACCCCGCCCTGGCTCCCTCTGTCCCACAGACGGCGACGGGTCGATCGGTTCGGCGCAAGCACCTAGCCGATCTAGTCGACGGAGCGACTGCGGGGGGTGGTTGGGAACCAGCAGCTGGGGGCGCGCCCAACGAAGGCTTCACTCAGGCCCCTGGGGTTGGGAGCAAGAGCTTAACCATTGGAAACCAAATTGTTTTCCGTCGGCTCGTTGGGCGCTAGGTGCGCCCGCGTCGGCCCACGCGGTCAAGGCGCAGCAAGCCCACTGCGCGATCTTGGGCATCTCTTCGCTGTGAAAGAAAGATACTTACTGTCACCCTGTCATGAAAGCTTTTAGCGTTCTGTTTTGCTCTCGGACCGCTCTCCCCTGTAGAAAGCAATCCGAGTATTAAGTCTAATCGCAAGGTTTTTGGGTTTTATCCTCTTCGTCTGTTCTCTGCCCCGGGAGCTTCCCGCTCGCGCCGGGGTGAGTGAGGCCAGACACGTTCTGTTTTAAGTTTTTTGGGTTTTATCCTCTTCGTCTGTTCTCTGCCCCGGGAGCTTCCCGCTCGCGCCAGGGTGAGTGAGGCCAGACACGTTCTGTTTTAAGGTTTTTGGGTTTTATCCTCTTCGTCTGTTCTCTGCCACGGGAGCTTCCCGCTCGCGCCGGGGTGAGTGAGGCCAGACACGTTCTGTTTTGCTCTCGGATCGCTCTCCCCTGTCGAAAGCAATCCGAGTATTAAGTCTAATCGCAAGGTTTTTGGGTTTTATCCTCTTCGTCTGTTCTCTGCCCCGGGAGCTTCCCGCTCGCGCCGGGGTGAGTGAGGCCAGACACGTTCTGTTTTGCTCTCGGATCGCTCTCCCCTGTCGAAAGCAATCCGAGTATTAAGTCTAATCGCAAGGTTTTTGGGTTTTATCCTCTTCGTCTGTTCTCTGCCACGGGAGCTTCCCGCTCGCGCCGGGGTGAGTGAGGCCAGACACGTTCTGTTTTGCTCTCGGACCGCTCTCCCCTGTCGAAAGCAATCCGAGTATTAAGTCTAATCGCAAGGTTTTTGGGTTTTATCCTCTTCGTCTGTTCTCTGCCCCGGGAGCTTCCCGCTCGCGCCGGGGTGAGTGAGGCCAGACACGTTCTGTTTTGCTCTCGGACCGCTCTCCCCTGTCGAAAGCAATCCGAGTATTAAGTCTAATCGCAAGGTCTTTGGGTTTCATCCTCTTCGTCTGTTCTCTGCCACGGGAGCTTCCCGCTCGCGCCGGGGTGAGTGAGGCCAGACACGTTCTGTTTTGCTCTCGGATCGCTCTCCCCTGTCGAAAGCAATCCGAGTATTAAGTCTAATCGCAAGGTTTTTGGGTTTTATCCTCTTCGTCTGTTCTCTGCCCCGGGAGCTTCCCGCTCGCGCCGGGGTGAGTGAGGCCAGACACGTTCTGTTTTGCTCTCGGACCGCTCTCCCCTGTCGAAAGCAATCCGAGTATTAAGTCTAATCGCAAGGTTTTTGGGTTTTATCCTCTTCGTCTGTTCTCTGCCCCGGGAGCTTCCCGCTCGCGCCGGGGTGAGTGAGGCCAGACACGTTCTGTTTTGCTCTCGGACCGCTCTCCCCTGTCGAAAGCAATCCGAGTATTAAGTCTAATCGCAAGGTTTTTGGGTTTTATCCTCTTCGTCTGTTCTCTGCCCCGGGAGCTTCCCGCTCGCGCCGGGGTGAGTGAGGCCAGACACGTTCTGTTTTGCTCTCGGACCGCTCTCCCCTGTCGAAAGCAATCCGAGTATTAAGTCTAATCGCAAGGTCTTTGGGTTTCATCGTCTTCGTCTGCGTCGCCCATCCACCCAGGAACGTCGGGTCCTCCCGGGTGGGAAGTGTGTTTAGACCGTCCTCCTTTTATACGGTCAAGATCCCAAGAGACCCACCCCTATGCTCCGCCCACAACACTTTTAGTATTCTGTTCAGGGCTCGAACTAGTGTCAAAAGCAGTCCGAGGATTTCTTGAACTAGTGACGAACTTGCGTGACAAAACGCAACGGGTCCCCTTTAGAAACCACCGGCCTCCCCAAGAGTCGGCTCGAAAGCTCTTCCTGGCCTCCCTCGAAGATCTTAGGTCCCGTTCTGAACCGAAGCGCCTGAGGGCCAATCGCAACAGCTTTGGCTCTCCAGGGCCTGGACTCAGAGAAGGACCCTTTCATCGCTCCTTCTACGGATATGCAAGCTCCGTGTTGTGAACACGGAGCTTGCATATCTGCAAATAACCTATGTATATATTTGCTTCTGAGCTGTAGTGGAGTAGAAGTAAAAGTAAAAGTGTTGAACATTTAAAATACCTCAGAATCGTACTTAAGTACAGTACTTGGGTAAATGTACCTAGTTTCTTTCCACCACTGCAATTTACAATTTAGGCATATTCTGGCTCGAGCCTCGATCTCTGTCCTCTCCCCGAATCATTGTAAACTGACCCTAGCAAACCCCGCAGAAGTATTAGCAGCGTTAGTATGGTTAGTATGGTTAGTGAGGTTTTGTCGAACCTGTGACAAAACAAAGCGAATCGAGCCCCATTGAGAAACACTGGCCTCCCTGAGAGAACAGCGCGCGTTCAAATAAGCAAATCACATTGTGAGACCTTTCAGTAACCTTGAGCTGAAATAGTGCAACAACAGAAAGTGGACAGGAAACGACCATGGTTTGACTTTTGTCTAGATTTTATTTTATAGACAATTACAATACAAATGAAATCACTTCAGAGTCATCAGTCTCTAGCAACTGCTCCACCGACGTCTCCAGACGCTCGAGATCGGAACTGCATTTGAGGAACCGATGTTCCTCTGAGTCGAAGTTCCCAGGCCAGCCGTGGTTGAGATTCTGGGAGAGGAGCTCTGCGGCGTACGTCGTTCCAGCGGGAACGTCATCCGATCCTCCATTCCCAGCTCTCAGATCGGGCCACGACCGAACCTGCCAGCAGCCGCTCTCAGGCACAGTTCCGGCTAAGTCGAAGCCAGCGGGTCGACCGTGGCGGAGATTCTCGACGCGGAGCTCTGCGGCGTACGTCGTTCCAGCGGGAACGTCATCCGATCCTCCATTCCCAGCTCTCAGATCGGGCCACGACTGAACCTGCCAGCAGCCGCTCTCAGGCACAGTTCCGGCTAAGTCGAAGCCAGCGGGTCGACCGTGGCGGAGATTCTCGACGCGGAGCTCTGCGGCGTACGTCGTTCCAGCGGGAACGTCATCCGATCCTCCATTCCCAGCTCTCAGATCGGACCACGACTGAACCTGCCAGCAGCCGCTCTCAGGCACAGTTCCGGCTAAGTCGAAGCCAGCGGGTCGACCGTGGCGGAGATTCTCGACGCGGAGCTCTGCGGCGTACGTCGTTCCAGCGGGAACGTCATCCGATCCTCCATTCCCAGCTCTCAGATCGGACCACGACTGAACCTGCCAGCAGCCGCTCTCAGGCACAGTTCCGGCTAAGTCGAAGCCAGCGGGTCGACCGTGGCGGAGATTCTCGACGCGGAGCTCTGCGGCGTACGCCGTTCCAGCGGGAACGTGATCCCATCCTCCATTCCCAGCTCTCAGATCGGGCCACGACTGAACCTGCCCGCAGCCGCTCTCAGGCACAGTTCCGGCTAAGTCGAAGCCAGCGGGTCGACCGTGGCGGAGATTCTCGCCGCGGAGATTCTCAAGGTACGCCGTTCCAGCGGGAACCTCATCCCATCCTCCATTCCCAGCTCTCAGATCGGGCCAGGACTGAAGCTGCCCCCAGCCGCTCTCAGGCTCAGTTCCGGCTAAGTCGAAGACCCTGGGCTTCTCGATAGTGTATCCTGGCTGCGGATGATCTGCATCGTCATCAGGCGGACAGAATAGCTTTGCACACAAGCAGCCGAGTTGTATTTCCTGCTGCAACCTCGGCAGCATGCATTTGGAGTTCTCCATGATCTTCCTTCCCACCTTGGTCAGAATCACTGGAAAAGGCAGCTGGTCATTTACCTCCAAAACACCAAGGCTGACCAACGGGGAAATTATTGTACAAACACCCTCATGACAGAAGGAAATTTTACCGAGAGCGTCTAAGGTCACCATAGCACGCACTGTCATGCTAGCTGTAGGTGACATGGGCTTATCGCACAGCTTGTAAGTGCCCGAGTACTTGTAAAAGAAGCCTGCTGGTTTTTCTTGGTGCCTCTCCACGATCTCCAAAGCCAACATTACTTGGATCAGTACTGACACAGCACTTTTGCCGAGCTTTGAGCATTTCTCAATATCTTTCAATGTACAGCCAGGCGAAGTCCTGATGTAGTTCAAGATGAAAACACTACCTTTCCATTGTACGGTAAATTTAAAAAATGTCTTTTTCCAATCAAAGCTAGACAGCATTTCTTTGGAGTTTTCGATAGTCTTCCAACCCTTCTCGGTCAGGGTCACATTAGGTGACTGTCTTGAATTTGTCTGCTGAAGAAGACCAAGACCAATCAACACGATCACAACCTGTTTCACTTGATAGTGACAGAGCGGAAATTTGCAAAGATTTGCTAAAAATCCCATCACGTGCACTGTGACGACACCCGTTCTCGTACCATCATGCAGCCGGTAAGTGTCACTATACTCATACCCTTTTCCTGTTTTTCTCACCATGCCCACGGCCAACATCACGAGGACCGTATGCGACACAACGTTTTCTGACATGTGCAGACATGCTGATAATTCTTTACGTGTAAAGGATGTTCTCTTCCTTATGTACCTCAAGATAGAATCAGTACAGCAAGTCCATGTATGGATCTTCGTCCAGTTGGTAGAGGTCATGATGTGTATACAGGAGTGTCCACAGAAGGGAGTTTCTCTTTGTTTGATGTGCATGTCAGGTAACTATATATAGGGTAGAAGGGCATGCCAGGTCGAGGGGGAAGTCCCTTTATGGGATTGGACGACCAGAGGTATTTACCCAGTTGACATGATTAATAACTGGGGAGGAGCTATACAAATAGGAGCCTGACTTGCATATGGTGCTGCAACCAGACAAAAAAGTCTTTGGACGTACAGCAGGTCTGCAAAATGCAGCTTAGAACATGGCGCAAACATGCCCATTCTATCTTGCGTCAGATAAAGAATACAGTACCCTTCACAACTTGTAGAATTTCACATTTTCTAGGAATTAAGCACAAAGTCGTGCGGAATGTGGTCTGTGTAATGTTGTCTCTGGGCATTGTGGAGAAGACTTGGCTCGAAGAAACAACACAACGCAAACGGTACAAGTACACGGGGACTTACCGAATCCGTGATGTGAGCGAACCAATGGGAGCAATTGCTGTGAGCGTGATTGCATTATTTGACACTGCTGACAAACTCAATTTCCAAGATAAGCGGCTGCAAGACGTGCTGTTTGTGTTGGTAGGCCTCGGCCTTTTGAAGCAGGAGAGAGCCAATAATACGTGTCTTCCTCTGTTTCTGACCGAGGAAGCAATTGGGTTGTTGAAAAACTCAAGCGAGGTGCTTTCGAGGACGAGAGCACAAAACCATCTGCGATATGCTGTCACAGAACCTCGGCCCCTGGGAGACGTTTTAAAGGAGCCCGCAGCCGAGGAGTGCAGCCACGATGTGGATCACTGCAACCGTGCAACTGCCTGTGCATGTCATAGATGCTCCCAGGCACTCAGGGTTCTTAATGTATATCTTTGTTCCAGTGCCTCAGACTTGGACTCATCTCTGATGACCGAGGAGCGAGAGCTCCCAACACAACCAGACAGCGAGTTATTTTGCCTCAACGACATAACTGGGGTGCAGGACGACGGAAAACTAAGTACGAGTTTGTGGGATCCGGACGGAACTTTGAGCAATGATCTATCAGAGTTCCTGGAAAGTTTTTGTTTATTGAGGTCTGGGCATAAAAGTAAAACAAATGATAATAACAACAATAACAAAGTATGAGAAAATTAAAACATTTTTTGTTTCCTGTCAACTTTCTGTTCACTTTGAGTGTTCTAGCATCAGGTAAAATAGAATAAAGGAAATAGACACAATTCACAGGGTTGTCTCAGTGTTTGTTTATTCTTATTACTTTTTACTTATTACTACTGGCACAGACACAATATTTTGGCATGGAGAAGACATCCGTGGTCCGTGTCCCGTTCGACTCCTCCTCTTCTCACAGTCGTTGTCACAACACGGAGGGTGATCTCTCATCCCATAAGGTCTCTTCTTCACTGTCTGCTTCTGGAGCAGCTTTTCTCGTCGTGTTCCCGTAGACATCGGTGCATCGCATTGGTACCGCCCGGTAGATGAGGGAGAAGGCACTGAGGCGAGCCTTTCGCTCCATAGCCTTACGGGTGAACCGAATGAGACCAATGACAATCAGGGACAGCGCTGTGGCCACCAGGGCCAAGGCGGTTATGACACCAAAGCGTTCCCAGTCTTCTGCATGAAAGTCCCACACGCCCATTGAGCACCCTTGTCTTCTGAGACTCAGTTGCCCGGACATGGTTAGTAGCTGGGGAGGGGTATATGTGGTAGCAGCCCCTTAGCCACTGTAGGCATGTACCCCCGATTTTATTAATAACGATAATAATGATGATGATAAGGGTAATAATAATAATAATAAACAACGTAACCCAGAAGCACATTATCTAAGTGTTTCCAAGCAAGAACAGGGTCTCCAGCATCACGCAAGTGAGGATTTCTTGACCTTGAAGCATGCAACCACACAGCTGACTAGTGCCACGCTGAGCGCCATGGCGGTCAGTATCCCGCACCGGATCGCGTCTTCACGAGTCATCTCGGAGAAGAGTTCGTAGAGTGTGGTGCTGTTGGTGGGTACCATGGTCAGACGGCGTTCTTTGGAACTGAGAGAGAAGCAGAAATGCTAAACCAGGCAGTCCGGAGGCTCAGGGGTTTAAAATGAGGTCGATTCAACTCGTTAGTTGTGATCTTCTCGGCTTGCCTGCACTTAGTGCCGATGTAAAACATGTCTGTTCAAAGTGTAAGTAGGTAAAGTCTAGGAATGTAGAACCAAAGCTACAGACTCGCTTTCGTCATGGTGCAGGGCTCCGTGTGCGTGTGTGTTTGTGTGTTTCTTCGTCAAACTCTGTTAGTGGGAGCCAAAGCAATGTTATTTTCCATGACTGTCAATTGCGTTATTTCGCCACAAAGCAATGGGGCTTTAAACCGTTTGGCATCACAAAGGCCCCCAGTAGGGCAGATGTGTGGACTCTGTTGTGTATTGGACACATGTATTTCGACTTCCTTATGGCCCGCACAATGGTCAAGCCGGTGATCAACGTAGCCACTGTGGTGGGTACCTCCCACAGCTTTTCAAGAGCAACCTGAGCCTGACGGACCTGCTCGTTGCCTTGCGCCACTGCGGACAGCCTGCCCGGGGCTCGCTCACTCCCGGCGAGCACGTTATCAAACCCTGGTCCCAACGAGGTCACGTCAGGCAGGATCCGGCTGGACGAGAGTCCAACCGAAGTGGCATCAGGACTCTCGGAGTGTGTCTCGGGATACTTTGAGTTGAACGTGGTCACGTATTTGAATGCTGCAGTGCCCTGAGCATCTCTCTTGTGGCAGTTGGGCAACCTCACGCACTTCCTGATCACATACGGGCCCGCGTCCACGGCTGACTCGCGGGGCATTTTGGGAGACGGTACAAGCAGACACTCTGAACCAAACTCAATTTTCCTAACTGTAGCTTTGGTTTTGACTATATTGCACATGCCACACGTAAAAAGCGTTGGATCGTTGGAGATTGGATAGGACAGGAGCTCGTAGCAGAGGGCTCTGCAAACCAGATTTTCGATGAGCTTTCGGTACGCGTTGATGTCACTTAAGCTGCACAGCTCCACTGGCAGGTACCAGAGCATCCTGAGGCTGAGTTTCAACTTTTTCGATTCCCGCACGTACACAGCAACCTTTCCCACATCCTCATAGTTCAGCGGACTATGTCTTGAAGAGCACATCGAATTTAGTACGTCCGTTATGGCCGAGATCAGGCTGATGGCAATTAGCCTGCCTAGCTTGAACGTGCTTTGCTCATCCCCTTTCACTGAGAGATGTTTGTGATGAACCGAGCAGCATTTAAGATCAATGTCTAGGTTCAGCCTGCTCACTGGCCTGTTGGGCAAAAAAACCTCATTGTAACACAGCTCCTTGTCCGGACTAAGTTGACTGAGGTTGGCGCGAGACGTCACCACGTATGTCGGCCTTTTTTCTTGAGTGAGACCCGAGTCATCCATCAGCAGCACTGGGTTCACGGAGCCCCAGGAGCTGCGGTGTGGCAGTCCCCCTAGGCCCGTAACGTTGGCTCCCATGCAGTAAGACACCAGGTAGTCAAAGTCAACATCTCCCACCAACTTCAACTTGTATTCCGCCCCTATCTGAGTGTCCGTCAGAACCGAGGGCGTGCTGTTAAATTCTGCAATCTTTTGCACCGTCAGGTCCAGCGCCGGGCCAGACTTGTCCAAGTCGGAGTGGCCGTCAAAGAACCAGTCTTCCGTGGACTCTTCCTCATGGTTCGAGGTCCCATTGGTCAAATCAGCTGCGTCAAGCTCGATCTCCACCTCGTCCTCAGTCTCTGCCTGAGCCACAGATGTCTTGCAGGTAACCCCATGGACACCTGGTGCTGTTCGGGGCGAGTATTTCCACTCACGGTATCGCATGTGGTCGTCCCCTTCCAACTGCACCTTGTGGAGTTTGCGATGTTGCTTGCTGCTGTGGTGTAGAAGCCCATCAGACCCAATCATCTCATGCTCCCTAGGGAGATCGTCTGCAGACGGCTCCTGGTAGTACATTGTCAGGGCACGGCTGAACAAGGGCCAGTGGTGCTTGATGTCGTAACGCCTGTTCATCATCTCAGCTACGGAAGCGCCGAATAGCCCATGTGCCCGCACTCCCAGTGAGAGCTCGGGGTCCTCTGGGTCCACAAACCCAAATCGGAGGTAGGCGACCGGGGCTATGCCCTGGGCCGACACAAGCGCCTTCAGCTCCTTGGTCGACGCGGCTTGTGGGACAAAATGGAGCACGACGTCCTTCCCCAGCGAGCAGCAGAAACTTTGTTGGCCCCTGATCGAGAAGGCTCTCGCAGCGACAACTCTGACAGGGGTCAGACAGCTCATATGGGAGGCAAGGGCCCTGCCCCTGAGGATCTGATCCTCGTGCACATTCAGCAGATCATCTTGTGTGTTCCACATATCCCATGAGACACCATCACACGATCTGGTCAGGTGGACGATGGGCTCTTCCTCCTCTCGGTTCCTGGCCCTTTTCATTCTGGTCCTGTAATCTGGCTCACAATAGGCTCACAATAGGTGTTACATTATGTGCTGTTCTGGGTATTGTAAGGGACCAGAGCCATACTGGTAGACATATATGCATTCAGGAGAGGGTGTGAAAAAAAAAAAAAAAAAAAAGAAAAAGAAAAGGACAGGCGAGAGAGGTGTGAGTAGAGAAGTAAGCATAGCCATGCGTAACAGAGCGGGTACGTACAAAGCGGAGCAAAGGCATGCAAAGTAGAGTTGGATATCAGCACTCACGTCGTTTCCAGAGGACAGAAAGTGCGCATAGGCAGGCTCCCTGTACTCGCCATTGAATTTGTAGATCCTGTTTTCAGGGCTACCGATCCTCTCGATGTACATCTCAACCTGCATGAAGGAAGGCAGCGCCTGCATCTCATCCATCATGGTCTCCACACCCATCCGCAGTGAGGTGCACGTTTTACCGTTCTGTGCCTGGACCATTACGTTTATCTCCAGGTGAAGCAAGACTGCTGCGAGTATGAGCTTCATCACCATACTCTTGCCACACTGACGCGGGGCTAGGCAGAGTGTGTACGGGTTTGCGTAGCGGGCGAACAGAGCGTCGATGACGCGGGCATGTGAGACGCTTGGCCGGTTATAGTCGTAGCGCTCTGAACCCAAAGGGGTCAGCTGCATCTTGGCGAGCAGTGCATGCTTGTACTTGAATAGCGAGTCCCCAAACTGGTTGTTGGTGATGCCCAGCGCGACCCCACGGAACAACTCCAGCTGAAAGGGCTCCATACGCATGCGCTTAACGGTGAAGTATTCAAACACCCGGTCTACCATGCGTCCGAAACGGACCATCACGGAGCTGTACCTATCGTTCCGGTTTGCCCCACACAGCTTCAGCTCTTCGATGCGTTTCTTGGTCTCCTCCTTCCCATACTGGCGTACCATATGAGCCAAGGCTGTGCGGTCAGTGCTGATACGGTTGTACTCGAGTAGCTGCTTCCGAGCGCGCTGCCTGTCACGCTCGTCTTCAAGCGACTTGTTCAACCTAATCCTTATGCAGTCGACAGCCAAGCAGGGTGCCACCATTTGGTCACCACCTAGTATGTCAGGCGCCGAGGCAGTCAGCAGCCAGCTCATCTCACAAGGGTCCAAGCTCAACACGTCCGGATTGGGTATCGGATTCTGTGCGCCACTGTGCGACGAGGAAGATGATGATACTTGTTGCGTTGACGTGGCCACAGTCCTGTGCTCTCCAGGAGACATACTCAGGAGTGATCTCGTGACGCCAGCATCGTCTGCAAACTGCCAAAGGGAAGCGCACATCGAGCGTGTGGCACTGCCGGTCAAGATCTACTTCAGGTACTGCTGGGCCTTCACAGGTCCCCTGTGTCTTGACGCCACATCCCCTATGGTAAGTAGGCGGCTGATGGGCGACACGGACATCGACACATGCGAACTCCACAGCGACCTAGCCAGCCAGCCTGTTAAAAGTTTCTGGCAGAGGATGGACGGATCCCTCGTCCGCGTGTCCACATTCGCCCAGGATGTGGCTTTCAGGAGGCTGCGAAATGCCGCGGTGGTTGAGCAAGCCGTTCACGGGACCCCGGAAAGCTACAAGAAGATGTATTTGGACCGGTGTAAAGCCGACGCCCACCTTGCGAGACTGTGCGCGCAGGCTATACAGCAAGCAGGGGACGGCGGCGAGCCCTTCCACAATGTGTACGCCAACCACCCCCTCCGGCCTCCTCCAGAGATCAGGATTTCACAGCCTTATGCTGCAAGCTTTGCATCACTGCCGGAGAGGCTCATCGGGTGCGCAATCCTATGCAATGGCGAGGCGCTACTCTCAGAGCTGAGGCCCCTGTACTGGACCTACTTCCATTACACCCAAACTACACGTGACGAATACCTTACCGCGAAGGTTAGGCTCCTGGATGCAGAGTGGCTGGTCAACAGTGATTCCCTTGAACTCAGGTATGCTCTCTCGCTGCGGCACAGATTGTTCACGAGGGTGCTCACAACGATGGCCATGTTAGCAGGGTCGTGAGTCCGGAACACTACTAACTCTACTAACTCTGATATCTCTGTGGATTAGAAGCCATGGAACGTAACCAAGGAACCAATGGACCCGAGTCTCAGTGCGACCCACTTGTTCTCAAGTGTCTGACTGCTATGGGTGCCTCTCATCATGCTTCCATGTTGAGGGGACTAAGCTTTGTCCGGTTCATCCGCATGCCGGCAGACCAGGTGGCGATCTACGGTGAGGACTTTGCCGCTCATTACTCAGAGCTTCTTCACAAGATATCACAACTGTGTTCCACCTCCTTTACCGCCCTTGACAGTTTCAAGGAAAATGCTAGTTTTTCCATGAAGGAGTTAAGAGCGCCTGTGGGAAAAGGTCGATTCAGGAGCAATGATTCAGCTTTGGTGCCCAAGAATGATGCCGAGTACCACAAAACCGAAATGCAGCCGATTGAGTGTAGCACGGTCGACCTCAATGGAGACTGGGACATCTATGGAGCCGAGTACTGGGAGGAAGATCAGCGGTCCTTGTACTCTTCAAGGTATGACGCGTTCTGCTCCAGCACTTCCAACCACCATGAAGGAGCCCTTGCGAAAGAGAAGATCTCTGATTTCAAGAAGCCCGAGAAGAAGAACGAGAAGGCTAGCCTATTCTACTGATGTCCCTGGCAACCGCAGGCGTGGGCATGATAATTCGGAAACGGCGAGTGCGGTGTACCTTCGGAAGTAATTGGACAGACCCATGCAAACCATGCAGCTCAAACCGTAGACCCCACCGACCAATGTGGTCACTAACGGCTCCAAGAGGAATGTGTGGTCACTTGATAAAGGAGACAAACTGTTTGTATCATGTATCATCTTCTTTTACAATAAAGTGAACTGATGTGACTGTGTGTGTCCTGTGTGAAGTTGTGTAATTTGTCTTCTAGGGAATATGGTGGAAGTACTTGAGCTAGTTAGTCAGAGACACTCATGGCCTGGGAAAGGTAGTCTAAGGACAACATAAGCAGGCAGACAGACAGACAGAAATGTAGTCAAGTAACAACATTTGTTTTCAATCTTTTATTTTAATTATCATTATCATAGTTCTCCCAATGGCAAACAACGGTTTCATCGCCAGTCCCTCAGCCCAAGCCTCGAAACTGTGATTAATTTACAAGCCTTATGTTAGAGTTTTTAGTCCAGTCCTTTATTTCATCTCTACTGTGGCACAGTAGAAGCGTGGCGCAGAAAACGTCATCTCTGGTGTACTCGCCGCCGACGGACTTCTTGCCGCCGGTTTTGACTTTGCTGCCTCCCCCTTTATCTGACTCCTGCACTGTAACGAGGACCATCTGTTCCCTCAGCTTTCCCAGCATCTCCTTACCATGCTGGACGTGCTGTGCGTCTATGAGTTGCTTGTTGGTCAGCGTTAGCTGGCCAGGCGCCTCCAGCAAGTTACCTAGCAGCCTGTCAGAAGTGTTGAGGCCACGGCTCGAGTTGCGGTACATATGCACGTCCATGCCGGCCGAGCCGAGGTCTTTAGAGCCGGAGACGATGCCACAAGGGCCACCCAGTGTGGCCACTAGGCTGCTGACCTTGCTCGTAGCCTGGGCAAGTACAGCCCAGCCAAGGGACATGATCATATCACAGTAGAGCAGCTTGTCTTTGCGGATGTAGTCCAAGCACGTGAGCACCATGTCCAACTTCACCTTCCTGCACACGTGCTTACCCAGCATGGGCTTACGGTTGGTTCGAGAATACTTATGATAGAACTCCAGCTGCAGCCCGGAGCCACAAAGCTCACTCTTTACAAGGGCTCTAACATCCTCCAGCGGGTTGAAGTACGTGTTCTGTTCAAAGATCATGATTAGTTTCACGTTTTTCCAGTGCACGAGCGGCAACATTGCCTGCAGAAGCCTTGCGTGGGCGCTCAGCAACGAGGCGTACACCTGTCCCACTTGCTCCAGCTCCCTGATCTCCAGCTCATCCAGGGCCATGATCTGAGGAGAGCAGACAAGAAAGAACACGGTGAATGGGTATTGAAAGTTCACGGTCCAGCATTAATCATATCACCCCATCCCCTTCCCCAAGGCCATCACAGTTCTCCAGTCTCACCACCGGTCGTCAGAAATGCTCTGCGGAGAGTGTCGAGACGCAGCACGGGCTGTGGAGCGACTCGCAGAGACACCCTGGTCAGCGCTCATTTCAGAGTTTGAATTCATGATAGCGTACAGCTCCTTCCAGAGGCACTTCAACTTCTACTCAAGCATGGATAAGAACCAGATGATGAAGGCGTACGCCAGGGTGGTTAACTCTTCACCTGCTAGGATAACTCAGGCCTACATGCAAGTCAATTCCTACTCCCAGCAGCCGGCAGACGAAACTCCCGAGGAGCTGCTGAAAGTGATCTCGCTAATGCTCAACGGCAGCGTCTCAAAGCAGCTTGTTGCTTACTGTATCGACACTTGTCGGCCCCGCTGCTGGGCTCTGACAGCCCTGGCCGCAATGACCTCGGCCGAGCTGGTGCGTATGAACCCCCTCAAGTACCTGGCTCCGCTTAAAGCCTTGTCTCAGGCACCCAGCCACAGGCGTCTCATTGTGTCTATGGCCATGATAGCGTGGCGCAGGGAGCTTGAGGGATACGGCTGCCACTGCGGACCCTGGGATCAGGCGTGCGCCACGCTTTCGTCCGCGGCCCCAGACCTGGAAAGCACACTGATCATCCAGGATCAAGTCACCCGATGCCACTACATATGCATGCTGCTATGCATCTCCCCACCTGTTGATTCAGCCGAGGTCGCTGCTTCAGCTGACATGGAGGACCCAGTGGACTACAGGTACCTCTTTCGTGATCTATTGATACACGACATGCTCTCCAAAGCTAATACACAACAAAGCAACCCCCTCCCCCCACTAGAAAAATAGTAATGATAATAATGATAATAAATAAAATAATAATTAAAAAAAAAAACTCACCACTAGTCTCCCGTCAGCCAGCTCGACTGCAGAACAAAGCCCGGCACCAGACTTAGATCCCCCTCCAAATGTTGGGTCGAAGCACAAGTAGGCCCGGACAACCGACGATTTGCATATTTCGGCAATGGAAATGTTGTTATGCATGAACCTGCTTATAACCGCCCGCTCGAACGGTGTGGTGATGTCGGTCTTAAGGTCTGTGGAGAGGCCTTCACCGCTGCCGGTGACTTCGTTTTCAAAGCCCCTGGGTGACACCATATTCATCAGCTGCTTGAGGTGGTTGTCGACTGAGATGTGCTGTGGGCAGTAAACTCCTAGGCAGCAGCACGTCAAGCCCGGTGTCTTGGCATGGTACCTGCACTTGAAACTCTGCGACACGACGTGGTAGGCCTGCTCGCCTCTGTCAGTGCGAATTTCCGCCACCTTGTTGATCCATGACGAGCTCCCAACGTGGCTGGTGATGTGCACCTGCTTCCTTCCCTGGAACGCTATGTTGGGTAGCACTGCCAGGAGAACCTTCGCGTTCACAAAGCCCACTTCGTCTACCAGTGTCAGATCCGGACTCTGCCCACGGCTCGCCTGTGAAAGTGTGAGAAGACCAAAGTTAGAACATTGCCTGAGAAACGAGCGAGAGGGGCGGCGGTCGGAGAAAATAAAGCAAGCATGGTGAAGAAGCAGAGCCTATTAAGCGGTAGCAAAGCAGCAGCGAGAGAGTGAAGCAGTGGTGAAGTATAGACAATGGAGCGGGTGAAGAGGTCAAGGAGACACAGACCTCAGGAGGAGTCCCCCGCCTGTCGCCTCAACATACATTACCACGCAGACTTCCTAGACAGTCCCGAATGGACGCAAATGTGCCTCAGGAACAAATGTCCCTTTGTGCAACATGGAGACGCGTATGTCTGCCAGCAACACTACTCTGTGCACGAGTGTTCGCCGAGCTCATGCAGGAAAACAACCTTGATGGCCCACGATTCTTTCGGTCCCGACGGTTGCCCTTTTGTTGCCCTGCTGACATTTCAAAAGCCACAAGTCGAGTTCCGCGGGCTGGACTACCTGCCCGGTAAGCCCAGCGCCGAACCGGGTTACTGCTGCCCTAAGCAAATGGGCTCTCGCAACGGGAGCAAGGCGACAGTTGACGGCCTGATCGAGATGAGGGAGAAGCTGCTAAAGGTGAGTGTGCCAGTGCTGGTGGCGCTATATGTGACGCTCGTCACGCGCACCTTCAAGGCCCGCTATGAGGACAGCAGCAGCAGCAACGTGTCTGCGAGCGTTAACTCCTGGATGGTCCTGGTATCCAGGAGGGCCAAGGCAATGATAGACAAGGGCCGCACCACACGCCCCACAAGGTCAGCCCTCAGGACTGCGGTGAGAGAAGCGACACTTCACACGCTCGCAGGATTCGCACATATCTTCCAAGCACAGACAGCACCGCGGTTCGTTTATGATTTAATGGCAAAGTATAACGCAGCGCAAGTCAAGCAGAAGCTCTGGACAGAGCTTGTTACAATGATAGTGATCCTGGCCCTCTGTCTCCACCCACATGTCGAACATGGACCAGAGTATAAGAAGTTGTTGCCAAAGACCCTGACCATACTGTTCTTTGATAAGGACCTAGCACCGCATAAGCGCTGGTCCAACCTCTCCAAGTTCATCAGCCGCGACGCAAAGGAAATCAAGTCGCTCTTCCGCAGAACTAACGAAAGGAACAGGTTGGCACTGCCGGCAGTTGTCACCGCAATCCTGGATGACATGCTGGCTGAGCCACGCGACCATGTCCTTGTGTGAGACCAGTAACCCTAACTCAGTTAGAAGCGTTGAATTCACTCAGCCGACGGACTCCCATTGTAGCTCCCAAACTCCGTTTTTGTCAATTAGCCAGTCTTCGGTCGAGACTGCCTCGCACGAGGAAAACTTGATGTCAACGCCTGAAATATCAAGACAGACGCACAATTGTCTCCACATCCGCGAAAAGCTGCCCACAAAGCCTACTGATGACACTGACTGTGACTTAACTCGAGGCGGCGCCGGATGCGGGGCAGATGATTGTGATCACTGCTGGGCCAACCTAGAGTCAATGGAGGAGACCATAGACTCGATTCCGGACCTGTGCGGCAAGCCGTGCGCTGACCAGCTGCTCGAGCAGGGCTTTGTGTGGGTTGAAGACTGCTGGATACCATGTGGCGGTTCGCCTATGTTTCCCTCTGTTCCCCGTGGTGTAGTTTTCGAGGACTGAATTGCAAAGCATTTCCGCACGCCTCTCCAAGTCTGCTGTACTTGAGACACGAATGCTTTTTCTTTCTCTTTGGTTTTACCCAACCCACAGCCAATCCCAACTGCCTATACTAAATGTGTCGTTCGCTCTGTAGTGTGTCCTGTTTATCTTTTTCTTTTTTTTTTATGTCTTTCAAATAAAAGGAGAAACACATCTTGAGCATATACTTAGACATGCGTGACTAGCATGTGAGAAGGCCTGCTACCTCCAGACGTGAGACAAAGAGCGCTATTTAAAAGGGAATACACTCCTCAGTCTATCTGTTTTATCGCTCGGTCAGATCTCTCCACATCCGCTTGGTCTGTCTCGCTGTGACACCACAGCTCCTAACAAGGGAACATGGAGATCATGACTTGCTCTGTCTGCATGGAACAGGTCGTGGGCGAGTTTGGCGTTCTCCCCAACTGCCGACACTGTTACTGCCTTGCCTGCATCGTGACCTGGAGAAAAGGTCTCGCTTTCAAGAAATCCACGAGATGGGGCTGCCCCATGTGCAGGGTGGATTCACCATTCATAATCCCGTCTGTTGAGTGGCTCGAGGATGGGTCAGAAGCTAAAAACTGGCAAATCGAGAAGAAAAAGTCCATCATGGCCAAACAGGGGTGTTGGTACCATTCCAAAGGAGCTCGATGTCCCTACCCAATCTGCCTGTACAGCCACGAGAAACGTATGCCTCGCCGAGCACATTGGAACGGTTTCACGACATCAAGTTGGGACAACTACTTAAGATCGATTGATTTTTATTATCCTTGGCAATATTAAAGACACATTTTATTTCATGCAAAGATTTCTGGTGATTATTTTGTTTGTAATTCCATTTTATAAGGCACTTAACCTATACCTAGAATAGAATACATCAGGGTTATATCAGCCTTATGAGGCTGGGGTCAATACGAACATGCACGCACACGCACATACAAACACACAAAAATGCTTTTTTTTCTTTCTTTTTTAAACATTTATTTACATTGGTTTGCACAAGTTTTTCATAGCCATATCAAAGACAAGGGAATACACAATGCACCATACAAGGTTTTACACAATGCACCATACAAGGGTTTCACAAAACCACACAAACATTCACACACGTTATCATAAATTGTTATTAATATTATTATAATTGTTATTATGACCGTTATTATTCTATGCATCTATAAGTTTTTGCGTACTTTCTGCAGTCCTTTCCTCCTCATCGCCACACCTCGAGTCCTGTGGCAAAATAATACGCAAGCACTGATACCCGTGCACCAGACCGTGAGCAGGGTGACGCTGGTCCACAGCAAGGCGTTGTTGAAAGGGCCTGAAAGCGAACCTAAAAGACTTAGGCGGGTTACGGAGATCTCCTTGTAGCTCTTTTCGTAACTGGCCAACAGTTTGCTTATGTTCACAACATCGTCGCGTATATCGTATAGCTGAACGCTGGTGTTGATGGCTTTGAGTATCTCGAACTCTGGCATCGTGGGCAGTGCGTCCTTGAGTAAGTTGGAGAAGGAGATGGGTCCATCGGAGATATGGGGCCTGGAGAAGGGTTTGAGTGGAGGGGTCGGAATTTCGACGGATGCAGAGCCCTCCAGCCAGGTGATTTTCTCGTTTTCATAGCATACGCCCCTGTGACAGCGGGCGCACAAGATTTTGCATTCTTTGGTGTCAGACAGACAGCGCATGTATCTGGTGTGGATCTCGGGCTTGTGACAGTAGCTGTTGTGGCACTCTGAAGGCTCGTAGAAGGTATCATTTATGAGCCAGACTCTGTAGTCAGGCCAGCATGGCACCCCGTCGTCACTCATCTTGGGCATAGGTATTACGTCCTGTACCTTTGCCATATCTATGGTGCTTGGCACCTGGTGGACAATGAAAAGCTTCCTGTTCCTGTACAGTGCTGCGCTCACGGTTGGGAAATCGCGCAATCCCTCGTTTTGCAGCACTGACAGGCCGCTGCGGCAGCTACCCGAGCGCCCCTTCTCAATCTCGCGCAGGCAGTCTGCCACGCCGAGCGCCATGAACCTTATATGCATGGCCGCAAGTGACATTTGATGTGTTATGCTCTGGGTCTGAGCGTACCACAACTGAAAGCTGGTGGTGACGGAGAACATTTCGTTTGTGTCTCTCAAGGCTATCTCTGTATTCCGCATGAGCGTGTCGCGCAGCGTAGCAAAGTTGCGGTTGCTGATGTCGTAATTCTTCTTTAGGTTGGCCTCCTGCTCGTTCATGCGTCTGTCAATGAGAGCAATGTTCCTCTCAAGCTTGTTGCTGATCTCCACCTGCCTGTTCGACACAGTTATCAGCGTGTTCTTCGTAAGGTCTAGCTGGCTCTCCAAAGCGGCAACTCTTTGCGCGGTATGGATGGCAACTAAGAGGGCCGTCCCGCCCAGTAACGGAGAGATGAAGCGTTTTGTGCGCTTCATGGGTCGGTCGTACCCTGGCAACGGAGCCGCGTCATCCATGTTATAGTCTTTCTTGGCCTTCTGCTCCTGGACTGAGAGCTCCTCGAGGCCCTCACGCATCATTCCTCCGGCAATCCGGGCTACGTCGAGGATTTGGTGTGCATTGTCGCAGATTTTTGAGAAGTTGATGCGGCATGTACTGCTTGCGCCGCATATGGCCATGAGGCAGGGTTGCAACGCGGTCGCGTCGTGATTTACGCAGCTCACATTAAGGTTGATGTAATCGACGCCCGGGGTAAAGTTGGATACAAAGTATATGCGCTTGGCGGGCTTGAGGATGATCCCGCGCGAGGGATCCACCACAGGCGTTTGCAGCTCGTACTTGTTGTCGATCATGAACACGTTGACACTTTGTGTCGACTCTCCAGTGTTGTAAGCCTGGCAGAGCTTGTTTACGGGCGGCGTGTACTCTACCATGTTGTCTGTGTCGAGGATGCCCACCATGTAGTGGTTGGGGTCCGAAGTTGGGGTCAACGTGTTCACGTTGATAGCCAGCTGGGGAGGCCGAATGGAAATTGCCGCCTTGGCCGCGGGTGGGCCAGGTGTGCAGGAGAAGGTCTTGTAAACGTCAGCGATGTAGATCTTGTCATAACTCGTACTGTAAAGTTCCACATACGGAGTGTCGAAGATACCCAGCGACCCGTGCACTGCGATAACGCCGGAGCAGACCAGGTTGTTGCTTATGCCCACGATGTACTGGGGGTCCATGACCTTCTTGGAGCCTGAGCTTGGGTCCTTGTAGCCGCTCTCAGGCTTGTCGAAGTAGATATCCCGGAGGAGCTCATCGTTGTCCACAGCTCGCCTCGATCGCCGAGCCTCTGAGATCCCTGAGGCGATGGAGATGCCCGACAAGACTTGTTGTCGCTTCCAGTCTCTGAGTCTGTGCACCGCTGTTGTCACGCCCGACAGAGCTGGAGTGTGGGACCTAATGGTGCGCTCAAAATCGGCATTGAGTGGCGTGATGACGAACTGGTTGATTCCTAATGTTGTGGCCACAAGTTCTGGGAGGCGCTTGAGTGTCTCCAAGGAGGTAGAGCTCAATGTCACATTTACCCAAGTCTTGCGAGCCCATAGGGTTGTAATCGTACCCGAACAGCACTTGGTCTCGTGATCCTCCTTGCACATGTACACAGGGTTGTTCTCCAGATCTGCGAGCGGAAGGTCTACGTCATTGAAATCGGACGGGTTTGCGTGTGCCACTATCCGCATGCGACCCATGAGGTTGATGGTGAACATTAGCTTGTTTGCCCTTACTCCCTTGTTGATCAAACCACTCATGTAGGCCAAGGCCCCCTCATCCTTAGCACCGCCACCCTTCGGCGCCACCCATAGGTTCTGGCAGCGCTCGAACTGGTTTAAATCAGCGGTGCCAGGGGGCATCACGAAGAGATCAAACAGGGGCAGGAGCGCAGTTAAATTTAGCCTATCAAGTTGATTTCGATCCAGGGGTAGCCCGAGAAAGACCCGTTTAACTTTCTTCCGCCGCAGCTCACTCGCCAAGAGGCTCAACCGCTTCGTTGGATTTCTCACACTGGAGGACGCGTACGCGCACTTGCTCTGGCCCCAGCCGCCAATGTCGATCATTACACCAGATGAGAAGGAGGCCACGTATACTTTGTAGATGGTGGCAATGGTAGCATTATGGGCAAAATCCAAGCACATGACTGAGCACTCATGGAAGGGCACTCTGAGTATCAAGGGCGCCAACTCAGACACCTCGGCCGCCACAGCCATGTTGAGGTGAATGCGAAAGGTACCGTGATCGCATTCGGCACGATCCACAGGCAGCATGGTTACGTCACATGAGGCCTCGGCAATGGCGTTGCGTTGCTCCCGTGGCGTGGGCATGTGATTGTGCGGCCGATGACTCTCTGCTACCGAGCTGTAGAGTTCGCATACGGCTGTGGGCGCCGAAGTGCTTGCGTCGTAGTTTGTGATGCCGATGGCGGACCCGCGGTGATCATCGGCTCCGATGCAGAACCTGGCGCCGTTGGCATTGAAGCAATGGTCTCCAAGCTGGGTGTAGCACAGGGCCATGTTCTCCGAGGGTCCGGCTCCCACGTAAGTGAGAACGCAGCCGTATAAAGAGTTGCGCAGTGTGAGCACCTCGTCCGAGGCTAGCCACGTGGCGTTCTTCTTTGTGTGCAGAGTCCGCCTCAGCAGCTTGTACGCGGAACACTGTGGACCTGGCTCGCAGTCGGCCATTGGGTTGTCACCAAAGTAATATGCTGCGTTGTGCTTGTTGGCATGTAGCCTGATAGAGACAGAGTTGAGTGGTGCGCTGCGCACAATCCGGTCGGAGCATGCGAAGCCTGCAGGTACCTCAACACATGACGTCCTGCTCAGGGTCCTCACGTAAGCTCCGAGGAAGGTGTCATTTGCCTTCACCAGTGTACCGGGACTTTCGCCATGCGTCCAGTAGGCCAGGATCTTGCTGGGGCAGTAGTGTGTGCAGCGGTCCATGTTCATATCATAACGCCCCTTGGCCAGTGCAAAGCCTGTCTCACTCTTGCCTTGGCACCATTTCGTGTCAGCGTTGCAAATAACCACATTGATCAAGACGTAGGGTGCGTAGCCGTAGGCGGTTCGGGGTGCCGTGGCAGCAGAATTGAAGCGGTTTACAGCAAATGAATCACCTACCGAGAGGGCCACAGCAAGCACAGTGCTAAGCCAGGCTGTGGCATGCATTTGGTCAGAGTTGTTCACTGCCACGGGTCTCCAGTGGATTCTTAGTAAGCACCTTAGTAAGGGGATCGGCTGGACCTCGCCCTCGATTCCGTTCACTCTGTGCACACTTGCAGAGTGCCAGGTAGGTGTTCACCTGAGCATTGAAGTTTTTGATGATACCCTCGTAGATCTTGTGCATTTCTTTGTCAGGAGCGAGGCACGTGCGACCCACTTCTGTGCGCACGCAGTACATCAATTGGCGTGATGCTGCATCGGCCACCGAGTAGGTCTTGCTCAGCAGATCTACGGACATGCTGCGCACCACGCCAAGGAAGTTGTCCTCTCGGATGGCATGAGCCAGGTGAGTGTTCACGGCCGCTGTGCTGAAGTGCAGGTTAAGCGATTCCAGGTACTCCTTCACTTTGCCTGGTTCCTCAATTTCCAGGGAGTCTAGTGTGTTTTTGTCAAGCTTGCTACACAGGGAGCACTTTGAGTCACACAATAGCATCCTACGTTTGACAGATGTGATCGTCTCTCTATTGAGCGATAAGTATAGGCTTGGGTACTCCTTCCTCAAGAACCTGGCTTCAGCATCTAGCTCAGCTGCTTCTCCGGCTTCAGTGTGGTCCTCCCAGGGGGCGCCGCGAGGTGCTGGGGTCGAGGGGAAGATGGTGAAGATCTCGTCGTGGGCAGCCTCTGCCACGTAGCCCAGCTCGCACTGGGACTCGCGCCTTTGAGCGATACTAACGATGGCTGATCTGCCATCTTGCGACTTCGGCTCACTTCTTTCCCTGGCCCGACTTGGTCCTGGGTGCGATGAACCCCTCGACCGATACGGCACTGACCTTTCTGAACGGTCGGAGACCCGACAATGATACCGAGGGCGATCCATTGAAAGGTCTGCACTCCTTTATCATAAGCAGCTCGGTCGAGATTCGTGGAAGCTGGCTTAAGGCCTTGCCCGATTGGAAAAAGTGTGTGATTCGCACGAGTGACAGGGACGTATTTTGCGTCGTCTCCAGTAAGTACTGCAAGTGGTGCAAGTCCTGGAAGGCCCTTGCGGCTGAGTCGTCATTCAGGTATCTACTGTTGGTCCAAAACTGTAAGCTTGAGGTTGAGCTGCAAAAGCACACTGTACATTTGCTGGAGCAACTGCTTAAAGCTCTAGACCCAGAGAGCCTCAACACACTTAATACACAGGGTCCTTTTTTCACGATCGAGAACGTGAACCACATCTCGGATGAGGCCCTACAGCTGCTGCTTTTGCTCGATTCTGAGTTCCTCTGGGGCCACAACGTGACATTGGATCTCAGTATCTAAAGGGTGACGGTCATGGACCAGCTCAAGGTGGGTCCGTTGTTCAGCGATGACGGAAAATACATCTACCTCAAGCTCACCCAGGTCGATAAGCGCCGGGCCATCATAGATCGAGCCACCATGACCCTGACTGAGTACGTGGAGCGGGACAGCAACGTGTTTCCGTCAAATGCAGAGCTTCGGTCAGACGAGTCACTTTTCGTGCCCATCTTCTGTGTGGACTGCTATGGCACCACCCAAGAAGACTACGATGCCTTCCTGGACTCGCTCTTGGCAAGCGCAGGTGACACAGATGAATTCATCGTCGGTGTGTGCTGCGTGTTTGGCGACGATGGATGTGAGCCGAACCCAGAGTCACGAGCCAAATACAAGGTCACCAACGAGCTAGCCTACTCGGCCACTTGCCAAATGCAACCTGGCAAGGCCTTTTTCATGCACGATACAAATTACGACCTGGGCAATGTCAAGTGCTACTGGCATGTGCACAGCCGGAGCTCTGAGAAGAGCTTCCTCTACTGCTGTGTCAAGTGCCACCGCAACGAGTACACAGACACGGTGATGAAGTACATGAAGGGCCAGTGCTTTGCGCGTAGCTATAGCCTTGGCACAACGGGTGAGAACTCAATGGGGCCCGTAACAGATGAGTGCAGCTTTGTGACGGTGGCCATGAGGCCTGGTTGCTTCTGCGAAGTGCACAAAACCAAGTCACTCCCAGACAAGATGAGATCCCGGGGCTTTGCGACAGTCAAAGACAAGGCCCTGGAAGCAGGCCTGTCAGCCCCCATAGTCCCGTCGGAAACCTCAACCTCCTCTGTGCTGGAACACAGCGAGCCGAAGCTTGCCGCTCTGAGCAACCTGTTGTCTGGTCTTATGGCCCAGGTACACATACTAACGCAACGTCTAGATGACCCGGGTCATCCCGAGACCCAATACAACAGGTACGGCGCCGAAGACTACTACAAGCGAACCGGGAACAGACCAAAGCTCTGCGCAGGCGTATTAACGAATGCAGACCCCACCACAGCAGTAACAGAGAGATCACACACGGAGCCCATGGAGATCCATGACGTGGACTCCATTATCGAATTGTTGAATAATTTTAAGCAACAGCAGCAGCAGCAACAGTCACATTCTCAGGTTGGCTTCCAAAACGCTTTGGGTAAGCAGCAGCAACAACAATCTGCTTCGGTCGCTCCTATGTCCTTAGCGCATCAGGTCCCCGTTCAGCAACTGCAGGGCTTCGGACCACTTCCAACGTCGTCACAGGTAATCCCACACCACCTGGCTAACCCCTCTCAAGTTCCGTTCCAGGCTGTTAGCCACCCGCCCTACCAGCAGCAACAGTACAATTCTGCCGCTGTCCAGGCGCTATGCTATCCTCCGCAATATTCCAACGTCCTGCTGCCCCCCTTTCTTCACTATCCTCAACCGCACGTAGTACAGCCGGATTCTGGCCGGGTCTGGTACACACCGACTGAGAGCTCAGAACGCATCCAAGCAATCTCCAAACAGGAACAGCGCGAGGGGGTGATGAAGGTAATGCTCAGCCAGGATCAGCGAGAGCTGATGAAGGAGATGGAAGACTACAAGGCGCAGAAGGAGGCAGAGGCGAAGCAGGCTGAACAGCACGAGATGCTGAGTAAGGTTGTCAAAAGGGTCATAGATGAACTGCGCCCACCTGACACCAAGCCAGATACCTTTGAAGACATATCCAAAGAACCACCCTATAAGAGAAGGAAAAACACTTCCCGAGTTGACGCCATCTCTGAGCTCGCGGAACAAAGTTCCTCAGTCCCTTCCTCCTACTCCTCCTCCTCATCATCAGGCGCCGAGGTACCCTTGGCAGCAGCTGAGGAACAGTGTACAACTCAGAATCCCGCAGCGAGTACCGTTCTGAAGGCCGGGTACCAGGCTCCCACTGATCATACCGCTGAAACAACAGATGGTCAGATTTGGAACTTTGTCCAAGATGTAGCCTACAAGGTGTGCTGAGCCCCGTCTTGAAGAAGAAAAAAAATAACCTATGGTATATGCAGAGGCCTGTTCTGAACAGTGCTTTGTTACGAGATTACATGTCTAAATATTGAAATAAATATGAATTATACAACAGTCCCTAGTCACTCTCCGCATTATTGTGCGTGCGTGTGTGTGTGTGCGTGTGCGTGTGCGTGTGTGTGCGTGCGTGTGTGTGTGAGGGAGAGTGCTGGATGTAACGTAACAATATTCACTGTGGTTACCTGGCCTTAGCGCATAGAGCCGTACCATGGAACAAATTACCCTTGAGAGAAGGAGGATCCTTAAGAGAAGCAGTCCACCAGACTTGACCAACACGAGCGAAGATCTAAAACGGCTCGTGGAACAGTTGAAGGCTAACATCCTCGAGCTCACAGCCCAGCTGCACATGGAACGCAAGCTGGCTGACGATTTAGCTAAGGACCTTGAGCTGTTAAGAAAGCATAGGCCCGAGACCGTTCAGACGTCTGATGCCAGCTCAGAGCAGGGAATCGAGCTTGAGTTGTGTAAAGCCGAGCTAGAGAGTACCAGGTTAGAGCTGCAGCAGGTAATCGCAGAGCGTGAGAGCATTAAGACCAGACTGTTGCGGCTCGAACAGCCTTCACCTGATCCCATGGCAGAGCCTGCCTCGAACAGACCTGAGTCCTCTGTTGCGCAGGACTGGACGGGGTGCAGGTACTTGTCAGTGCAACTACTGGAAGAATACCAATTCAGGCCGGGCGAGCGAGTGACACCTGTTGGCGTGATGCAGAAGCTGTTCGAGATGAGGCTGTTTGGAAACAAGGCAAGCAACTCGTTCATCCACATGTTGACCATGCTTAACGTTCGGTTGGCTGCTGCTTTACCAGACTGGTATGATGGCCACTTTGGTTTCCTGGGCAAAGAGAAACAGCAAGTGGTGGTGGCAACGCACGTAAACATTGACGACTTTGCCTGGCTTCTTTTCGAGTACGACGTCTACATGATCGCCATCGAAGTCCTGATGAGCCTCTTGACGTTCCCACTGAAAAGCGGTACCACCAACCAGATATGCAACACAAACCTCAGGTCGCAAGGTTATTCAACCTCGCTGCTGTTAAACAGGGTTAACCAATTTAGCGAGAAGTTCAAGCCGCACCTTGAGCGGGCTTTGAAGGTCCGTGAGAGCCATAAACAAACGCACATGCCTCACGATAGCCCATACGAGGAGTCCGAGATGACTAGCAAAAGCTCGATTTTATTCACTGTGCTAGACAGTCTGAAGGGCCACCACGTGCTAGCGCCGAGCGTAGACCCGTCGAAGGTGGTAGCTGGAAGGATGGACGATCCCCTACTCATTGACGCTTCCCTTGACCTGTTCACAACCTCCCGAGGGATCTCCAGCAAGGCAGGTAAGAACAAGCAGCTTCTACCCCTGTTTGGGGGGCAGCAGCCCGTAGACAGAATAGATCACTTCCTGGAGGGTCATCAGCCAGTAGGCGGGACCAATCGCCATCAAAAGGACCCGAAACGAGTGCCTTTTGAAAAGTTCACGTACTTGGGTTGAGGTATGGAGGCACCTGTAAAGACCCCAGAGGCCTCATCGGCCACATCCCGTGCTCAAACTTCACTCTACTCCCAGCTCCGCCCGCGCAAATGCTCCCTGGGCTCAATGCCCGGCCCAAGCAAGAAGACCCGCTGCGAGCATGACGAATCTCTGTCCCAGAAGTCCTGTCTCGAAACCGAGGACAGAAAGACTAAAACCATGCTAGCAATGTCTCGCTACTCCCAGGAGTGGTGGGTTTCGTCGACGATCGCCGCACACCTCCGCAGGGGCAACAAGCTTACTCAGACCCTGCTAAGTGGTGACGCAGGTTGCGGCAAGAGTTACGCGGTCTCCATGCTGCAGGAGCGGCTGGAGGCTATGGGGGTTAGCTGCCACGTGAGTGCCCCGACCAACAAGGCTGCAGCGAACCTGATGGACTCCACCGGCTGCAAATCCGTGACAACCTTCCACAGGATGATGGGCATCAAGAAGGGGCTGATCGATGACAATCTCTCGACAATGGACTTTGTCCAACTGTACGAGAGTACATACAAGCAAGTCATCGTCCAGTACAAGCAGCTGTGTGAGCAGCGGTTGGAGCCGCAACTCGTGGGTCACCGGAGGCACCCACAGTGCTCGCAACCGAAGCCCGAGTCTTGCGCCGAATGCAGCAGGTTATTCAAGAGGGCAAAGTCCTCAACCTCATGGATGTCATTGGGCTCAATGAGCGAAGCACCACCCTTCCTTGGCGTCAATGTGCTGGTGGTGGACGAATACGGTATGCTCAGTGAAAACGCGGTGGAGATAATGCTGAAGTTCCTCGCCCTGTTCTACGGACCCTTGCGAGGACCCCTTATAGCCTTCGTGGGCAGTGTGTCCCAACTGCAGCCCGTGGGCAAGCATGAGCCCATCTGGGCGCGCGGCAGCCAGTTCGAGAGAAATTTGGCCGTGTCAACGCCGCTTTTCGTGAACCGCAGACAGTTCCGAGACCCAGGGTACTCGGAGACCATTACGTATCTGCAGTTCAACACGGTCACTGACGAGTCGCGGCGCGTCCTCGAGAGCAGGTGCAATGTGACCATTGGGGACCTGATGGATCCGAGCTTCAATCCTGCCAGCCTGCGGATTTTCCATAAGAACGATGAGCAGGCGGAGTACTCCAAAGCGTTTATGAAAGACACAGAGTCTCGACTGGGTGCCACGGCGGTGGTACCCGTGCACCTGAAATTGGTACGCAACAACCATGCAAAGCATTCACGCTTTGATGCCCTAAGGTACGCTGCGCAGGTTGCTCCCAAACTGTTTGCAGTGCCGCGCTTCAACTCCAATTCCAAGCCCAAGGAAGAAGACTACCTGAGGGTGCGTAAGCTATGGCGGGGCTGCCGGGTTGGACTGTTGTGGCACGCTGGTCCCCATGGTATCTCGCACAAGGATGGGGGCTACAGGAAATGCACTGATTCTGTCAGGGACACAGAGGGCACGATAGTCAGTATCGGGCACAACGATAAGCAAAACTGGTACGAGTTCACGGTAAAGGGGCTTCAGAGCGGCACAAAGTATGTGGTGTCACCCACAGCCATGGATTACCTTGGCTGGTCTGTGTGCACCCACCCGCTGTCCTGTCTGGTGGCAATGAACACGTATGAGTGCCAGGGATGCACAATCAGAGGCGACGTGCTCTACCATCCTCCGTTCGGCTACGAACGCTCACAGTTGAAGCCCTCAGTGTACGTTGCACTGTCACGTGTCCTATCCAGGGAGAACATCAGGATGACAAACTGTAAATTTGCCTCCTGCGAACTGTATCCCCAGGATCTGGTGGAATACAGAAAGAGGGTCGAAATGGCTTATATCGCCAGCGACGACTCTGACTCCACTGATCATGTATAGAAATAATTCAAAGGTTTGCCCTGAACCAATGCTAAACTACACGTACTGCAGTGTCCAGGTGGTATTTGCGCAACTGTCAGAACATGGCGAGAAGAAACAGATTGCTAAATAAAACTTGTTACCATGTGAAGTTGTATCGTATGTTCAATTCTAACTTTAATAAAGAAGTACATACCACATGAAGTATTCATTCTGTTTATTTGTATTATTATTATAAACTCTCCCTGACATGGACGGGAATTGTAGACATGGTAGTGTAACCGTGTGAACAAGCATTTTTTGAGCTGCTTCCTGTTTGTCATAGACCACAGTACAGTGTGTATACAGCTGAGCGTCTTCGAACTTAAGCCTTTAAGACGCATCTTTTTATTTGAGCTAAAAAGCATTATTTTACACTTTGGGCTATTTTTGAAAGATCGAGAAAATGTGTTCAAATGTATATATTTATATTCTTTTAAAGCGAACATTTGTAACTCAAATCTTTGCTTCTGGGGGGGCCCTGGAACAACATATTTTGAGATGGGGGTCCACGGCCAAATACATGTAAACTTGGGGGTCCTTGACATGAAGTTGATTTAGAAGACATTTGTAGAATCCCCAGAAGCAAAGATTTGAGTCACAAATGTTCGTTTAAAAAAAAAAGATATATTCAAAGATTTTCACAAATTTTCACGATTCTTCAAAAAATAACAGCAGATCTACAAGGAGAAATCTAAAAATGACACACATATGCGTTCCCGGTCTTAATGGGTTAGGTCCTCTATGTCCCGTTTTCATAACTGGCTCTATGACTGTATGTGCCTTAGCACACTATTTGGGATAGAAGTAGTGTCATCTTAAGAAAGTCTTCCACACCTTAAAATGTGCACAATCTCCGAGACCAGGCCAAGGTGTCAAAATCAATTATTTATTCAAACACAAAAACACAAATGACATTGCCTTGTAGATAGGAGTACAACACTGTTTGTATATTGTTTACATCATTTCTTTTAAAATATAGGCACAGTATTAAGTATTAAGCAATATAATATCAACATGGACGATTTTCCATATTCTATCCTGACACTACATCATAAAAGAAGTTATATGTGGATATAAAGAGAAACATAAAAACACAAAAAATATATATATATCTAGATATATTGTATTCTAACACTACATTGTTAGTACGATAACAAAGAATGGATGTCACTGCATTAGTAAACTTGTAGGACACTTGCAGGACAGGTGTAGTTGGGCTCATCATCGTCATCATCATCATCAGGGGTCATCAGGTTTCTGTCGGTCACTGAAGGTATGATCGCCTCGATCTCCTCGTCTAGATATACGGTCTTAGCTTCCCCATCATTGGGATTAGAAAAAAGCCTTTCGATGTATTCAGCCTTGGCAGGGTCGAACCTGGTCTCTTCTTCGTTAAGAACGGGATAGGATTTGGGCCCTTCAGAGCCCGGGTCCAGTTCAAGTTCTTTGCAGATCTTGTTCAAGAAGTTCACCAAGCTCATTTTTTCGATGTCCTGGCAACCAATGACAAGCTGCACTTTTCTGTTATCGTAGTTCTCGTAGTGAGAACGAAACCACATTTTCAGAGCGTAGGCCAGCTGATTAAACGTGGACTGTAATGCGGTGCAATGGAGAGCTTGGTCAGCTTTGTCGAGCGTCACTATCTTCTCGTCTACCACGAGCCACATCGCCAAAATCACTACCGTGCTGAGCACGAACGCACACCAGTGAAATTTTGCGCCGTTGAGGGACACGTGAAAGAGTTTCAGCAGCTCAGTTTCCTCTGACAACATCTCCGCTTGTGTGGGTAGGCGATGTCCAATTGCAATGTGGTTCCAGAAGCCAGGTAGGTGTGGAATGCAGACGTATCTTACAGCCATCCTTTTTGAGAGTAATTGCAAGCATTTGAAGCTCATCCTGTCCTTAGCCTGAAGTAGGACAGCGTACGCTGCAAAAAGAGAAGAGATCAGGAATCAGATTCAATTGGTTATGGAGCGATTATGGAAAAAGAGTTCGATGTGAGAGCGACACTTACCATTTTCGATCTCCTGAACGTTGGGGCCCGCGCTGTCCGAATTCTGTATGAAGTCTTCTACCAACTTCTCCCGCTCGCTTGGGACATCTTTACTGTCCTTCGGACGAAATTCCATTTGCCACTTATGTTTCGGCACAAACAAACATCTGTTGATAATAGCGTCGATTGTGAAGCATGGCGTTTTCTTATATTTCTCCGTCGTTCCATTCATATGTGAACATCTTTTCTCTGCCGCCTCACAGTTGAGGCATATCATACACATGCACGGATACCTCAATGCTCGGTTGAGTTGAATGTAGTGAGTACGATCGTCCACGTTTGTCTCTCTGGTGAACAGGTGACCGCATTTGCGGCACGATGCCATTTTGAGAATTTCTTTAGTGCCATCCAGCCAGAGTTCCTTATAATCAAAACCTTTAAGGATGCTTAGATCGATCTCATAATCATCTGACAATGTTTTTTGCAAGGAATTGCAGTGGGACCTCGGGTTCGGTTGATTGTCTTTCTTGGTCCTTTTCGAAATCTTGGCAGAGGGCTGGTTCTGGCTTCTGGGATTTTTTTTCGCTGGGACACTCTTGTTAGACGTGCTGGGCTCAGCCTCATCGTCCGGCGAATCGTATTCCATGGTCCTTGGCGCTGGTTGTTTTGGAGCGTCGCTCTTCCCTCTTCTCTTTTTCGAAATATTTTTTTTGTTCTCGGCAGAGGGCTGGTTCTGGCTTCTGGGATTTTTTTTCGCTGGGACACTCTTGTTAGACGTGCTGGTCCCAGCCTCAGCGTCCCGCGAATTGTATTCCCCGGTCCTTGACGCTGGTTGTTTTGGAGCGTCCCTCTCCCCTCTTCTCTTTTTCGAAATCTTGCTTTTGTTCTCGGCAGAGGGCTGGTTCTGGCTTCTGGGATTTTTTTTCGCTGGGACACTGTCGTTAGACGTGCTGGGCCCAGCCTCAGCGTCCCGCGAACCGTTTTTCACGTTGCTGGTGTCCTTTTCGCGTATCTTCGGGGTATTGGCGGCTCGCTCTGTGCAAGGGCCATCCAGATTTTCCACACTGACTAAGGTCTGCGCAGCGATCTCAGTCTCATTGCTCTCATTAGGGCTCCTCTCTGAGACCTGTCTGCGGTTAGAGCTGTGGGACAGTGCTGACAGCTGACAGAGCACCACCCGTAATTGCTGTGTGCTTACTATTCGGTCCGATTCGGACAGCTCACATGGGTCACTCGTTCTGACTTGACCCGTAGTTTCGTTGTTTGAGTTTCCGCTTCTCGGGTCCTGTCTTTGTCCCACGCTACAAGCTTGCAGGTGCTGTTCATGATCCGGCTCAGGTTGTCTATCTCCCTCTTCAACCACTATGGGACTATCACTGATGGGAACACTATTCCTAAAGAGAACGTCGCTCGGTTGACTCGCGTCTTCTGGGCTTAGCTCAGAAGTTTGAGTTTGCTGACGCGCTGTCTCTTCAGGCTGATCAGGGACAGCAGTTGCACAAACCCCGGCTTCACCCAACAAGGCCGGTTGGCTGTTCCCAAGCACATCCGATAATGGCTCAGGCAGTGTATGTTCCTCTGCAATTGGAATAGTGTTCTCACTGCGCTGGTCATCAGTCAAAAATCTGAAGTCCATTGGCAAACTTGGCTCATGGTCATGTTTTGACATCGCGTTTTCCAACAATCCATCAATAAAAGCCATTGATCCTTCATCAAACAAGGCGGGTTGGCTGTTCCCAAAGAGAACGTCGCTCGGTTGACTCGCGTCTTCTGGGCTTAGCTCGGGGAAAGCCGATATCTCGTTCCGGACCAGCTGTGTTCCTCCCGGAGTTTGCTGAGCCGCTGTCTCTTCAAGCTGATCAGGGACAGCAGTTGCATAAACCCCGACTCCTTCTTCGACCTCCGTAGCCGTAGCCGGGATTCTAGAATGGTATTCATCGCCCGCTGTGGTAGCAGTGACGTCAGTACCGGACGCGTTCGAAGCGTGTGCGACTGAGTCCCTCCGCGTCGTCTGGTTTGAACCGTTCTCCTCATCTCCTTCTGAGACCCCCGCGTCCTCGCCGTCGGATTCACCTGTGCCTGAGTCCTCAGTACCGGTCTCGTTCGAAGCACATGCGACTGAGTCCCTCCGCGTTGTCTGGTCTGAACCGTTCTCCTCATCTCCTTCTGAGACCCCCGCGTCCTCGCCGTCGGATTCACCTGTGCCTGAGTCCTCAGTACCGGTCTCGTTCGAAGCACGTGGGACTGAGTCCCTCCTCGTTGTCTGGTTTGAACCGTTCTCCTCATCTCCTTCTGAGACCCCCGTGTCCTCGCCGTCGGATGCACTTGTGCCTGAGTCCTCAGTACCGGTCTCGTTCCAAGTGCGTCTCTCATGTGTGTCGGGTTCGTTTGGACTGGCCCGCGTTGGCCCTCTCTCTCTGCTGGCGCGTTCTCTCGATCGCCGTGGGCGAGTAGAATTCCGCTCTGGTTTCCGATGGCTCCTACCACTCCCTGGACGTGTTTGCGATGTCCCCAGCGAAGGTGTTTCGGATTCCGTTGGGCTGGCCCGCGTTGGCTCGCTCTCTTTTCTGGCGCGCTCTCTCGATCCCCGTGGGCGAGTAGAATTCCGCTCTGGTTTCCGATGGCTCCTACCACTCCCTGGACGTGTTTGCGATGTCCCCAGCGAAGGTGTTTCGGATTCCGTTGGGCTGGCCCGCGTTGGCCCTCTCTCTCTTCTGGCGCGCCCTCTTGATCGCCGTCGGTGATTAGAATTCCGCTCTGGACTCCAATGGCTGCTAACAGACCTTAGACGCCGTGTTTCATCAGACCTGGTGCGACCCCTACTTCTATCATGGGTCCCGCCGTGTCTGTATTGTGTGGATCTCGCTCGCCAGTCAAAGTGACTCGATTCAGCCTGATAGGTGCCAAAGTGGAACCCTTCGACCTCTCTATTCCAAGAGCTGGTAAGGCAAGAGAGACAGAGGCAGCATTATTTATCTGGCCGTTGAAACAAAAACTAAAGAACACGTTGACCGGAAACCGTTGGTAGAATACAAAGAGAAAGGCGTAAAATATGAAGAACTTCAATGTAGGCACGTACTTATCTTGATGTGGTGGGTCACGCCACTGCCAGCTCTTTCTAGCACCAGATGTGTTCCCTGCGCCAGGCCATTCCCCCCTCGGTCTATGTCGGACCGCTTCGATAGAGACGACCCGATTCACAAGTGTTCGTTGATGGCTCCTCCCACCCTCTGCGTTCGTGGCAGAATAGGTCCTGTGGATGGTAAGGCAAGAGAGACAGAGGCAGCATTATTTATCTGGCCGTTGAAACAAAAACTAAAGAACCCGTTGACCGGAAACCGTTGGTAAAATACAAAGACAAAAGTGTAAAGTATGAAGAACTTCAATGTAGGCACGCACGTATCGTGTTGTGGTGGGTCACGCCACTGCCAGCTCTGGCTTCCACCCGACGTGTTCCCTGCGCCAGGCCATATCCCCGTCGGTCTATGTTGGCCCGCTCCGATGGTGACGACCCGATCAAGTGTTTGCTGATGGCTCCTGTGGATGGTAAGGCAAGAGAGACAGAGGCAGCATTATTTATCTGGCCGTCGAAACAAAAACTAAAGCACACGTTGACCGGAAACCGTTACAAAGAGAAAGGTGTAAAATATGAAGAACTTCAATGTAGGCACGTACGTATCTTCTTGTGGTGGTCCATCCCTCTGCCAGTCCATCCCTCTGCCAGCATAGGTCCCGGGCATTTCTCCTGTGGATCAGCAGTTCCCTATTCTCAGCTAACCGTTAGACAAATTTGACCTGTTTGCTCAGAGTCGAGTCCTATAAGTAGAGAAGGAGTTGCCGGTTGTTCGAGCTCATTGGAGGAGGTTTCGGAGGCATAACTTAAGACAACACTGAGAAGTAATTATTACCTCAGTTTATGGGAACCCAATACTAATGTGTCACAAGCACCACACAGCAGCACGTGCCATGCATACACCAAAACGCACAGGAACTGCACAGGAACTTAACTTATCAGACGTCCCACCACTTAGACCAGAAGAACATTTTGAGATGGGGCTCAGCGGAACGACAGCTTTTTTGACAGAAGGTACAGGAGATCGACTCTGCTGTGAATGGCCTCATTGCTTCACCTCCCAGCCAGCAATGGTTTGGTGAGCGGCCATGGGTGAGCCACTTTCTCTCTCGCCTCAATGCGCTCCAGAAGAGGCTGAATGGCTTTCAGCTGTCCAGTTCTGGCCCCACTGCTTCCCAGCTTGCTAGTGACCAGCCCATGCCCCAGTCAGTTAGACTGGGGTTTGTGAAGGTATTCACAGCAGAGTCTAAGTCCTGTAACTTCTGCCGAAAAAGTTGTCGTTCTGCTGAGTTCATATTGGTCAGTTCGTACTGTCAAGGCGTGGTACAGGAGCAGTAGGACTCAAATGCAGAATGACAGATACAGAACGAGCCGTGAATAGTCAAGATGTTTATATCTCTCAAAAAACCCACACCGGGAAATCACAAGGAATCATGGACTTAGGCATACACTTAGGAATTGTCAAAGACTTGGGAAAACACATGGGACAAGAACTAACCACATCAAATACGATGACAAACTGTCAAGGGACCAAACACACAGGGACTTCAGGACAAACTTCACAGAACAAGACCAAAACAGAACAGGAATACAAAGTAAAAGTCCAAAACCAATAAACACAGACAAAGTCCAAGGGCTGAGGAGCGGACCGTGACAAGCACACTTGTAGAGAGGACAGTTTACCATGTGAAGGAAGGAGGTGTCGCTGATGTGAAAACGCAGGGAAAAAAAACATGACCAACTTCAGGGCTTTCCATATATTTAAAGAATAGCACAATCGCTGTGGGATGAGTTTCCGGGGAGTGATGAAAACGAAAAAAAGAAAAGAGAACTAGACGCCTTTCACACATGTTGCTGTTTTGCGTCTCTTACGCTCTGACTTGCGCGGAGCGTCAAGTTTGTACACATTTTTGCCCCTTCCATCATCAATGTCAGATCCTTTGTGTATCAAGAGGCAATCCACCACTGAACACGTATTCCATGGTCTCTCAAGCCAGCCTTTCCCCGTGGTCCCCACTCTCGTCCACAAGCCGGTCTCTGGGCTGAACATCACCAGATCGTCGTAGAACTTTTTCTCGAAGGGATCCATGCCAAAACCTACGTACAGCTTATCATCGTGGACAAACATTGACTGGTGCACTCGCTTCTCCTCAAAAGGCGAGTCAGAGTATCTGACCCAAGAGTTGGTCACTGTGTCAAATACTTTGGCAGTTTGGCGCTGATAAAACAAGCTCCCAAACACGAAGATCTCTGTCCCGATCACGGTAGAACAGGTTTCTTCACCAGTGAAAAATGGAACAGAGACCGTTGTGGAGAGAAGTTACCAGACCTTTGGGGCTACGATCAGAATCCATAAAGGAGTTACGTAACTCCAGCTCAACCCGGCTACTGCACACATTTTGGCGCGGAGGGGTGTTCAGTTCAACACATTTGAAATAGAATATATGTAATATGATCTGTGAACTGGCTACGGGTTTTTTGTGCACTACCAAACCATTGGACTACACCAGCCCCTTTTGGCTGGACAGGTCTCTTGTGCCGTGCTCAGAATTCACAAAGCGCTCCTCGCGACACAGTACTATTACTGATAGCCATATGAAAAAGGTACGCTTCTCTGAGGACATCGAAGAGTTTTTCTCAAGCTGCAGCGATTAGGATCGGCGCGGGCCGTGGGAGACGTTTCACTTTTATTTTAGTTTGTATTTTTTTTTTTTTACCTCCACCACTAGATAGCAGTACAGACAATATGATCTGTTACAATGACCATCACTTTTTAACTTAACTTATTGACTTATTAAATGACAGAATTATTTAAACATTTTTAAACCTTGAATCTTAACATTCTGCCATTTCCAAGGCAGCACACTCCCCGCTTTGGTATATTAACATTGTACCACTACAAATATATCAACCATAAGGGAATGTCCTTGGATGGAAGTAGTAACATAAGAGTTCTTTCATTAAGTCTCCTGTGACAGGAGGACTACTATCTCTGAGACTGGCCTCAGAAACATCTTGACAGCTCCGTCCTTCGTGAAGTTATCAGGTGGCATGGATTCAATCGGACCAGTGTGAGCTGCTCTGGTAGACATGCAGGTAAAGTGTGAAGCCCAGCCTTTGCTGTCTTCACTACTTCCTCTCGTATGAAGTGTCATGCTGGTCCGAGGTCCAAAGACACCAAGACCAACACTGGTGAAAGGGGACTTTTTTTTGCCTATATGCAAGTCTTTGGCTTGTGAAAGCTCACTAACTGTTTCTAGGAAACGTTTCCGTCCTTTGCTTCCTGTGTTGTCTGAGGTCCCTCTGAAGGATGTAGACACATGAGGTGTCCTATTGTCTGACAGAGTATTCTCAAGCTTGAGCTTCTGCAGAATGAGAATCGCTTGAAATGTTCAGAGCTCAACTGAGACGTGAAGGCTTTGGTACTCAGAGTTGTGACTTCAGGGCGAATCTCAGCGCCAGCTTCAGGCTCAACAAGGTTGAAGAGACTGGATTCAGATGTGTCCTTTGTGTTGGACTGTGACAAGAAGGCAGGGCCTGAGAACCAACTGCCACGTTGTAAATCGGCTGCCGGTATAGACCTGGTGGCCTGGTCTGCGTGTTTCATGTCAGTTGCAACATAGAACCACTGGTCAGGGTGTGCGGATCTTCTAATCCGCGTTACCCGGTTGCTGTCCTTGTCCCAGTTCAAGCTGCTGCCCTGAAAGCACTAATTCGAGCTCCTGCCCGGAGAGCTGCAAGGCAACCTAAAGGAAATGAGAACATGTTTCCTTTTGGTTGGCTTGTAGCGCGACCTCACTCACCCTTGTTCGCTACAACCAGTTCCTACTGACCGCCTAATTTGAACCTAATTTGAATTGCACGGGAAGCCTGAAGTGAGCATTTGTGTGTTTCTCTGTATGTTACCCAGTGGACACCGGAAATTCCTAGACATTACAAAGATACAGAGTATACTGCCCTTGCGACACGTGCCTATGTGACAGCTAGTTAACAATCCTGGGATCCTCCAATAAGAAAACAAGGCTTGATTTCTCTTGATAATTTACTGAAGTCTCTGCAGGGTTTTGTAAAACTGACAGTACAGATATAGAAAGAAATACACATACATATGAAATAGTAAACATATAAGAGAAGGACGTCAGACCTGGGCTGTGTGTGTTTCTGCTGGGGAATCACTTTTCCCATCCCTACAGACAGAGTGTAACTGTCCCAGATGGAGAGACAGTGGTTTCAGTTACAATTATAAATATGTTTTGTTTATGTAAAGTTCATGTACACACTGGGTTAAAAAGATTCATTTAATTATGAATAAATAGTACTAAAAGTTACAATAAATATATTAAAAGGGTTTATATAGTACAACAGTTAAGGTAAAAATGCTGTGCCCATTGTTTAGAGGGTTACGGTAAATTGGGCAGAGTCACATGGTCAGAGTGAAGCTTGTCAATCAAGTCAGATGCAAGCAGAGCTGACACAGAGAGGTCACGTCTATGAGAAACTCCAGAGAGAGAGAGAGAATAATATTGCCAAAGTTCTGCACATGGTTCAAGAGGCGCACACGGTAAATGCTTATTGTAGTTGTGCCTTTCATTGATTTGTGATGTATCTGTGTATGTGTGTTATCAAAATGTGCAAATGTAAACTTGTTGAGACTTCAGTGTAACATGCCAATAATTGGATGCACCTGTGTGGACTTGATAATCAAGAGGACTTTACAATGACTGTGGACTCAATAACCTTAAACAAATGTATGTTTATTCTTTTCATAGTTTTCACGGTGTCTTATGGTGTTTACTATTGGAGGAGTTTGGAGAGTTGTGGAAATAAAATACCAGAAAAGACATCTGTATGAGGCGTGGACATTTGTTGAACCTGGGGCAGCTACAGTGAAAACGTAACGCCCAGCGTGGTCCCCCAAGAGAGAACGTCAAGCCAGCGTGGTCCCAGAGGGAACGGAACACACCAACGTGGACGTGGAAGTAAAAGGAGTGACAGAGCTCTAACGTTTGGTGAAGGAATGTCCGACGGAGAGGAGAGGAACAGTCTGCCTTGAACAACTGAAGCTGCAGTACCGCAGTGTCACCCACGGAGGGCAGCGTTGCCCAGTGTACACTGCAGCTCTACAAGAGGCTTTTGTGCGCATGACTGTTTTCATCACATCGCTGCAACCAAGAGAGTGCAGGATTGCATCGTCACCCCAGACGTCAAGGTTTGACAGTGCAACACATGAAGAAGAGTTGATAAGATAAAAACAAAAACAAAACAAAAAAGGTTAAAAGAAAAAAAGAGAAAAGAAAGAAAGATTGTTTACAAACATTGTAATTTGTTATTTTGCTGTATTGATGTTGCATTGCTATGCATATTGTTTATGTGTTTTGACTGTTAATTGCCATTTGATAATTGAGAGTTGCTGTAAATCAAAGAGTGCACACAAAGATTATTTTGAATTGCTATACAGTATTGGGTTTTGGTTTGCACTCATTGCACTTGAGGTTTATGAGCACCTTGTACAATAAGTTGATGTTAAATACAGCACAGCATACAACAGCATTATGCCTGCTGACAGTGGAAAACCTCAAGGTGATGAGAAAAAAAGAACAACTTGAAACAGAAACGGATGATAAAGAAAGAGAACGGCTGGAGACACTAATAGGTGAAATTCATGCTGAAATACAAATACTTCAAGTGTCTCAAAAGGAGCTTACCTCCACGCCAAAGCAAGATCAACCACGGAAATCCGATAGAGATAGAAGGTTCACTCCAAAAATGCAGGAGCTGAAGCAACAAGAGATTTCTAAAATGGACAGTAAATTCAACTCACTGTATGGACATTGGAAAGACGACGTTAGAGTTGCACGTGCAAATCTGAAACTTGAATGCTCTGACCTGAATTTGAATGAGATGATGGACAGTGTTGAAGGGTTAGAGAAACAATTGGAAGATGTGTATAATAGTATGAGAACATTATCAGCTCCGTCTCCGGATATTAGGCGGAAAATAGATGGCTGCGTACACCTAACAAATGACCTGATGAGGCTGATGAAAATACGCTTGGTTGAAAATGGAATGGAAGAGTTTGATCCAGACGCGGAAAGAGCAAGACTCAATATGGTGTTTAATAAAGAATACGCCCAGTCCATAGCAGGGACTTCCCAACACTCAAAACATGGATCAGATCACCCAAGTGTCTCAGCAAAAATTGCAGATTATGCAGCAGAATTGGCTGCCAAACAAGTAGAAATGCAGATGGAGGATGTTATTGCTGCACAAAAACAAGCTATGGCAGCACAGCAACAGGCTATGGCGGCAGATATGGCAGCACAGCAACAAGCTATGGCCGCACAGCAACAGGCTATGGCGGCAGATATGGCAGCACAGCAACAAGCTATGGCCGCACAGCAACAAACTATGGCAGCAGAGCTTAAAAAGCTAGAAAATCAGAGGGATATTCAAGTACTAACTGCCAAGCTTAAGGCATACTCTGAAGCCGACTGTGATGAGAGATCAGTTTGTAGTAAAGTGGTTCTTCCTCATGCAGTTCCTAAGAAAGAGATAAAAAGTGAAAGAACATGTAAGGACAATGTACAATCAAACAGTACTAACAACGAAGTGTCATTAGTACAAGCCCTTTATGACACAATGGTGCTTACCAGACTGCCTGCACCTGAGCCCTCCATCTTCACAGGCGACCCACTGAACTTCCTAGAGTGGAGTGTGAGCTTCAAAGCATTAATTGAGCGCCGATGCACAAATACAGCAGACAGGCTCTTTTACCTGCAAAAATATGTCAGTGGAGAGGCACGATCTGTGTTGGAAGGAAGCTTCTTCAGAAAGGATGAGGAAGCCTACGGTCAGGCATGGGAGGCACTGAATGAGCGTTATGGTCACCCGTTCATAATCCAGCGTGCCTTCAGAGATAAGCTGAAGAACTGGCCAAAGATTGGTTCTCGAGAGTCATTTAAACTAAGACAGTTCGGTGATTTTCTTAAAGCTTGCAGCAATGCCATGCCACATGTAAAGGGGCTTCAAGTGTTGAACGACTGTGAAAGTAATCAAGAGATGCTTCAAAAACTACCTGATTGGGTTACCTCTCGGTGGAATCGCATAGTCTCAAAATGCCTAAAAGAAAATGAAGATTACCCTAGTTTTAAAGAATTTGCTGAGTATATTGCACAAGAAGCATATATCGCGTGCAATCCAATAACCTCCTTCCATGCGCTGAAGCATACTGAAGAGAGGCAATCTAGAGACATGACGCGCCCAAAGGCAAATGTGTTTGTCACAAACCTAAGCTCCAGAGACAAGCCAAAAACAGTGGCAAAAACACACAGTGCAGAGGAGAGTAGCTCGGAGGAGGCTTCCGAAGATGAGGAAGTAACAGCATCCTCAAACACAGTCAAATGTACATGCTGTGGAGAGAGTCACTTCATCTTCAAATGCAAGACGTTCAGTGACAAATCTGTTGAGGACAAGAAAAAGTTTGTATTTGACAATAACCTATGTTTCGGCTGTCTAAGAAGAGGACACATTTCAAAGGACTGCAAGAAAAAAGCCACTTGCAACATATGTAAGAAATATCATCCGACACCCCTTCATGAAGACCGTCCTGTTGGAGACAAATCATCTTCTCAGGTTGAGCAAGTAGAAGAAAGTACCTCTTCCCTTACTTGCAGTGTAAACACAGGTGATGGTGGGAGCACATCCATGATAGTACCTGTATGGCTTTCCTCGACCACCACCCCTAAAACACAATCCCTAGTGTATGCCCTATTAGACACCCAGAGTAGCAACACCTTTGTAGACAAGGAAGTGTGTGAGAAGATTGGGGCAGGTATGGAACCAGTCAAGTTAAAGCTAACTACTATGATGGGAAAAGACTCCAGCGTCAAAAGTGAGAGAGTTAGTGGGCTAAGAGTTAGAGGACTTGACTTAGACAACTATATAGACTTGCCACCTGCCTACACCAGGGATTTTATCCCACATGAGCGTTCACAAATACCTACCGCAGAGACAGCCAGAAGATGGAAGCATTTGGATGGCATAGCATACGAAATGTCAGGGCTGATTGATGTCAAGGTGGGGTTACTAATAGGGTACGACTGCTCTAAAGCATTGGCGCCACGGAGAGTTATCACAGGAGGTGATGACGAGCCATATGCTATAAAGACGGACTTGGGCTGGAGCATAGTTGGCAGCGTACCACAGAAGGTAAAGTCAACAGATGTGACTGGTCTGTGTAATCGGATATCAGTTAAAGAACTTCTGCCAATGACACCAGCTCCTGTCAACAGAGACACAGAGGACAATAGAGACACAGAGAACAGCAGAGTTAAAGAGCTTGAGACAGAAAACACAAGTTCCACAGCACTCAGTCTGGAAGAGGAGGTGGAAGCCTCAAAGAAAGAGACCCACTGCACTTACAAAGTGGTACCAGAACCGAAAGTGGAAAGGAAACGTAAAGTGCAAAATCTGCAAATACATGCAGACAAAGACACAAATGAGAAACCAGTAACACAGAGCGGAATACTCACTAATGTAGCCTCTGTGTTTGACCCACTAGAGGTCCTATTCCCTTCCTAGAAATGTGCCAAAGGGGTATTGATTAATGGTCCTTTTCCTAAGTTGGTTGTGTTGATAGGAAACAATGAAAATGGGTTCTAAGTGAACAACCTGTACATACTTACCTGTGTGGAGTAAAAGTTGGTGTATTTCATTTTACCTGTGAGAAAAGGTTAAAGGTCTTGACCTGAGAGTTAAAAGTTGGTTCAAGAAATTACTGAATTTATTATAATATGTACACTAAAGAATTACAGTAATTTGGTGGGAGTGTAACTGTCCCAGATGGAGAGACAGTGGTTTCAGTTATAATTATAAATATGTTTTGTTTATGTAAAGTTCATGTACACACTGGGTTAAAAAGATTCATTTAATTATGAATAAATAGTACTAAAAGTTACAATAAATATGTTAAAAGGGTTTATATAGTACAACAGTTAAGGTAAAAATGCTGTGCCCATTGTTTAGAGGGTTACGGTAAATTGGGCAGAGTCACATGGTCAGAGTGAAGCTTGTCAATCAAGTCAGATGCAAGCAGAGCTGACACAGAGAGGTCACGTCTATGAGAAACTCCAGAGAGAGAGAGAGAATAATATTGCCAAAGTTCTGCACATGGTTCAAGAGGCGCACACGGTAAATGCTTATTGTAGTTGTGCCTTTCATTGATTTGTGATGTATCTGTGTATGTGTGTTATCAAAATGTGCAAATGTAAACTTGTTGAGACTTCAGTGTAACATGCCAATAATTGGATGCACCTGTGTGGACTTGATAATCAAGAGGACTTTACAACGACTGTGGACTCAATAACCTTAAACAAATGTATGTTTATTCTTTTCATAGTTTTCACGGTGTCTTATGGTGTTTACTATTGGAGGAGTTTGGAGAGTTGTGGAATAAAATACCAGAAAAGACATCTGTATGAGGCGTGGACATTTGTTGAACCTGGGGCAGCTACACAGAGACTGTGAGTAAATGACAATCTTTGTGGATTAAGTGTGACATCAAATGAGCTCCAACACCGACGATGGTACCATAGACTTTGTGAACTAAAATCCTGGGTCATTTCCTTTTTCTTTTCTTTCTGATATTTTTGGTTAACTGTTTGTTTACCTATTAGAGTTGGGTTGTGGTGAATAAAATACACACCCTATACTTAAAGTGCTGAGTACTTGTGGTCATTGTTTGTGTATATTATTGATGGTCAAGATATTGTCACCGCGTAAAAGCGCTCTATTTAATGTGTAGTTCTCTGAGTGTATTCAGGGTGGGGGCTCAGAAGCTAAAAGGTTGGTGTATCATACTATAGTTTCTCATTAGTACATGTGAATGAGCCAGGTGGATGGGAGGGCTACACACATATAAAAAGTATGTTAGGCCTCGCCTTGACGGTGCTCCCTCGAAGACCTTAGGTCCCGCTCTGAGCCGAAGCGCCCGAGTGCCAATCGCAACAGCTTTGGCTCTCCAGGGCCTGGAATCAGAGAAGGACCCTTTCATCGTTCCTTCTCCAGATCTAAAAGCTCCGTGTTCACAACACGGAGCTTGAGATCTGCTATTTTCAAATAGCCTATGTATAAAACAGGGTAAAGTGGTTAATGTATGTCTTCATTTATATCTGCAATAATAAATAATGACTAAAGTTTTCTAATAATTTTAGTGGAGTAAAAGTGCACTATTTGCCTCTGAGCTGTAGTGGAGTAGAAGTAGAAGTAAAAGTATTGACAATTTAAAATACCTCAGAGTTGTACTTAACTACAGTACTAGCGGTTTAGGCTACTCGAGGCGCGACGCGCCCCCGGGGCGAGTCACAGATGTCGCTGTTTAGCTGTGAAAGAAAGAAACTCACCAGAGACTCACCTTTGGTTTTTCTCCTTTTCGTCTGCACTCCCCGTCCACCACACGGTCAAGCGCAGCATGCCCACTGCGCGATATTGCGCATCTCTTCGCTGTGAAAGAAAGAAACTCACCCCGGGGCGAGTCGCAGAAATCGTCCTCGTCGGTCGTCCTCCTCGTCGGTGAAAACGCAGGGAAAAAAAACATGACCAACTTCAGGGCTTTCCATATATTTAAAGAATAGCACAATCGCTGTGGGATGAGTTTCCGGGGAGTGACGAAAACGAAAAAAAGAAAAGAGAACTAGACGCCTTTCACACATTTTGCTGTTTTGCGTCTCTTACGCTCTGACTTGCGCGGAGCGTCAAGTTTGTACACATTTTTGCCCCTTCCATCATCAATGGCAGATCCTTTGTGTATCAAGAGGCAATCCACCACTGAACACGTATTCCATGGTCTCTCAAGCCAGCCTTTCCCCGTGGTCCCCACTCTCGTCCACAAGCCGGTCTCTGGGCTGAACATCACCAGATCGTCGTAGAACTTTTTCTCGTAGGGATCCATGCCAAAACCTACGTACAGCTTATCATCGTGGACAAACATTGACTGGTGCACTCGCTTCTCCTCCAAAGGCGAGTCAGAGTATCTGACCCAAGAGTTAACCCGCGCATCTTCAGCTGGTCGGTCTGTAGTAGTACTCTCTATTAGTCTCTAATCTGAGACAGCTGCTGCTCTCTATCTACCTCTGCTACACAATGGCAACCCCGCCGAAAAGAATATGTCCCAGTCCTAGTTTTGACAACAGCTTCGAGAAAAGGTCAAAAAAGATATCGGTTGAAGGAAATATAGCTGCTGGCAAGTCGACGTTTGTGCGTCTCCTTGAGAAAAAGTCAGAGGAATGGGAGGTGATCCCTGAGCCCATCGGCAAGTGGTGCAACGTCCAGAATAATGATGACATCTTTGAGGAGTTGAGCTCATCCCAGAAGAGTGGTGGAAACCTGCTTCAGATGCTGTACGACAAACCCAGTCGCTGGTCTTACACCTTCCAGAGCTATGCTTGTTTGAGTCGTGTCCGTACTCAAATGCAGCCCCCTTCAGCCAAACTGCAGGAGGCTGAGCACCCCGTCCAGTTCTACGAACGCTCCGTCTACAGTGATCGGTATGTTTTTGCCTCTAATCTCTTTGAGTCGGGTGACATGAACGAGACAGAGTGGTCCATCTACCAGGACTGGCACGGTTGGCTGCTGTCACAGTTTGAGTCCCAGATTGAGTTGGACGCTATGATCTACCTCCGAGCCGACCCTCAGAGATGTATGCAGCGGTTGCAGTTGCGAGGCAGAGAGGAGGAGCAGGGAATCCCTCTGGAGTACCTGGAACAGTTGCACTACAAACACGAGTGCTGGCTCCACCACAGAAGCACAAAGCTTGACTTCGACTACTTGCACAACCTGCCCATCTTGGTATTGGACGCCAACGACGACTTTAAGAATGACCACATAAAACAAGAAGCCGCCCTCGACAAGGTCACAGAGTTTCTGAGCACATTGTAGCACTCAACCGACCAATCACCACTGGCCTTTGACTGATGACGCCCTGAATACCTCATTATAAGACTGCCTTTATCCGTTGCTGTGGTGGCATCACCCTCCCAATAACCTCACTCAATCAAGCTAGTTCACAAAACCAGTAGCAGAAAGCGTTGTGATTTTAATTAGAAATTAGTGTTGGGGATCCATTTTGGCAATGTAGACAGTATTTTGTCATTTTTAGATCACCTATTTTTGGCAAATGACAACAGTATAAGTTAAACTTTAATCCGTGTTACATGGTCTTTCAAACTAAAAGACAAACATGTTTTGCATCCATACATTTTGTAAATAAAGACAGCCATAAGATATAAAAAATAAAAAATAAAAGAGTATCTGACCCAAGAGTTGGTCACTGTGTCAAATACTTTGGCAGTTTGGCGCTGATAAAAAAAGCTCCCAAACACGAAGATCTCTGTCCCGATCACGGTAGAACAGGTTTCTTCACCAGTGAAAAATGGAACAGAGACCGTTGTGGAGAGAAGTTACCAGACCTTTGGGGCTACGATCAGAATCCATAAAGGAGTTACGTAACTCCAGCTCAACCCGGCTACTGCACACATTTTGGCGCGGAGGGGTGTTCAGTTCAACACATTTGAAATAGAATATATATGTAATATGATCTGTGAACTGGCTAAAGGTTTTTTGTGCACTACCAAACCATTGGACTACACCAGCCCCTTTTGGCTGGACAGGTCTCTTGTGCCGTGCTCAGAATTCACAAAGCGCTCCTCGCGACACAGTACTATTACTGATAGCCATATGAAAAAGGTACGCTTCTCTGAGGACATCGAAGAGTTTTTCTCAAGCTGCAGCGATTAGGATCGGCGCGGGCCGTGGGAGACGTTTCACTTTTATTTTAGTTTGTATATTTTTTTTTTACCTCCACCACTAGATAGCAGTACAGACAATATGATCTGTTACAATGAACATCACTTTTTAACTTAACTTATTGACTTATTAAATGACAGAATTATTTAAACATTTTTAAACCTTGAATATTAACATTCTGCCATTTCCAAGGCAGCACACTCCCCGCTTTGGTATATTAACATTGTACCACTACAAATATATCAACCATAAGGGAATGTCCTTGGATGCAAGTAGTAACATAAGAGTTCTTTCATTAAGTCTCCTGTGACAGGAGGACTACTATCTCTGAGACTGGCCTCAGAAACATCTTGACAGCTCCGTCCTTCGTGAAGTTATCAGGTGGCATGGATTCAATCGGACCAGTGTGAGCTGCTCTGGTAGACATGCAGGTAAAGTGTGAAGCCCAGCCTTTGCTGTCTTCACTACTTCCTCTCGTATGAAGTGTCATGCTGGTCCGAGGTCCAAAGACACCAAGACCAACACTGGTGAAAGGGGACTTTTTTTTGCCTATAGGCAAGTCTTTGGCTTGTGAAAGCTCACTAACTGTTTCTAGGAAACGTTTCCGTCCTTTGCTTCCTGTGTTGTCTGAGGTCCCTCTGAAGGATGTAGACACATGAGGTGTCCTATTGTCTGACAGAGTATTCTCAAGCTTGAGCTTCTGCAGAATGAGAATCGCTTGAAATGTTCAGAGCTCAACTGAGACGTGAAGGCTTTGGTACTCAGAGTTGTGACTTCAGGGCGAATCTCAGCGCCAGCTTCAGGCTCAACAAGGTTGAAGAGACTGGATTCAGATGTGTCCTTTGTGTTGGACTGTGACAAGAAGGCAGGGCCTGAGAACCAACTGCCACGTTGTAGATCGGCTGCCGGTATAGACCTGGTGGCCTGGTCTGCGTGTTTCATGTCAGTTGCAACATAGAACCACTGGTCAGGGTGTGCGGATCTTCTAATCCGCGTTACCCGGTTGCTGTCCTTGTCCCAGTTCAAGCTGCTGCCCTGAAAGCACTAATTCGAGCTCCTGCCCGGAGAGCTGCAAGGCAACCTAAAGGAAATGAGAACATGTTTCCTTTTGGTCCTCACCCTTGTTCGCTACAACCAGTTCCTACTGACCGCCTAATTTGAACCTAATTTGAATTGCCTGTTTGAGCGTTTGTGTGTTTCTCTGTATGTTACCCAGTGGACACCGGAAATTCCTAGACATTACAAAGATACAGAGTATACTGCCCTTGCAACACGTGCCTATGTGACAGCTAGTTAACAATCCTGGGATCCTCCAATAAGAAAACAAGGCTTGATTTCTCTTGATAATTTACTGAAGTCTCTGCAGGGTTTTGTAAAACTGACAGTACAGATATAGAAAGAAATACACATACATATGAAATAGTAAACAAGGACGTCAGACCTGGGCTGTGTGTGTTTCTGCTGGGGAATCACTTTTCCCATCCCTACAGACAGAGACTGTGAGTAAATGACAATCTTTGTGGATTAAGTGTGACATCAAATGAGCTCCAACACCGACGATGGTACCATAGACTTTGTGAACTAAAATCCTGGGTCATTTCCTTTTTCTTTTCTTTCTGATATTTTTGGTTAACTGTTTGTTTACCTATTAGAGTTGGGTTGTGGTGAATAAAATAAACACCCTATACTTAAAGTGCTGAGTACTTGTGGTCATTGTTTGTGTATATTATTGATGGTCAAGATATTGTCACCGCGTAAAAGCGCTCTATTTAATGTGTAGTTCTCTGAGTGTATTCAGGGTGGGGGCTCAGAAGCTAAAAGGTTGGTGTATCATACTATAGTTTCTCCCATGCTTTCCATTAGTACATGTGAATGAGCCAGGTGGATGGGAGGGCTACACACATATAAAAAGTATGTTAGGCCTCGCCTTGACGGTGCTCCCTCGAAGACCTTAGGTCCCGCTCTGAGCCGAAGCGCCCGAGTGCCAATCGCAACAGCTTTGGCTCTCCAGGGCCTGGAATCAGAGAAGGACCCTTTCATCGTTCCTTCTCCAGATCTAAAAGCTCCGTGTTCACAACACGGAGCTTGAGATCTGCTATTTTCAAATAGTCTATGTATAAAACAGGGTAAAGTGGTTAATGTATGTCTTCATTTATATCTGCAATAATAAATAATGACTAAAGTTTTCTAATAATTTTAGTGGAGTAAAAGTGCACTATTTGCCTCTGAGCTGCAGTGGAGTAGAAGTAGAAGTAAAAGTATTGACAATTTAAAATACCTCAGAGTTGTACTTAACTACAGTACTAGCTGTTTAGGCTACTCGAGGCGCGACTCGCCCCCGGGGCGAGTCACAGATGTCGCTGTTTAGCTGTGAAAGAAAGAAACTCACCAGAGACTCACCTTTGGTTTTCTCCTTTTCGTCTGCACTCCCCGTCCACCACACGGTCAAGGCGCAGCATGCCCACTGCGCGATATTGCGCATCTCTTCGCTGTGAATGAAAGAAACTCACCCCGGGGCGAGTCGCAGAAATCGTCCTCGTCGGTCGTCCTCCTCGTCGGTCGTCCTCTTCATGGGCGCGTCCCATACACCCGGGAGCGAGGCGCGTCGCACCACACTGCCTGGCTTGCATTTGACTCGAGGCGCGATGCGTCGCACCCCGGAGCGAGTCGCAGAAATCCTCCTCGTCGGTCGTCCTCCTCGTCGATCGTCCTCTTCATGGGCGCGTCCCATACACCCGGGAGCGAGGCGCGTCGCGCCACACTGCCTGGCTTGCGCCTGACTCGAGGCGCGACGCGCCCCCGGGGCGAGTTGCAGATCGCTGTGAAAGAAAGAAACTCAACTTCCTATTTGGTTTTCTCCTCAAGAAACTCAACTACCTAATTGGTTTTCTCCTCTTCATGGGCGCGTCCCATACACCCGGGACTGAGACGCGTCGCGCCACACTGCCTGGCTTGCGCCTGACTCGAGGCGCGACGCGTCGTACCCCGGGGCGAGTTGCAGAAATCGTCCTCCTCGTCGGTCGTCCTCTTCATGGGCGCGTCCCATACACCCGGGACTGAGACGCTTCGCGCCACACTGCCTGGCTTGCGCCTGACTCGAGGCGCGACGCGTCGTACCCCGGGGCGAGTTGCAGAAATCCTCCTCCTCGTCGGTCGTCCTCCTCGTCGGTCGTTCTCCTCTTCGGTCGTCCTCCTCGTCGGTCGTTCTCCTCGTCGGTCGTCCTCTTCATGGGCGCGTCCCATACACCCGGGGTCGCACCACTGCCTGGCTTGCATCTGACTCGAGGCGTGACGCGTCGCACCCCGGAGCGAGTCGCAGAAATCCTCCTCGTCGGTCGTCCTCCTCGTCGGTCGTCCTCCTCGTCGGTCGTTCTCCTCGTCGGTCGTCCTCCTCGCAGTCGTTCTCCTCGTCGGTCGTCCTCTTCATGGGCGCGTCCCATACACCCGGGAGCGAGGCGCGTCGCACCACACTGCCTGGCTTGCATCTGACTCGAGGCGCGATGCGTCGCACCCCGGAGCGAGTCGCAAAAATCTTCCTCGTCGGTCGTCCTCCTCGTCGGTCGTCCTCTTCATGGGCGCGTCCCATACACCCGGGAGCGAGGCGCGTCGCACCACACTGCCTGGCTTGCGCCTGACTCGAGGCGCGACACGTCGCGCCCCCGGGGCGAGTTGCAGATCGCTGTGAAAGAAAGAAACTCAACTTCCTATTTGGTTTTCTCCTCAAGAAACTCAACTACCTAATTGGTTTTCTCCTCTTCATGGGCGCGTCCCATACACCCGGGACTGAGACGCGTCGCGCCACACTTCCTGGCTTGCGCCTGACTCGAGGCGCGACGCGTCGTACCCCGGGGCGAGTTGCAGAAATCATCCTCCTGGTCGGTCGTCCTCCTCGTCGGTCGTCCTCTTCATGGGCGCGTCCCATACACCCGGGACTGAGACGCGTCGCGCCACACTGCCTGGCTTGCGCCTGACTCGAGGCGAGACGCGTCGTACCCCGGGGCGAGTTGCAGAAATCATCCTCCTCGTCGGTCGTCCTCCTCGTCTGTCGTCCTCTTCATGGGGTTGTCCTTCGAAGAGAAAACACAAAGAATGGTTTAAAAATGCAATAATGGATTCATTGAGGATGCAAAACGATGACTTTCTAAGCCAGGGTTACAAATGCACAATACTACCACCACTGTACCTGATGTGATATCTAAATAGCATGAAAATGAGACTCATGTGTTATTGCATTCTGGACAAAATGTTGAAACCTGTGTTGCACAAGATGAAGTCATTGAGGATGCAAAACGATGACTTTCTAAGCCACGGTTACAAATGCACAATACTACCACCACTGTACCTGATGTGATATCTAAATAGCATGAAAATGAGACTCATGTGTTATTGCATTCTGGACAAAATGTTGAAATCTGTGTTGCGCAAGATGAAGTCAGTCCAAATTGCAGTATATCTAATGTTGGAAGCAGGGGGTCTGGCAGGCCAAGCTCTATTAAATCCAAATCTAATGTCTCAACATCATCCTCAGCACGCATTAGCGCTGAGGAGGCTGACATGGCAGCTCTAATTGCAAGACAACACCTGTTAAAGGAGAAACATGCATTATAGGAGCAAGAGGATGTGGAAATCTATGTGGAAAGAGGACAAAGAAAAGTTTAAACACTCAGTGCTGATGCAAAATGTTTTGTGCCTGATACAAACCATCCAGCAGGTGGACAGCAAAGAATCATGCACTGATGCTGTTCTTAGACTTCTCTTCAGCTTTCAAAACATTATGCACAAACAATTTAACATATTAATATTATCTAGTGATATGAAAACATTAGCTAATGTTTTGATATAACTGGATAATATTAATATTTTATGTCAAGGTGCCTTGACAAAATTAAAACACCATTACATTATTATGAATAGTATTAACCACATGAACCCCAGCATGGGGGGAACATAGGCCAAAAATAGCCAATCTACAAGCGGCGTTGTGAGCTTGTAGATCGGCTATTTTTGGCAGAGAGATTTGGTGTTGACAGGAAAAAAGTGTCAAGAAAAATAGGTCCGTTTTTACTGAGCATAGAGGATTTAAGTAGGCTACATAATAATAAAATAATAACTATTATATAGCACTTTTCAAAACATGAGTTACAAAGTGCTGCTGAACAGCAGTTAATGTTTACGTTTTATTTGACCTTACTTATATATTGTATGCTACAATTGAATCAAAAAAATATATAAGTAAGGTCAAATAAACATACACGTTTTTTTCTTTTTTTTTTTAAAGCATAAGGGAATACCAAACTCAACTTCCTATTTGGTTTTCTCCTCAAGAAACTCAACTACCTATTTGGTTTTCTCCTCTTCATGGGCGCGTCCCATACACCCGGGACTGAGACGCGTCGCGCCAAACTGCCTGGCTTGCGCCTGACTCGAGCCGCGACACGTCGAGCCGCCGGGGCGAGTCGCAGAAATCTTCCTCGTCGGTCGTCCTCCTCATCTGCGCTCCCCGTTCGCCCGGGGCTCCTCTTTGGTTGTCGACGCACTCCTGGGGCGAGTCACAGAAATGGTCCTCTTCGGTTGTCCTTCGAAGAGAAAACACAAAGATGGGCGCGTCCCATTCACCCGGGAGCGAGGCGCGTCGCGCCACACTGCCATGGGCACGTTGGTTCCCGTCGACTCGTTGGACGCTAGGTGCGCCCGCGTCGCCCCACGCGGTCAAGGCGCAGCAAGCCCACTGCGTGATCTTTGTCATCTCTTCGCTGTGAAAGAAAGAAACTTACCGTCACCCAGTCGTGAAAGCTTTTAGCGTTCTGTTTAGCTCTCGGACTGCTGTCGAAAGCAGTCCGAGTATTAAGTCTACTCGCAAGGTCTTTGGGTTTTATCCTCTTCGTCTGCTCTTCTGCCCCGGGAGCGTCCCGCTCGCGCCGGGGTGAGTGAGTCCAGAAACGTTCTGTTTTGCTCTCGGACCGCTCTCCCCTGTCGAAAGCAATCCGAGTATTAAGTCTAATCGCAAGGTCTTTGGGTTTTATCCTCTTCGTCTGCTCTTCTGCCCCGGGAGCGTCCCGCTCCCTCCGGGGTGAGTGATGCCAGAAACGTTCTGTTTAGCTATCGGACCGCTCTCCCCTGTCGAAAGCAATCCAAGTATTAAGTCTACTCGCAAGGTCTTTGGGTTTTATCCTCTTCGTCTGCTCATCTGCCCCGGGAGCGTCCCGCTCGCGCCGGGGTGAGTGAGTCCAGAAACGTTCTGTTTTGCTCTCGGACCGCTCTCCCCTGTCGAAAGCAATCCGAGTATTAAGTCTAATCGCAAGGTCTTTGGGTTTTATCCTCTTCGTCTGCTCTTCTGCCCCGGGAGCGTCCCGCTCACGCCGGGGTGAGTGATGCCAGAAACGTTCTGTTTAGCTATCGGACCGCTCTCCCCTGTCGAAAGCAATCCGAGTATTAAGTCTAATCGCAAGGCCTTTGGGTTTTATCCTCTTCGTCTGCTCATCTGCCCCGGGAGCGTCCCGCTCACGCCGGGGTGAGTGAGTCCAGAAACGTTCTGTTTAGCTCTCGGACCGCTCTCCCCTGTCGAAAGCAATCCGAGTATTAAGTCTAATCGCAAGGTCTTTGGGTTTTATCCTCTTTGTCTGCTCTTCTGCCCCGGGAGCGTCCCGCTCACTCCGGGGTGAGTGATGCCAGAAACGTTCTGTTTAGCTATCGGACCGCTCTCCCCTGTTGAAAGCAATCCGAGTATTAAGTCTAATCGCAAGGTCTTTGGGTTTTATCCTCTTCGTCTGCTCTTCTGCCCCGGGAGCGTCCCGCTCACTCCGGGGTGAGTGAGTCCAGAAACTTTCTAATTTGCTCTCGGACCGCTCTCCCCTGTCGAAAGCAATCCGAGTATTAAGTCTAATCGCAAGGTCTTTGGGTTTTATCCTCTTCGTCTGCTCTTCTGCCCCGGGAGCGTCCCGCTCACGCCGGGGTGAGTGAGTCCAGAAACGTTCTGTTTTGCTCTCGGACCGCTCTCCCCTGTCGAAAGCAATCCGAGTATTAAGTCTAATCGCAAGGTCTTTGGGTTTTTTGGTTGGTTGTCGACGCACTCCCGGGGCGAGTCACAGAAATGGTCCTCTTCGGTTGTCCTTTGAAGAGAAAACACAAAGAATGGTTTAAAAATGCAATAATGGATTCATTGAGGATGCAAAACAATGACTTTCTAAGCCAGGGTTACAAATGCACAATACTACCACCACTGTACCTGATGTGATATCTAAATAGCATGAAAATGAGACTCATGTGTTATTGCATTCTGGACAAAATGTTGAAACCTGTGTTGCACAAGATGAAGTCATTGAGGATGCAAAACAATGACTTTCTAAGCCAGGGTTACATATGCACAATACTACCACCACTGTACCTGATGTGATATCTAAATAGCATGAAAATGAGACTCATGTGTTATTGCATTCTGGACAAAATGTTGAAATCTGTGTTGCACAAGATGAAGTCAGTCCAAATTACAGTATATCTAATGTTGGAAGCAGGGGGTCTGGCAGGCCAAGCAAATTTTATAAGTATAACATATGGTTGATTAAAGTGTTTAATCAATTTATTTGATAATAAAAAATCTATTACAATTTTTCCTTTACAAATTAAATAAATAATAAATAAAAATAATCCCTCAAAAACCTGCTCTCGGACCGCTCTCCCCTGTCGAAAGCAATCCGAGTATTAAGTCTAATCGCAAGGCCTTAGGGTTTTATCCTCTTCGTCTGCTCATCTGCCCCGGGAGCGTCCCGCTCACGCCGGGGTGAGTGAGTCCAGAAACTTTCTGTTTAGCTCTCGGACTGCTGTCGAAAGCAGTCCGAGTATTAAGTCTAATCGCAAGGTCTTTGGGTTTTATCCTCTTCGTCTGCTCTTCTGCCCCGGGAGCGTCCCGCTCACTCCGGGGTGAGTGATGCCAGAAACGTTCTGTTTAGCTATCGGACCGCTCTCCCCTGTTGAAAGCAATCCGAGTATTAAGTTTAATCGCAAGGTCTTTGGGTTTTATCCTCTTCGTCTGCTCTTCTGCCCCGGGAGCGTCCCGCTCACGCCGGGGTGAGTGAGTCCAGAAACGTTCTGTTTAGCTCTCGGACTGCTGTCGAAAGCAGTCTGAGTATTAAGTCTAATCGCAAGGTCTTTGGGTTTTATCCTCTTCGTCTGCTCTTCTGCCCCGGGAGCGTCCCGCTCACGCCGGGGTGAGTGATGCCAGAAACGTTCTGTTTAGCTATCGGACCGCTCTCCCCTGTCGAAAGCAATCCGAGTATTAAGTCTAATCGCAAGGTCTTTGGGTTTTATCCTCTTCGTCTGCTCTTCTGCCCCGGGAGCGTCCCGCTCACTCCGGGGTGAGTGAGTCCAGAAACGTTCTGTTTTGCTCTCGGACCGCTCTCCCCTGTCGAAAGCAATCCGAGTATTAAGTCTAATCGCAAGGTCTTTGGGTTTTATCCTCTTCGTCTGCTCTTCTGCCCCGGGAGCGTCCCGCTCACGCCGGGGTGAGTGAGTCCAGAAACGTTCTGTTTTGCTCTCGGACCGCTCTCCCCTGTCGAAAGCAATCCGAGTATTAAGTCTAATCGCAAGGTCTTTGGGTTTTATCCTCTTTGTCTGCTCTTCTGCCCCGGGAGCGTCCCGCTCACTCCGGGGTGAGTGATGCCAGAAACGTTCTGTTTAGCTATCGGACCGCTCTCCCCTGTTGAAAGCAATCCGAGTATTAAGTCTAATCGCAAGGTCTTTGGGTTTTATCCTCTTCGTCTGCTCTTCTGCCCCGGGAGCGTCCCGCTCGCGCCGGGGTGAGTGAGTCCAGAAACGTTCTGTTTTGCTCTCGGACCGCTCTCCCCTGTCGAAAGCAATCCGAGTATTAAGTCTAATCGCAAGGTCTTTGGGTTTTATCCTCTTCGTCTGCTCATCTGCCCCGGGAGCGTCCCGCTCACGCCGGGGTGAGTGAGTCCAGAAACGTTCTGTTTTGCTCTCGGACCGCTCTCCCCTGTCGAAAGCAGTCCGAGTATTAAGTCTAATCGCAAGGTCTTTGGGTTTTTTGGTTGGTTGTCGACGCACTCCCGGGGCGAGTCACAGAAATGGTCCTCTTCGGTTGTCCTTTGAAGAGAAAACACAAAGAATGGTTTAAAAATGCAATAATGGATTCATTGAGGATGCAAAACAATGACTTTCTAAGCCAGGGTTACAAATGCACAATACTACCACCACTGTACCTGATGTGATATCTAAATAGCATGAAAATGAGACTCATGTGTTATTGCATTCTGGACAAAATGTTGAAACCTGTGTTGCACAAGATGAAGTCATTGAGGATGCAAAACAATGACTTTCTAAGCCAGGGTTACATATGCACAATACTACCACCACTGTACTTGATGTGATATCTAAATAGCATGAAAATGAGACTCATGTGTTATTGCATTCTGGACAAAATGTTGAAATCTGTGTTGCACAAGATGAAGTCAGTCCAAATTACAGTATATCTAATGTTGGAAGCAGGGGGTCTGGCAGGCCAAGCAAATTTTATAAGTATAACATATGGTTGATTAAAGTGTTTAATCAATTTATTTGATAATAAAAAATCTATTACAATTTTTCCTTTACAAATTAAATAAATAATAAATAAAAATAATCCCTCAAAAACCTGCTTTTTGAAGGTTCTCAAACGTTCAACTGAACTTTATATTTATTTTTTTATTCCATTTTCCTCACTAATGAAACCTGGCCTGATGCCATGACATGAATTCCCCTCCGTCCTAACCCTGCTATATAAATACAGTTATTATTGTATTATTATGTAGCCTACTTAAAGGTAGGGTAAGTGATATTTTTTGGTTAAAACAAAAAGTATTTTGTTAAAAGGTTAAAGCACTATATTGTGATAGTAATCATTGCTATAAAGTGTTTGTTCAGTAACAGGAGTCTCCTCGTCTCTCCAGCTCTTTAAAGGCCAACTTGCAGGTTAAACCCTATTCTTCAATTATGTGTAGTTTACATCATTGGTATCTAATTTCATTATTTATTTATTTTCCATTTTACGCCGAAAATACCGCTCAGAAAGGGTTAAAAATGTCCACGCACGAAAAACATGTACGGAGCCTTTCAAAAAGCTTATCAGACGCTATCAGACCGTTGTTAGCCTGGCATAGGTCTGGCAAGCTTTCGTCACCTGCCATAGCTGTCAATGTGATTTCGCCCGCACACACACACAATCATTTGCAACATGTCATGTGCAAGAATAGGAATACCACGATAACGCAATGGTGACTATGAACCACGTACCCAAACCTGTGGGAGGCTGCTTTTCCCAAGCTGAATTCTGCACTTAAACTGCAAGGCTGAATGACTGTGTTGTTGAACACATACACAGCTTAACGTCAGAAAAGTTACACAACACGACTCACTCGCCCAGGTGGTGTCAATAATAGGCTACTAATCACCGTAATCGTAACAAAATTCAGAATCACAGCGCTGCCTGTTTCGGTTTCCGCACATTAAAGTATATTAATTCATTTGTTCGTCTATTTATTAACTGCTACTGCAGTCTTACCCTGCGGTACATGAAAACTCCTGTAACAGTCATGAATCAAGTTTAACCTGGTGTTTGCACTTTCTCCATTACGGTCCGTACATCTATATAAACGTTCAAATTTCAAATATAAAGTGCTTACCCCATGGCCACGGATGTTAGAATTATGCACGGGACTCTCAAAAGTACCCGTATATTCTGTATTGTTCAATAAAAAGCATTTTAATCCGATCAGTGGCCATCATCTCTTAGTGTATCAGAGTGCAATACACCTACAAACCGATAGGGTCGCTCAGTTAAAAGCGAATGGAGAAAATGGCCACCGATCAGATTAAAATGCTTTTTATTGAACAATACGGATGATACGGGTACTTCTGAGAGCCCGTACATAAATGTAACATCCGTGGCCATGGGATAATCACTTTATATTTGAAATATTTCAACGTTTATGTAGATGTACGGCCCATACATGGAGAAAGTGCAAACACCAGGTTGAAGTTCATCCATGACGGTCGTGACAGTCGACCGTCGTGTATCCATGGCTATTACTCCCTCTAACATTTCCCATGTTTTTAGTTTATTGAAATAATGTCATGCACATTTGTCCAGTGCATAGCCTACTGCAGGCCTTGTTGACTAGATTTAGAAGAGATTTTGAAGCTCTTGCTCCTGAAATTATCGATAATTTTTTAGGGGCAAAGCCATCATTTAACATGCAAGTCAATGGGTGAGAAGCAACGTTTGCCAGGCGCTGCCAGGCCTGGGTGTGACTAACTTCGCACCACCAGTCACAGAGTGGAGTGGGTGGAGCTTAGCGAAGGGTCCATTTCGGGCCTGTAAGGCAACCAAGAGCAGCAGCAGATGCAGATGCAGTCAGACCTCGATATCGCCAGCAGATGGAGGCATGGGGGAAACAACAACATGTGGAGGATCGGCCAGACGACATGGTAAACAAACGCCATTATCAACAGTATAGCCTTTAAACGTTTCATTGTATCAATAACGTGCTGGAAAAAGTACTCACATGTATTAATTAGGTAAAAGTATCAATACTGCAATGCAGAAAAATACTCTGTTACAAGTCAAATGTACTTGAGTAAAAGTACAAAAGTACTGTCAAAATGTACTTGAAAGTACCAAAAGTAAAAGTACTCATGGTGCAGAATGTCCCATTTCACAAGAACAAAATGTTTTTGATGAATCGTTTGAAAATAGCAGATCTACAAGCTCACTGCTTGTAGGGCTGAAGTGGTTAGTTATGTTTTGTAATAATAATCGAAATCTACAAAGTAACTAGTAACTAAAGTTTTCCAAAAATAGTAGGCCTACAATATTTACCTCTGAGATGTAGTGGAGTAAAAGTAAAAGTACTGAAAATTGGAAATACTCCAGTAAAGTAAAAATACCTCAACATTGTACAGTACTTGAGTAAATGTACTTAATTACTTTACACCACCGTCAACCTTATTAAAAGTATGAGAATCATGCCTGACCTTTTTTTTTATTTTACAAAGAAAGTAGCCTACAAATATGTTGATTGTTACTTGAATGCTGTTGCTAATAGAATAGTCCAGGTTGTTATATAGCCTAAATAACTCATTATCAGTATTTTTTTTTAATTTCAAGGACCCCCAGTTTGATATGCATCAGGCCACAGACCCCATTGATATAATGTTCTATCTAGGTCTCCAATCTGCTATTTCAAATCACGTTAATCACTCTGACATTGTACAAATGGAAACAGACCCGCAAGAGGCCAGTTGGTTTCATTGGTAGGGCTACTACTTGTTCGGTGACCTTTTCTTTTTTCTGTCTTTGAACTCAGGTGTCTGTGTGGAGAATGTCAACCTATGACCACTGGTATAGAGACCGTGTTTTGGAGAGGCCGGCCCCTCACAACCAACTTGTGCATGTGTCCTAGACTACCGAAGATAAAAAAAAACAAAAGTTTACATCTGTAGCCTAGCTGAGAGATGGTCTGCTCTAGCCGATGATATTTTATCACTTTGGTTAGGAAGGCTTACTCTAAGCTGTAATCAAAAGTACAGCCGACTTCAAGACTGAACACCTCCCTATGGTTTTCATTAACAACAATGACATCAGGGGTGTTAGCTGAAATGTTAGAGAACACAGAATCATCGTTACACAGGTTAAACATGCTCGGCTTCACAGTAGAATGCTTATACAGCATGATGGAGGACCTGAAAATAGAAGTGATATCTTTAGATATCAAATCCACTATTCTGTCATGCCTACTTATGTAGAGTCCCCTGTATACATGGCACCCATTTAAGATGTGGGACATGGTTTCAGCTATTTGTTCATGACCATGATGTATACAGTGAGGAGCATGGTTGCCTGGAAACCAGATGGAGAGGTTAAGTTTAGAAGGTAAAACCTGCAACCTCGCTTTCAGAGTAAAGACAACAATGCATTCCTCTAAAGCAACATGGTTTAGGCTTTTCCTGGAAATCTTTACTTCAAGTCACAAATAGTTTAACAAAGCAATATTCAATAAAATAAGTACATCAACAGAGTACTAATGAAAACATGAAAACAATAGGGAAAAAATCCCCAAAAGCTATTTGGCTTGTACCGCCATTACTTTAGTGTAATGCCTCAAATATACCAATATACAGAAAAAACACCCTGCTCATCATCACTTCAATTCCAAATGCAAGAAAGATATTACACAACAGTCATAGAAAATGTGCTGAAAGTAGTTATTCCCATTTAGACAGCAAGATACAAGGGTCTTTTACCCAAGGGATAAGAGCAACTTTATATTATTAGGAAGAAATTACCCTAGTTTAAAATTGTATTGGCTCCTAGATGTTAGACTGGTCCAGATTGACTTTGGAGGGGAGGGGCCCAGCCTCTTCCTCCTGCCCTGAGGAAGTGATGATCGCCATAGATGCTCAACTTCTCAGCGGGTACATATTGATCTACAGCAGTTGCCACAGTAGCACAGCAGATCCAGATCAGCACCAGTACAGACAGAATCAGAGTTGTGGTTAGAATCCAACCTGGGAGCCAGGGGTTCCTTGAAAGACAGCTGAAGATGTTGTAGTTGATGGTGCGGTCTGCAAACATATCTCTCTCCCTCTCCTGGATGAAGCTACGCTGGTAGTCTTTGTAAATTGGGCTGCTCAAACCGGGCAATGTCTCCTGTGGCTGTTCTTTGGCTTCTTTCTCCGGCTCAAACTTGGGAACAAACTGGATCTGTGGTTCAGTCTGGAAAATGACAACCTTGCCATCATCAGCCTGAGACAGCAGAGCTAGCGATCCTGGTGGCCAGAAGAAAAGCGGGACTGTTGTGTCAGGTACTGGGTCACAGCTTCAGCCTTGTCGACCTGTTGGAAGGTTCTTGCAATGGGGGCAGGAGCAGCAGCAGCCAAACCTTCACTGACGGCTCTCAGGGCTGATGGACTTCTGGCATATTGGTCCTTCAAAGAGCCCATCAAATCAAATGCATAGTCTGAAGAGAAGAGAGCATTATATTGAAACACACACATTATAAAAGTATAGCAGTATTTCCAAATATGCAAATTGTTGATAATTCCAAATAGTTATTGAACACACACACCGTAAGATGGTTGGTCTTTGATGGGATGTACAACATGTTGCCCTTTACGGAACTTCGGGTAGGACACTGCGTAGCGTGGTTCTCCAGCACTAGTAGTGGCCACTGTTCTGTTGCCATTGTGGTTGTAATGCATAGCTGCTAAAAGGAGCCTATGGAAAGGAGAAACATTTTATGAGAAATAATTTTATGAGAATTAATGTCAGAGATGAGGATGAAAACTGAAACGCTCACACACTGTGGGCTCCAGTTGTAAGAACAGTGCTGTTGTGATGTTTCGCGAGCCCGAAACATCACAGCAGCACTCAGGTGTAATAAAATAAATCATACAACTGGAGCCTGCAGTGTGCAAGCGTTCTCGTTCAGTTTTCATGTTATATTTTTTTGCTTAGCACCTGCCTAAGTTTGGTGGTGGATTGCGCATGTCTCTCCTCCATTTAGAGATGAGGATGAAGGCACAGTTACCAAGGGTGCAAGTGCACACCAGTCCTTGCAAGGTGCCAGCCAACAAAATAAACACTGTGGGATAAGAGTCGCCACACCCTCGTAGCTGCCGATTGCAAAAACGTATTGTGTACACAGGAGTGTGCGGTGAGTCTTTATTCTACTGTAATGAGGATAAGATCTTTTCATTCAAAATACATTTACTTAATCATTCTGAAATTTCAATGTATTGACATTTCTAATTTACATTTTTACTGCCAAAACCAAATTATCTTACGACACTGATCCTCAATAGTCTGACAGTACCTGCTATGCATTCCAAGGAAAGAGAACCCTGTGTGCTTTGGGGCAAAGCGGATCATCAGGGAGTGGAACGCCTCGAGAGAGAGTAGGTTTGGTTCTGGGGAGATAGCTGCCGGACATCTTTGATGAACAGTTTTTGTCTCACAAGAGCCTCCAGTTGAACAGCTGCTGATGAACCTGCACACATACAACATCAGCATCAACTGATTTTTCAATCTCTCCCTGATCATATGCTTTTTTTGTGAATATTTGTGAAAGGTTATTCACATGGATATTCATTCAGACCATCAACAAACTAACAGATCATGAAAAAGTGAACTTGTGCACATTCCTGAGCGATAGATACCTGGTTCAAGCCACTCCTTGTTTCTGTCCTCTCCTTCCAATGGCTCATGCTGACAGGCAGGGAATGCAGGAGTGTCATGCTCATGTATGTCTTGAGCATGATTGACCAGGCTTCTCCATTTTGCCTCCATCATGTCTGCATTGCCACTGGGAGTAGAACCGGCGGTCCAGTAGAGGTGGTTCACAAAAGACAGCTTCCAGAGCTTTATAACCTCACAGTCACGTTCTCTTGAAAGGGCATCCAACTTCTTGCCTACGGCTGTTAATGCACACACACACACACACACACACACACTTTAAAATCGCACTGACAAAATTGAACTACTGTGATTGGTCTTGCCTGCAATGTAGCCATGCAGTGTCAAGGACAAATACTTACATTTGGCAATATGCCAGATGTCAAAGAAGTGTTGTGTTCCTTCAGCACACAGCACATCTCTCACCCATTTTGCTACCTGCAGAATTGGTTGAATTGTACAGATATATGGCAGAATTTATGAGTTAACTAACCCTTCAAGTAAACTTGAAATGTATTCACATTCAAATATTTCTATTTCTAAAGTGAAAAAAATACAAAAAGTAATTTAACTATCACCACAGAGCCCCTCTCAGTTTCTTGATTGCCACAAGTTGATCGCCACATGAGACCCATTGTAACCAAATTGCCATCTTATAAACACAGGAGACTTTATTCAACAGCTTTCAGAGGTAAATATCGCCAATTCCACTGCCAACATTTATTTGGTTACCCTTGACGTGGCCTCCCTTAGTTTACACCAATATCCCCCATGATTTCTCTGTCAATTCAACTATCACCAGAGAAAGTGTGTGTGTGTGTGTGTGTGTGTGTGTGTGTGTGTGTGTGTGTGTGTGTGTGTGTGTGTGTGTGTAAATCATCCCGCCCCTCCTAGAGAATAGCCTACTTTATCGTCAATTTTAAAATAAATAGGACCATAATTTAGCAAAACACATATCCTGATGATTGAAAGGAGACTTTAAACTAGCGACTGGAAGCATATAGAATGTATTTTTATTACAGAAAGAAAATCTAGTCTAAAGTTTGTCAAAAAAAACATTCACTTCCGTTAACATAAATTCTTTCTGACACCGCAGGTCGGCACAGGGTAAAACAGCGCCACTCTGGACATTTTTTCGGCCTCATCGTAAATATGTAAGACTTGCCCCTTGGTGTGTGTGTGTGTGTGTGTGTGTGTGTGTGTGTGTGTGTGTTGTACCTGGCGGTTTCTGTCGGTGACGAGGACTGCGACTTTCAAGTCCTACTCCTTCAGTAACTTGATACTGCGTTGCAGGCCCTCTATCTCACACCAGTTGCTGTTAGCAACTTCTGAACTCTGGAGCACAACAGACAAACAAAAAACAAACCTAAACAAATGGGAATCCCAAACACAAACAAAGTAGAATGTGAGGCATGAATAACAGACCTGTACAAGCTGAAGGTCAATGACTTTATTCAGCCGGTCCTCAATAAGGGAGTATGTCCCGTATTTGGCACAGTGCCCTGGACTGTCCGATCTGTAAAAAGCACAAGGCAAGAGCAAAATGATGGATAGATGCCAAATGTCAAATACAAATTATTAATGTTGTACTTATGTGTATATTCTAATGATGAATATAACAATGAGCAACCTGCAGTCTCCAGACAGAATCAATCCTCCTTCCATCTCCTTCAGCTCACTGAGGATACTGGCTTGCTGGCTCTGCCAGGCCTGGATGACGGTGGGAATGGTGTAGTAGCGCTGATGGTGGAAGTAGGTGTTCACGCTGGTGCACTGTAGGCCAAATAGCTGGAGCATCCTGAATGTCTGCTGGGGCATACACCCTGAAAAGTGTACAGCTCCACTCAACTGCAGGTTGCACTCAGGCATGTTTCTGTGCAGCATTGACTGGTTTCGCCAAACCCTCTTGAATCCACATGCTTAACAGACCTATGAAATATATTCAAATGATCAGTGGTGGTGTACTGTCTGTGTGTACTTTCTTATGGCTGAGGAATAAAGTGAGAAAGAAGAAAAAAGCATTCAGCATAAGGTGTTATGCTGAAATCAGATTGAAAGCACTAGCATAATGCAAAGTGATAACCCGCTTCAAACTGCACTAAGATCAGACAAAACACATGAAGTCCACTATGAAAAGTGAATGCATGACATTGACGCATTCCAAGAGGGTAAACGCCACCAGGTCTTTCTACAGGTGCAGGATAAAATCTTACCCGTTGGATTTTCACAAATGTCGCCTCCTGTCTCAGTATGCTGGCTTGCGTGGCCTCACAGCAGCTCGGGCAAGTGGCAGACAGCTCCATGAGTTGGCTGTGACACACTATATACTTATCGATATAGCTGAGAAAAAAAAAAGGAAAAAAAAAAAAAGTTTGATTAAAACTGAAGAACAGTCAGTATCGTGACATGAACAGATTAGTGTAACTGTGTAGTGTGTCTTACCAAGGGGCAGAGGATGCTTCCAGGTGTGGCGAGTCATCAGAGTTCTCAGAGAAGAGCTCGTCATCAGCCTCTGGAACCCAATTGTCATCACCTTTCTTTGGTGCTGAAATGATTAGTCGGTACATCGATTAGTTCATCAACATAATTAACACATTCTGATTTTATAAGCAATTAATATCATTCAATTCAATCTTTATTCAAGACACACACAGGGGGGTCCATAGTGAGGAACACTTAAAACATATAAAAACAAAACAATAAATAAACAAGGCATATACAAACAAGGCAGGACTTTCAGCCTTATCTCTGCACATACAGGCTAGAGCGCCAGTGTCTCCATAGCTTAGATGACAGCCTAACAGAGCTCTTGGCAGGATTAGAGAGTGATACAATGATGCTGTTCACCGAGTCTGTTAACCTGTACATAAATCTATACATCAGGTTTCGTAATACAGCAGGGCAAGTGGGTACATTTATTTCTACAAACATTTGACTGGCACTACAGCATCTTGGGGCTTTGAGCAGCAGCCTCATGCAGTCGTTATAGGCCATTCATTCGGTAGGGAAAAAAATGATAGCTTAATCAAATCAATAACGATTATAATTGGTTGCACGGCCCCTCACCTGACTGCTCGCTATCACTCTGAGAGATGGTGCATTGGCTTTGCATCGGACTGGCCTCAAAGCTTGAAATGTCTGTCTGTGTTTCCACAGACACCATTTGGGGGACTGCCTGTGTCCCTAAGGACAACATCTGGGGTATAACCTGGATGCCTATAAAAAACAACAATTGATATAATTTAAGGGTAACCGTTCTCTGTAAAAAAAGACTGTTGGCTAAAACGTGCAAAGCAAATTAAAACCTACCCAAAGAACGGTGTGGTGGTCTCCGGTAGCTATACTGAGTTGCCTTGTGTTCCCTGTGTGGCTCAGAGGGTGGAAGAGAGGGTTCAGATGATGGACCAGCTTCCTCCTCCTCCATCATCATAGGCTCCTCTGTCACGTCAGGAGTCGCAGAGTGGCTTTGAAGCGTCTGTTGTTAAAAAAAAAGGAGAATTCAGTGTTTACAGGAGGTAGCCATTAAAATGAGAAAAAGTTTAATTTCACCATTATTATTAATTACACTTCCAACACCTAGACCGCAGGCAGGGCACGGACTGTGGACCTAGCTCAGTGGTTCTCAACCTTTTCAAATATTGGAAATAATTGTATATCTTCAACCCCTAGACTACAGTAACAGAACTAAGGGATGCTCATATGCAATCTACTTGATCTGATCATAACCTTGCTTTCAAGGAATCAATCTCACTCAGGCCTGTGCTCTTACACAGTGGTAAAACACATTTGCTGCCTGCTCCAAAGAAATGCCATGAAAAACACTTATTACAGACTTTCCATACTTGTGTAGGAACCCTGATTGTACATGACAAGATAGTCTACAGTACAAAATATTTTCAAATGGGGTCTGCAGCCTAACGTGTCATTGACATTACAATGAGAGCCACTGACTTAGGAAACAGCTTGCATTACACAATGATATTCTTGTACCTCAAGCATTTGCATGTGGATAACAATTTGAGCCTGCAAATAGATCACTTACTACACATGATACTAAATGTACATAGGATATCAGACATTGAATAGCAATGGTATAAAGTAACTCAGTACATTTACTAAAGTACTGTACAAATAAAAATGTATGTAACAATTTGAGGTATTTTTTACTCCACTACACCTCAGAGGCAAATATTGTACTTTTACTCCAGTACAATTATTTTAAAACTTTAGTTACTAGTTACTTCATAGATAGATTATTATTATTACAAAACATACGCCACTTCACCCCTATTTAAACTTTGATTATTTGAAAATAGCCGATCTACAAGCTCACAACTTGTGACCTTGTATTGAACTGTACTTCCCTGTGCTTGTCTTTACAAACTGTAATAAAGTATTCAATCATTATTAGAACTATGATAACGTCTGAAATGGGACATTCTGCATAATGAGTAGCCTACTCTTACTTTTAGTACTTGTATAGTATGTATATTTTGACGCCAATACTTTTGTACTTTTACACAAGTAAATTTGAATTACCAGACGTTTACTTGTAACAGAGTATTTCTACATTGCAGTATTGATACTTTTACTTAGGTTCAAAACTTGAGTACTTTTCCCACCACTGTTGAATAGCATTATAACTGCTCAGTTTCGCCTAGCTGAGGGCTCACATCACCAACATTTATACTTATAGTGTTCAGGGAAATGCTGGTAGCTTCTATCCTCCCTAGCCCTGAAACATGACTGTCATACCATGACGCTGTCATACGATGACACTGTCATACCATGACAGTCATGGTGCCGAGTCCCCCCGGTTTGTAGCGGCGTTCTTTTTTTTTTCAACTCTCACATACATAAACGTTCAGATTTCAAATATAAAGTGCTTACCCCCGAGCCACGGGTGTTACAAGGCGATCCGGACCGCTATAAGTACCCGTATCTGCCATATTGTTCAATAAAAAACATTTTAATCCGATCGCCGGTCATTTATTTATTTATTTTTTTGGTAATGTATCAGAGTGCAATACACCTCCCAACCATTAGTGTCGCATGGTTGAAAGTATCGGAGACAATTTGGAGAAAATGGCCGGCGATCGGATTAAAATGCTTTTGATTCAACAATACGGGAGATACGGGTACTTACCACGGTCCGGGTCGCCTTGTAACATCCGTTGCTCGGGGGGAAGCACTTTATATTTGAAATCTGACCGTGTGTGTACATGTGAGAGAAAAATAGAACACCGCTATAAACCAGGGGGAATCGGCACCAATACAAGCGTCATGGTTGTATACAAGCGTCATGTGAAGCATGGCTACCGTCTCCCCTTCTGTTTTGGCATCGCTACAGACGGCTTACCAGTGGTGTAAAATAACTAAGTACATTTATTCAAGTACTGTACACGTTGTGAGCTTGTAGATCGGCTATTTTCAAACATGCGCGTACTTTTACTCGCGGTGTACGGGCATGTACGGCTCTCCCGTGAAAACATTACAAACAACAGTTCTGCGTGCGGCCCCATGCGGTCGGTGTTGCCAGGTTTAGCGAGAGAAAAAAGCAACCAGGTATATGAAAACAAGCCTAAAAGGAGCCCTTCGCCCACGGTGGTCCCCCGACCCCCCACTTCGGCAGTGGCACGAAGGTGTCGAACTCTAGAGGTTAATTTTGATACCAATACTTTTGTACTTGTACTCAACTTGTGAGTACATTTTTAATTCCGGACGTTTATTTGTAACAGAGTACTTTTACTTTTACATTTGAGTACTTTTTCCACCGCTACTTTTGATAGTTGGAACATCTCTTCAACACTGCATTGTACTCACCCTCACTCCATGAGCGGACAGTAAACAGTATCTACATTGAATAACGTCCTGCAAATGCTAACACATGTTAGCGTCAAAAAGCTAGTTAGATTAGATCCACACTTACCCGAGATAAACCAAGTTTGTTTACTGCAGCAGCAGATCATCCACTCCCAGAGGGTTGGCCAGGTCACTGTATAGACGGCACAGCGTCTTCTAAAAGTCTCACCCGGTCCGGAATCCCAGTCTATGGGAGATGAGATCCCCTTGGATATAGTGCTCCTCTCTGAAATGGGCCCCACATATGACTGAGCCCGTCTATATCGCCGGAAGTCCCACCCACTCCCATGTTAAAAAAAACGGGAAAGACCGTCCCGAGTTGCTTCCGGAAAAGCATATCCGGGTTCCGCTTTTTACCCCCCGGTCTCAGTAGCGGGGGGGGGGCGGAGGCGGGGGTGGGGAGACGTGCATTAAACTTTAAAGGAAACATGCAGTCTAAATATAATAAATATCCAGTTGCTTAATTCACCACTACTTTTGCGTTTGAAACTTAGAATCTCTCTAAATATTAAACTTTCACAACAGCTTAAGTAGGCTACAAACTTTGAATTTCTCTAAATATTATTTACTTTTATATTATAAAATATTATAAAAAAAAGAGACATTGTATAATGAGTGAAACAGCTATGATACAGTCAATATAAGTAAATCATTATATGATAGCCTTAAGAGTAACTTTTTATATTTTTGGGACATGTTGTTATATTTTTTATAAGTATAACATATGGTTGATTAAAGTGTTTAATCAATTTATTTGATAATACAAAATCTATTACAATTTTTCCTTTACAAATTAATTAAATAAATAATAAATAAAAATAATCCCTCAAAAACCTGCTTTTTGAAGGTTCTCAAACGTTCAACTGAACTTTTTATTTATTTTTTTATTCCATTTTCCTCACCAATGAAACCTGGCCTGATGCCATGACATGAATTCCCTGCTACTGAGACAGGTGGTAAAAAGACCGTTCGCGTCAGAATTAACTTACTTGTTAACTATGTTATTCCCTTAAGCTTTATAAAATATATAAAAAACGTGTTTAATAAAAAATAAACATTAACTGCTGTTCAGCACTTTGTAACTCATGTTTTGAAGAGTGCTATATAGGCTAAATACAGTTATTATTGTATTATTATGTAGCCTACTTAAACCCTCTATTTCCAGTAAAAACGGACCTAGTTTTCTTAAATGCTTTTCTGTCAACACCAAATCTCTCTACCAAAAATAGCAGATCTACAAGCTCACAAAGCGACGTGTTGTGAGCTTGTAGATCGGCTATTTTTGGCTTATGTTCCCCCCATGCTGGGGTTCATGTGGTTAATACTATCCTAATTTCACAAACCTCTGTTTGTTTGTTTGTTTGTTTGTTTGTTTGTTTGTTTGTTTGTTTGTTTGTTTGTAGTCGTGAAGCTGCCCCTTTTCAATTTCATCAAATCTCAGCTCTTATTAACGTTTATGTGTCAAACAATGGGACATCGCGCTGCAGCCTGGGTTGCCAGGTTTCGCGCAATAAACAAGCAGCAAGGTCTATGAAAACAAGGCCAAACAAAGAGAGCCCTACAAGCAACAAGGTCTATGAAAAGAAGGCCAAACAAAGCGCCTTCACACATATACATTGCCTCTTGGAAAACAGCCGACCTACAAGCTCACAACGCGTCCCCACACCCACCTGCGCTTTCACAACCAACGCCAAAAACACACTACGACCAATAGTGCGCCCAAGCCGCTTACCATAGGCGAACATGGCAACGCGGCTCCCGTGGCATGGGGGCGCGGCTTGACGACGGATCGGCACGTGGGGAGTGATCACCCGCACGGATTGGCCTGCTTGCTCCGTTTCCATGGTTACGACTGACAGGCCGGCTGCAGAACTCCGACAAAGGCTCATTCGTAGTCTGACACTTGTTGGGGAAACAACAGCACTCACTAGTGCGAGCGGAGACTCTGTCCCTCCTTTCCCCCACCACCACATGTTCTATGAACTACCAATGACTATGGTGCCTAATAGAACTGCTCTTGAGGAGTCTTCAGTTCTGTTAGTTCTTTGTGTTCCATTCTTTTGTTTATTCATTCATTCTAGTATTTTGTCGTAGTATTCATTTGCTTTGTTATTTACTCCAAGTTCACTAAACGCATTGTATTCATTATTACTCTACTTCTGCCATTCTTGAGTAATAAATACAATTTAATACATCCAAGTGCTGTGGTTTCCATCATTATGTTGCGATCCTTAGACTAGACCTAAAGGGTCGTAACACTAAATAAAGTACATCAATCAATCAATCAATCAATCAAACCACAACTTTAGCCCAATTTTATACCTAGGCTATTTGAAAATAGCCGATCTACAAGCTCACAATGCCTCGCACCACATATCAAAACATTTGCACTTTGGAGAGTTCTGTGGTTTTAAAGAATGGCTTGTTCACAAGTGTGCACTCACACACGCACACACACACACACACACACACACACACACACACACACACACACACACACACACACACACACACACGGTGGCCCCCAAAAAACACTGTTACAAGACTCTCCCTCCCACTCTCCCTGGATTTTCACATAAACAATAAACATAATCAGCACATATAATCATCAAGTCTCCTCTACTCACAATTCTGACGTCTTCAACTGGAATGAAACTCTCCAAAAATCAGTCTCTCCCTCTATCCTCATGGACCCATGGGGGTCCTGGAAGTCACTTGACCAATAGCAAGCTTCGCCTACCGTCACCCCCCCCCCATGTCATCTGAGGCCCTCTCTCGCTCTCCTCTGGAGATAAGTAACTTTAAGGTATTTCTGACCAACAGCCTTCCAAAGAAGCGGACCCATGGGTGTCCTGGAAGTCACTTGACCAATACCCCTCACCCCCCATGTCATCTGAGGCCCTCTCTCTCTCCTCTGGAGATAAGTAACTTTAAGGAATGTATGACCTACAGCAGTACTCCCCTTCATGAATCTATAGTATCCACCTCTGCCTGTCTATGTCAGCCTATCATTCTGGTAACATCCTAAATGAGCAGGAAATACATAGCCTACATAATAATAATCATTATAATATCACAGGCGACGGATGCGTACAATAACTCTACACGCACACACACGCACACACACCGTGCCCCCCCCCCCCCCCAAAAAAACACAGTAAATGTACAAGACTTCCCTCTCTCTGCCCCCAGGAGGGGCGGGATGATTTGATTGACAACCTACACAACCAATAGCATTCATTCCCCGCCCCCCCGCTCTTGATTGACAAGCTACCCAACCGCCTACTTTTTATCTTCTTCTTATATTTCAACTAAACTTTACAACAAACGCCTCCCCCCAGTGGATTGGAGTGGTAATACAACTACTTCTTCTCCTATTATAATTTTCTAGTTTGATCTTTCTATCGCCCCCTACTGACGGGCAGACGGTATTGCAACTTACTCCCCGTGTAACTATGAATGACAAATAAAATAGGCTGAAAAGTGTTATTCGCTCTCGAATATTCTAAGAGGAGATAGGTTTTAACTGTTTTTCATATAATTCAAAATGGTGGGAGATCTAAAGGTCAGAGGTCAAAAGTCAGAGGGTGAAAGTTGTTAGGCATGAGGAGACGCATGTGTGCATCGAAGTTTCATGGCTGTAGGTCAAACAGGGCATGAGTTGTACCTGTTCAAAGTTGGCATTTTCAACTGAGTGCTATAGCGCCACCTTTTGACGAAAGATTGTGAGATTAATTTTTTGATCGTTTTTCATGACCATCTATCATATGGCCGAGTTTCGTAAAAAGCGTATGCACGGTTCAGCCAGAACTGGCAAAAACGGCAGAAGAAGAAGAAGAAGAAGAAGAAGAAATGGAATAATGCCAATAACAATACGGGTCCATGCTGGAAGCCTGGCCCCGTAATAATCAGAATAACAATACGGGTCCATGCTGGAAGCCTGGCCCCGTAATAATTATGTATCTGAAACTGGATGTGTGAATCCAGGCTCTAGGTAGTTAAATCACAATAGAACATCTTCACAATAAAACAACAAACAGGTGAGTCCAAACAGATACGTACATGATGAGTCATTAGATAATGAAGGGCATGGAAATGCAGTTTAACTAGTTTGATTATCCTGATAGGCAGCAGAGAGAGAGAGAGAGAGAGAGAGAGAGAGAGAGAGAGAGAGAGATTGTTTCTCATGTTTGTATTGTTGAGCTGTATCATTCTTTTCTCCCTTTTGAAATGTAAGACAGCACAGAAACATCAGCAGATAGTAGCCATTCAAGAGAGGAAAGGGTAGAGGGAGAGAACGACTGGTAATAACATATTATGTGTCATAGTATATTATGTTTATATATATATATTTTTTTCCATTGTTGACCTGTATCATTATTTTCACGCTCTTAGAAAACAAGACATTCCAGAAGCACCGCCCCATGCAGCTGTAATCAGGTCCACTCAACGCCTTCTGTCACAGAACCAAGGTAAATTTATACTAACTTTACCAAATCATTACATTGAGAAATGTTTTTATAATCACTTATTTTTTTCCCATCACATTGGTGAAAATGTTCTTCCATATTGGTCTATAAAGTGTAGTGTAGGTGAACATGGTGAAATGAAGAACATTTAAAGGTTTAACTGTGGAATGGATAGAACATGTTTGTCTCTCGGAAGAATCCACCTCAAAACAACCACATTGATTGATGAACTTCAAAACAAAATGAAGTGAACACCGTCAAGTATACAACATGGCCGTCAACTGATTTGATGACTGATGATGACAGGAAGAATGTATAGTTTTAACCGCTTAAATATATTATTGTTGATTATTGTTTTTTAACTGTAAATCGATACACAGATAATCGATACTTATAGATTTTTCATATTCCATCCTGATTGGCAAAGATTGACTTCCAAAGTTTGCAGGAGTGGCTTGTTTTGAACAAAATACCGCAAATCATGAACACAGCGTCCGATTGCGGTGAAACTTTGCACGCACATTCGCACTACATTGCGGAACAAACGCCACGGTTTTAACTTTACCCTATTATAGCCCCACCCAGGAGGCCGTCAACTGATTTGATGACTGATGATGACAGGAAGAATGTATAGTTTTAACCGCTTAAAACCTGTATATTATTGTCGATTATTGTTTTTTAACTGCAGTAGTGGCTTGTTTTGAACAAAATGCGGCAAATCATGAACGCAGCGTCCGATTGCGGTCAAACTTTGCACGCATATTCACACTATGTTGCGGAACAAATTCCAGCGTTGATGGAGATGTGTTGCTCACAGTCACACACACAGACACATACACATACACACGGACACACACACATGGACAGACAGGATGGAAAACAGTCTATTTTCAAACATTTTAGTACTTTTACTTTTGGTATTTTAAGTACATTTTTATGCCAATACTTTTGTACTTTTACTCAAGTATATTTTTTAACTCTGGACTTTTACTTGTAACAGAGTATTTCTATATTGGAGCTGCCGCTCCGTCCGAGAGGACGCGGCAGACAACATGTCCCTGGCTCTCAGTAACGTGTCCAAACCAGCCATGCAGCAGAGCGAAGACAGACTGCTCACCTTCGTAAACTGGCCCTCTCGCATCCCTGTCCGTCCCGACCAGCTGGCCCAAGCCGGCTTCTACTACGTAGGTAAGGACTGTGTATCAAAGCAGAGTTGCCAACAATTAATGTAGTTGATATTATACAAAATAATGGTTATAAAAGCACTGGTCCGGTGTAATTGTTATGGCTGGACCTCACTACCGCCGGTTACACATCGCTATTCCTCCACATCGCCACTTAGAAGATTGACTTCCATTCTTCGGAGTGGAGATGTTTCCCATTTGTTTTAAAGACATCGCCATTCCGACTGTGACGCATTGCTATTTATAAACACCGCCATTCCGACTATATAATCACAATGAATGTGAATGAATGTAGGCATACTTGGTAAAGCATCTCATGCGCATTAATGAGACACTTGCATCTGATCTATTGTCAAATCAGCCCAACATCAAAACACCATGTGTGTATTAATGCTTCATTAATCCTCCTTTATTAAATAATATTAAAGTTTACACCTGCCACAACCATAGGCATATGTCATTTTTGTGAACAGCACTGCTTTCTTTTTGTCATCTCCAATTAATTCTGGGCCTTTAGTTTGGAGACAATGGAGAGATTCAGTTTTAACCCAGAATGAACCCAAATCTCAAGCGCAATAGTTCAGGGTTCTCTCTAAATCCTAAGTGTATATATCCATGTTACTTTTGTGAATAATTATGATAGGCTACACATGAGCCAAGCTTTCAGAGTCCATTATTGCGGTGCGGGATGGGGCGCGCTGCGCAGGTCGACACGCAACAAAAATAAAATAAAAAGCATTATACCGTCTCTCTCCCTCTCCTCTCTCCTGTCTTCCCGTCTCTTTCCTCCTGGTTGGAATCATCTGAGCTTAATATGTTAAATGTGTTGCTTATTTGCTGCCTCTAATGAATTAAAAATCATTGCAGAACGACACGCGCATGGGAGGGAGATCCGTTGTCATTTCATTGTAGATTTAAAAGCAGCCTAGTATTAGCCTACTATTGACTGTACTACAATATGGCTTGGTAACATGAACATGAACTTGGATGCATCACAGCGCCACGCCTTGTGAACTATAGGAGATTACATATTTTCGAAGAAACTGTAGCATTTAAGAAACTAGGAAAAATAAATTAAGCATCCCTGCGCAACTTGGAGCTCTCCAAATTGCCACATTCAGATTGAAGGATTTTTCTCACCTAATTCACAACAACTGTCGTGAATTCTAACCACCAGAAGTATGATCAAATTAATCTTTCACCTTAATCTGTCCACTTACTATAATAGTCCAAATGAAGTCTTCAAGAGGCGTCCATGAGATGAGATTGCGCACAGCTGTCCACCGACAGCCTGGTTTGGTTTGATATTAGACCAGACTGGACAGTGGACACTGCATGTGTCTCAAACCAAACGAGGCTGTGCGTAAATGCTGTGCAGTGCAATAAACAAATTGATGCTATTATTATTATTACCCTTATTATTATTATTATTATTATTATTCTTATATTATAATTTAGCACATTGGCGTGAGTGCGCTCCCACGGACGCCCTGCATGGGTCTGTCTGTCTGTATCTATCAGTCTGTCTATCTATCTATCTGTCAAGCTCTTTGCCAAAAATAGCCGATCTACAAGCTCACAACGCCTGGTGCTGCGAGGTGTTGTGAGCTTGTAGATCGGCTACTTTTGGTGCGAGTGAGTGTGCTGACTGTGCTCCGACGGATGTCTGTCTGTCAAAGGTCCGCGGCCGTAACACGCAAGCTCTCTCTCTCTCTCTCTCTCTCTCTCTCTCTCTCTCTCTCTCTCTCTCTCTCTCTCTCTCTCTCTCTCTCTCTCTCTCTCTCTCTCTCTCTCTCTCTCTCTCTCTCTCTCTCTCTCTCTCTCTCTCTCTCTCTCTCTCTCTCGTGTGCGTCTGTCTACAAACTAAGTGCCTTTGATCCTAACCACCTTTGATGTGTGTGCCGAATGGGCCATCAAGTTTTTCTGATCTCCCAGTGGGGAGCTAACGACCGCTGTTGATTCATTGACTGAAGCCATCCACACCTATTTAATTGTTGTTGTTTTTTTCCTCGAAAGTTAGAAGACTCATGGAGAAATCATGATGTCATCTCAATCACCTCAATCAATCATGACTGAATGGCAGCTTGCTCTCCGGTCCCAGCCAGCTGCTGGGGACTATTTGTGGGGAATTAGGAGAGAAGGAGAGCTGTGAACTTTGCCTATACTGTGCACCCATGCAGGCAGGGATGTGCAGCACGCGCTAAATAGGCCCATGGTTTATTCTGGTATAGGTGGAAAGATCACCCCCCCCCCCTTTTAAATCATTAATAATACATTCTTAATTTATAACTAACTAGAGGTCCGGTCAAGCTCTTTGCCAAAAATAGCCGATCTACAAGCTCACAAAGCTAAGAAGATCCCCAAGAATGTTAGCCTACAGTGAGCTATATGTACAGCACACGTTGTGTATTATTATGTTATTACATGCACTTATGTGCGTAATTACGCACGTGTAAAATTCCGCTGTTACGGTAGTTGTTCCACTCAGAGGAGGGGGGGGCACCTTCATGTCAGGAACCCCACAAATCACAAATTATGTGTATTTGGCCGTGGACCCCAGAGAGGAGGGAGAGAGAGAAAGCGCATATGGAATGCTGTGTAGTGTGTTCTGCAGACAAGTAGCCTACATCAAAATTTGGGGGTCCTTGGCATGACAAGGACTTTACTTTATTTAGTAAGACATGAGAACAGCAGTACATGGAAGTACAAATTCGCAATACAAGGTCTACTAAACTGGAAGACTCATTAAGCACTGAGCTTGTTTAAGATGAGATCCCCATGCACACAAATCATGATGACAAAGGAGGCATGTATAAGATAGAGGCCTATACTTCTTTTTTCAAACAGATCAGAATGAATAAATCAACATTTTGTGTCAGTTGGACCCCAGTAAAATGTACTGGGTTCATTTATTGAAATCAAGTAGCCTGCCCTATACTGTGTGAAATAAGGTGTAAAGTAGGGTAGTTACTTTACACCTCTGCAGACGCGCTGAGCAGCGTTAAGTAGCCTACATTTACTCAAGTACTTTACTTAAATGTTGTCTTATATATTACTCTGTGTCACAGACAGTGATTTGAACCGACGGCAGGCGTATATAGTAGCCATAGAGGCGAGAGTCTTCAGACTTCTATTAGAAGGGAGGTTTTTCATTGAATAGAGGTCACTATTAGAGGATTTAGCCTACTCACAACGCCTCATAGTGCTAGGCATTGTGCGGTTGTAGATCGGCTATTTTTGGCATAGAGTGTAGAGAGAAAAAAGAGCAGACCACGTAAAAAAAAAGACATATATATATATGGAGAGAGAGAGAGAGAGAGAGATATGTTTCATAATATAATAATATATATCTGACAAGTAACTAGTAACTAAAGTTTTCAAATAATTGTAGTGGAGTACTATATTTGCCTCTGATGTAGTGGAGTAGAAGTAAAAGTATTGGAAATACTCAAGTAAAGTACAAATACCTCAAAAGCGCACTTAAGTACATTACTTAAGTAAATGAGTTAAATTCCAGCTGTCTTTATTGTTATTATTATCATTATTAATATTATTGTTAATATTATTGTTATCATTAAATAGCATAATATTATTATCAATAATAATAATGGCATAATAATAACAACAATGATAACGATAATAATAATAATAAGGGTAATATTAATAATAATAATAATAATTAATATTAATAATATATATTAAAAAACATACTCTCTCGCCATGCCTTTTGGCCTGGCGGAGACGATAATAAAATAGGATGATGGGGGGGTTCGTTTTTCTAAGTGGGGATGTTTCTAAGTGGGGATGTTTCTAAGTGGGGATGTTTCTAAGTGGGGATGTTTCTAAGTGGGGGTGTTTCTAAGTGGGGGTGTTTCTAAGTGGGGGTCTGTCCCCACTACCGCCCTGTTAAAGAGGAGGTTAGCAGCACAGAGAATTCCTCACCACCTGTACTTTCATGACTGTGTTTAATATAAATGACTTTAGCTTCACACTGAATTAGACTTTTGTATGCCAATGAATTCCTTTACACACACATTTGTGTGTTGTCACTGCTGTTGTATCCTACTGACTCACCTGCCAGTGAGGAGCTCGCACCGGGAGGACATAGAGCCTCCGTCCTATACTCCTATACTTCCCTGCTCACAAGTGCCACCCCAGCCCGTAGGATTACATGGCCTGAACACAATTGTTCGTATAGACGCTCAACAAAGCCGGATGCACCGCGGTGAATTCTAACCCCCTTTTTACAAGTGATTATTAAAGATGGTGACAATAGTCTCCATTCTCCAACTTTTGTAAACACAAAATATACCGTGATTAATGTGGCAGTCGGGGAAACAGCAGTGAGTAGAAACGTAAATAAAACGTAATACTTCCCTGTCCCCGGGGGAGGAGAGTATTCACAGTACTGATGCGATGCTAGAGTGCGGTCTATCCAACACCAACTCAGGCCTCCTGAATCGCCTCCTGAAAGCCCTCCACACATTCATATCTAACACCAGGGCCTTGAGCTCCACTGGGTTGTTAGCTAAGCTGTCGCACCGCAGTGCATCTAGGTAGGTGGTGCGCTTCTTACCTTTCCTGGCTTTGCTCCCACAGTGTCAGTTTGCTTACCACTAGTTCCAGGTGCCTGACTGCAGTGCCCTGCCAGCCTCATCCTTCTCTCTCTCTATTCACGCCTGTCCTTGATATCAGGTAATTGAACTGTCCTGCGTTTCAGGCTTGCGTGATTGCGTGAAGTGTTTCTGTTGTTACGGAGTCCTGCAAGGCTGGCAGTCCGGAGACGATCCATGGGTGGAACACACTAAATGGTTTCCCAGGTAAATACCACTATAAAAATAATCAAACAAATGAATTAATTGAATAAATGCTTAAGAAAATGCACACATCCCTGTCGGGTGAAAACCTTTTATTATTGTTTGAAATAAAGAAATAATAGTTAAAATAGACAAGCTAAATCGGCTATTTTCGTAACTTTTATGCAAAACTCTTGTATGACATTAATCTATACGAAGAAACATAAAAAGTTGAAATATGGAGAAACAAGTTTCTGACCGACAGCAACGACTGTTACCATGAACAAATTAAACCTTGTTAAAGGTGCTATATTGTCAGTATTAGCTGCATTATCAGCAACATTATTGGTAACAACAATAGGCCTACTGCAGGCCATCATAATGAATTCAATAAATCAATTAGTTTACATAAATGTGTTAATTCATGTTCCTCTGTTTTTTTGCAGATGTGAATATGTGCTCCAAGAGAAGGGACAGGAGTTTGTTCATCAGATCCACGCTCGTTTCCCTCAGCTGTTCAAACAGGTTTGTACAGAACCGCCCACCTTTCTGGATTGGAATGTTCGGCATTTGAAAGAACACTCTAGAATAAAATACATATGAGTCCAAATGATAATAAGTCAAGAAAATAAAATAGGCGTGTGTGTGTGTGTGTGTGTGTGTGTGTGTGTGTGTGTGTGTGTGTGTGTGTGTGTGTGTGTGTGTGTGTGTGTGTGCCCTCTTCTTACAGCTCCTTACAGATAGAGACAACAGCTCCAGGGAGTGTGTTGTGGATCCCCCAGGTGAGCATGCAACAAGAGTGGCAAACTCTTCTTGCTCCTATGAGGGTAACATAGGGTAAAATTGTAAAAAGTGTTGAATTGAACTGCCTTGCATCTTCTATGATTAAAACCAGTCGCTTAGGTGTTTTTTTTTGTCAGACACAAGTTGTTTGATTGATTTATAAATGTTTTTTATTGACTAAAATGCATATGAACATATACGTTTACATAGCTGTCAAATAGTAGAGGGGTTAAGCAACTTAAACTTCAAGTCATAATGTTGGTATGGAAGTACTTTAGGGCAATGGAAAAAAATAGATAGGCCTACAAAGACACAAGTTAGATCTTACTTCTTTTGTTATACAAATATTATTATTAATAGTATTAGTATTATTATTATTATTATTATTATTAATGATATTAACAATAATTATTATTAATTATTATTATTAACAACAGGGGTTAAATGTGCTCATTTCATTGAAATGCATGCTTTCAATGGGCCACTCACTGAAATAAGTGTGATAGTATTATATGGATGCAAGTGCTTGGTACTTTGTAATGAGGCAACATGTTCATAACTATGTTCACAGTTGAATTGAGAGACCTAATGCTTGATGGAAAAACGTGATCATTTATAATGTTTTATGAATATTGTTATAAAGTATTGTACTTATCGTAGACATGGGTTAACTTGGAGTTGACCCTGTACTAAAAAGGATAAAACAAAAAAAGCTTGAGAGCTCATCTCCATTGTGGTGCATGTGTGTGTGTGTGTGTGTGTGTGTGTGTGTGTGTGTGTGTGTGTGTGTGTGTGTGTGTGTGTGTGTAAAAAAGTACCACATGTTGTGGGGGAGAGACATACAGAAAAATGTAATCAATACTAATGCATTCATTTCCAATATACCAGACAACTAAAATGCAGGGGAAAAAATAGCCTAATAATAATGTATGAATAGAGGTAGCCTGGAAACCAAACAAATCTGCGACAGGTAAAATAGCCCTTGGCAGATTGGTCTGGCGCTCCTTGGTTTGGATTACATTTGAGGGTTGACCAATCAGAGCCCACTATTCAAAGTAGGACATTTTTTGCTATGATGTTTGAATCTGTTTGTAAACCGCCCCTTGGAAATGAATCTTCCGCACCGACGTTCCAGACTAATACCTACGCAGTGATAGTAGTCTGGCCATGCCAGGCTAGAATAGAGGCACTCTTATTGACCATTTTCACATGGCAACCATTTTGCACTTACTTCATTATTGAGTGATTGAGTATGAAGTAATACCAATATTTAAGTCTTGAGTAGCCAGAAGAAAAAAAAAGAATGGGCTAAAACTGGATGGAAACAATTCAGAAATGTAAAAAAATCAAGGCTTCAAAGAACTAATGGAAAGACTTCATGGCGGTCCTTCATATAGGCTATTATCAGCAGTGGGCATAAACACAGCTTAACTATTGGCATACCATATGGTTGCATCTCTTTCTCTCTCTCTCTCTTAGTGGTGGACCTCGGTCTGGGTGAAGAGCGCACTGAGGACGCGATCATGATGAACACTCCGGTGATTAAGTCTGCCTTGGAGATGGGCTTTGAGCGCAGCCTAATCAAGCAGACAGTCCAGAGTAAAATCCTGACCGGAGAGAACTATGAAACAGTCGACGAGTTGGTTTCAGAGTTGGTTTCCAAAGGTATCTAACTTTTTTCCACCAATCTTTTTTTCTCTCTCCATGTCCCCAGTTTAGGGGCTCCATAGATTACTGACAGATTGTGACTTTAATGTTATTGTCTCCGCCAGGCCGAAAGGCATGGCGAGAGAGTATGTTTTACCCCCTGTCCGTCCGTCCGTCCGTGTGTCCGTCCGTCCGTCCATCTGTCCATCTTGCGAGCAGCTGATCTCCAGCACCGTTGGCCCGGTCACTGCGAAACTGTGCACACACACTCCCTGGATGCCAATTCAGAACCTCTGCCCCAAATGTTTCACATGGGCCTGTTATAGCGCTACCAGGAGGCCGATTTGTGCAAAACCCATTTTTGGATATTACTCAATTTCCAATATACCAGACAACTAAAATGCAGGGGAAAAAAGTAGCCTAATAATAATTTATGAATAGAGGTAGCCTGGAAACCAGACAAATCTGCGACAGGTAAAAAAAAATAGCCCTTGGCAGATTGGTCTGGCGCTCCTCGGTTTGAATTACATTTGTGGGTTGACCAATCAGAGCCCACTATTCAAAGTAGAACATTTTTTGCTATGATGTTTGAATCTGTTTGTAACCGCCCCTTGGAAATGAATCTTCCGCATCGAAGTTCCAGACTAATACCTACGCAGTGATAGTAGTCTGGCCATGCCAGGCTATAGAGGCACTCTTATTGACCATATTCACATGGCAACCATTTTGCACTTACTTCATTATTGAGTGATTGAGTATGAAGTAATACCAATATTTAAGTCTTGAGTAGCCAGATGATCAGTGATATGAGACTGATATGACTGGTGACGTCTAAATTCAAAGAATGGGCTAAAACTGGATGGAAACAATTCAGAAATGTAAAAAAATCACGGCCTCAAATAAACAATGGAAAGACTTCATGGCGGTCCTTCATATAGGCTATTATCAGCAGTGGGCATAAACACAGCTTAACTATTGGCATACCATATGGTTGCATCTCTTTCTTTCTCTCTTTCTCTCTCTTAGTGGTGGACCTCGGTCTGGGTGAAGAGCGCACTGAGGACGCGATCATGATGAACACTTCGGTGATTAAGTCTGCCTTGGAGATGGGCTTTGAGCGCAGCCTAATCAAGCAGACAGTCCAGAGTAAAATCCTGACCGGAGAGAACTATGAAACAGTCGACGAGTTGGTTTCAGAGTTGGTTTCCAAAGGTATCTAACTTTTTTTCCACCAATCTTTTTTTCTCTCTCCATGTCCCCAGTTTAGGGGCTCCATAGATTACTGACAGATTGTGACTTTAATGTTATTGTCTCCGCCAGGCCGAAAGGCATGGCGAGAGAGTATGTTTTACCCCCTGTCCGTCCATCCGTGTGTCCATGTGTCCGTCGATCTGTCTGCGAGCAGCTGATCTCCGGCACCGTTGGCCCGGTCACTGCGAAACTGTGCACACACACTCCCTCGATGCCAATTCAGAACATCTGCCCCAATTGTTTCACATGGGCCTGTTATACCGCCAACAGGAGGCCAATTTGTGCAAAACCCATTTTATGAAATTACTCATACAGATTTTGTCATGCAAATCGGTACACAGTATCTCTATAGTCATGTGATCAACCCGGATCTCTCCGATTTTCCAGATTCCATCCTCATTGGCTAAGGTTGGCGTCCAAAGTTTGCAGGATTGGTCCGTTTTTGAACAAAATGCCTCAAATCATGAACGCAGCTTGCGATTTCCGTGAAATTTCACACACACATTCCCACTAGGCCGAGGAAGAAATGCCACCCTTTTCACATCGGCCTGTTAGAGCGCCACCACCAGGTCTAATTTAGCAAAACACATTTTCGGAACAAAATGCCTCAAATCATGAATGCAGTGTTCGATTGCCGTGAAAGGCCTAAGAAGAAATGGCACCCTTTTCATTGGCCTATTATAGCACCACCAGGAGGTCACAATAACGTAACTGACCTGGCGGAGACCTGTGCACTTTTTCTAGTTGTTAATGTGTTGATATTTTAAACGTTAAGTGCTACTCTTATAGCACTACCCTATAAAGAGTGTATTGCAGCTCATTTGCTTACGTGATAAAACACTGTTGCAATAGATTGTGTTAATAGATTAGATTGTGTCATCTGCTGTTGTAAGGATCTCTCTCTCTCTCTCTCTCTCTCTCTCTCTCTGAGTTAGAAAAAAACGTTAAGAAGACTGACATGAGTACAGATCCAAGAAAGAGCAAGAGGCTTGAAGGTATGTATCGCCAAGTCAAGCAAGGAGAATATTCTAATGAAATAAACTTGATATAATTAACATAGATTATATATATATATATATATATATATATATATATATATATATATATATATATATATATATATATATAAAATATGTATTTATTTATTTATATATATATTATTTATTATTAAAGCTCAGCTTAGCATCCATGATCATATCATTTTTAATCCTCCAGCTCTCATAAGGAATGATGAAACAGTTCGGATTGTGATGGTTGGGAAGAGTGGAAATGGAAAGAGCGCCACTGGAAACACCATCTTGGGGTTTAAAGCTTTTGAATCCAAGTTTTCAATTAAATCTGTGACAACAAGCTGTGATAACGTTGAAGGTGTAGTGGCTGCTAGAAAGGTCTCTGTTGTTGACACACCAGGATTGTTTGACACCAAGTTTAGCAATGATACAACCAGTAAAGAGATCAGACAGTGTATTAGTTTAGCTGCTCCTGGTCCCCATGTGTTCCTGGTTGTGATCAAACTGGGAAGATTCACAGAAGAGGAGCAGAAATCTGTGGCAATGATTCAGAAACTATTTGGTGAAATGTCAAATAAATACACCATGATTCTCTTCACTGGTGGTGACCTGTGTAAAGATTTACCAGTTGAAGAACTTCTGGAGACTAGTGCAGAACTACAAGAACTAATCAGAAAATGTGAAGGTCGCTATCATGTCTTCAACAACGAAAACAAGGATCCCTCTCAGGTCACTGAGCTGATGGAGAAAATCAGCAAAATGTTGGAGAAGAACGGAAGAAGCCACTACACCACTGAGATGTTCCAAAAAGTAGAGAAAGCAATTGAGGAAGAGAAACAGAGAATTCTTAAAGAGAATGAAGAGGAGAGACGTAAAGAGGAAGAAGAACTGAAGAAGAAATGTGACGGAGAGGCTCTGGAAAAAGACAAGAAAATAAAAGAAGAACAAGCTAGATGTGCAAGAGAGATTGAAGAGAAAATACGTAAAATGATGGAAGAGCTGAAGAAACAGGAACAGCAAAACAAATATGCTAGAGAGCTGGAAGAACTGAAGAAAAGGTCTGGGAAAATGGAGAAAGAACATAAGAGACAGCGAAAGGAACACAAAGAAACATCTAAAAGGGAGATAGAGGACGCGATGCGTAAGATTAGAGAAGAACGTGAGAGAGAAGCAAGAAAACAAGCTGTTGTTAATTATTCAACATTTGGAGCGGTTGCTCGTGGTGCTATGGCTGGAGGTGGAACTGGGGCAGCTATTGGTACATGGTTTGGCCCAATGGGTACAATGGTTGGTGGCACAATGGGTGCAGCAGTAGGAGGTATTGCAGGCTATTTTGAGGTTCCCTGAAAACGTTAAGTCGGGTGTGTTTGTGCGATTTCACGTTCATGAGATTATTAATAAAGATTTAAAATAAAAAATATTTTAGCCTGGCAAGTGCCTAGTCTGCCTAGTGCAAATATCGATACCGATTTGCGTGATGTTTGGACAAAATCTGTCCAAGTAATAGCAAAACATTTGTTTAGCAAAAATTGGACTCCTGGTGGCGCTATAACAGGACAATGTGAAAAGAGTGGCATGTGTTCCTCGGCCTAGTGGGAATGTGCGTGCAAAGTTTCTGCAAAGTAATCACCAAAATGCAAAAATAATTACATACACTATATTATAAAATAAAAAAGATCCTTTACTAGATGGGACTCGGTGGTTGGCCCCCTCCTGTTCATTCTTTACATCCTCCCCCTCGGACAGATCCTTCGCCACCATGGCCTCAATTTTCATTGCTATGCTAACGACAGCTCTACCTCCCCTCCAAAACCATTACTGCTACCACCCTCTCCACCCTCACCACCTGTCTGACTGACATTAAAACCTGGATGCAAAAGAACTTCTTGAAACTAAACTGCAATAAATCTGAAGTCCTCATTATTGGTCCAGATGGCCTCACCCGCTCCACTCGTAATTTCACCCTGAATATTGACGGCTCCATTGTCACCCCCTCCACCACAGTCCGCAACCTTGGTGTCATCCTGCATGGATCCCACCTTCTCCTTCCAATCCCAAGTCAACCACATTACCAAAACAGCCTTCTTCCACCTCCGAAACATCGCCCGCCTCCGTCACACACTATTCCAAACTGCAGAAGAGACTATCATCCATGCCTTCATCACATCCAGACTTGACTACTGCAATAGCCTCCTCTACGGTGCCACCTCCAAAGTTCTCAAAAAACTTCAATACTGTATGTGCATGCCCGCCTCCTCACCAGAACCAGATCCAGAGACCACATCACCCCAGTCCTCCATGACCTTCACTGGCTCACAGTAAAACAGAATAGATTTCAAAATACTCATCACCACCTACAAAGCCCTCAATAACGAGGCTCCCTGCTACCTCTCTGACCTCCTCAAACGCCACGCCCCCTCCCACTCCCTCAGGTCAGGTGATGCAAACCTCCTGGACTTCCCCACGCACCTGAGGTGACAGGGCTTTTTCAGTTGCAGCCCCCACCCTTTGGAACCCACTCCCACATCACATCAAAGTTGCCCCCACTCTTGCCTACCCACCTTTTCAGACGTGCTTTCCGCTCTTAACTCAAACCAAATCTCCTTAGTCTTAGCTTAATGTTTTTAGAGTTTTAACTTCTTTGTGTTTTGTAAAGCGACTTTGGGTACTAAGAAAAGCGCTATATAAGTCTGATGTATTATTATTAGTATTATTATTATTATTAACCCAGCCAAAGTATCAGGTGCAGTGGGCGCTGCAGGGGCAACGCCTTTTGGAGCAGTTTAAGTGTCTTGCTCAGGAACATCACTTGCTGGGCCGGGAATCGAACCTGGGACATTCTGCTTCCAAGCGGTCTAACCATTCAGATATGGCAGCCCTTTTGTTAATAATTAGTTTTAACGTATTGTAGGAACCTTTATTGTGATTATGTTTAGGCCCTATGTTGTTATATCAAATTATGTACCTTTGATTCATGTTTTTCTATGTGCTCCAGAAAACATTTTGTATCACATTTTTCACTGTAGTTTTCCTTTAATTGCATTATGTGACATCTTGTATTACATCTCGTTTATTTGTTTATAGTGCTTATTTGCCATAGATATCTTTTTTTAATCATTGCTCACTGTTGATGTGGTACTGCTAACGCCCACCCAGGGTGACCACACAGGGACTACAGTTATAGCTATAAATGACCTGGTGCAAACTACTATGCTATATTGTACATTGTCCCTCCCTGTCAAATAAACCAAAAGACAAACAAATAAAAAAATACGTTAATGAACAGTAATAAAGTATCTGTGCCTCCAGTGTTCCTGGGTAGTACAGTTCCAGTTCAAAACTGGATATTTATTAAGGAAGGAAAGGAATATTATATATACTGTATATTGACTGTATCAACACAGACTATTGCTGACAATAGTGTATGTGCCTCAGATCACATGAACTATTGTTAGATACTTTCCCCTGTTAAAAGGTGTGTGTAGGTAGCCCACATAAGCCTTTAGTTCTTTCCTGTTTTAGACCCATCTGCCTATTTACTTCATACCTAGTGGATCACTAGGTGTGAAGTAAATAGGCAGATGACACGGTGAGGACCACTAGTAGTGGCCCTCAATAGGTGGACCACGGTCCGAATGCGGACTGCACCACAACTGCACATATTTCCAGATCAACTCAGGGCAAATTATACTTCATGTACCGTGAAGTATAATTACCGTGAGTAAAACATATACATTTTATACACTGCATTCAGTGCTCTGACATGCGACTGTTTCACACTGTGTGTGATTTGGGTTGGTCCAAAACACACGTAGTATTATTATGGGCTGTAATCTCGTGTTACGTCTCGTGCGTCTTCGTCTCCATATATAATGTTCTGTGGGCTCTCTCTCTCTCTCTCTGCACTCATCAGCGCCCCAAGAGAGCTCCACAGCACATCTCAGCACACCTGTCCTTCGTCTCCAATCTCCTCACCTGCCCTTCATCTCCAATCACATCCAAACTCTACAAGAGCCTATGTGTTTCCCTGTAGTAAAAGGTGGTAAAAGGATAGTCCCTCTGCCTTTACTGCAAACATTGTTTTTTTCTTGTGTGAGAAAATGTCTAAGAAATTCCAACTTGTGAATTTTGATGGTGAAGGACCATCAACTTCTTTATTATATGCTTATATATAGCTCTGTATTATATGCCAAGAACATACGGCAGAGGCATTGAGATGTCCTTTGCAGTCCAAGCGAGCAGACAAGGGGAGTGGATACACTTTACTTGCAGAGCATTTAATCCAGTTTAATGAACTTGGCCAGCTCCCTTCAACATTTCCAATTGGAAGACTGGATGAGGGTCATGTTGTTGAAGCAGCCATGATTGCGAACAAAGCTCAATACCATCAAACATGCAGGCTGAAGTACAATGAAACCAAGTTGAAAAGAGCAAAACAACGAGCATGCAGTGAAAGTCTTGATGAACAGTCAGAATGCAAACTCAGAAGGTCCCAACCAAGTCGGACTCCTGCAATGAGACAGGACATGTGTTTTTTCTGCAGACAGCCTGCTGGCAATGAAGGCCTTCATGAGGCTGCAAGATTTAAATTGGACCATCGGGTGCGCGCTGCTGCAACCCTACTTCAAGATACAGAATTACTTGGGCGACTTAGTGCTGGGGACATGGTAGCCATTGAAGCTAAGTATCACACCAGATGCCTAGTAGGTCTCTATAATCGTGCCAGAAAGGCTAACTTAGAACTTAGACATGCAGCATCAACCTCTGGTGTTGTGTTTGCTGAGTTGGTGCTTTACATAGAAGAGACCAGGCAACACGATGGGTCAGCACCTGTATTCAAACTAGCTGAACTTTCCCAGGTCTACAAGTCACGAATGGAACAGCTAGGAGTAGAGGTTGATAAGAGTTAACTCTACACGGCTGAAAGAGAGACTTCTTGCCGAGTTCCCTGATATGCGAGCTTACAACAAGGGAAGAGATATCCTGATGGCCTTTGAAGACGACATCGGCACTGCTCTTTCCTGAGCTTACACATGCCCTGTTGAAATTGTCTTCAGCACCAAATGACATACCACAGGAGGTAATGACCACAATTGAGAGGTTTATTATCTTACTCTATGACCGAACCAGCACATGCACAGAATTAGATACGGCAAGGAGGAAGTTATTTGCAAAGAGGCACAATGTACAATCAATCCCTCCGACCAAGGCTGCCCTAGAATAGCATGTCAAGAGAGCAGTATACCAAGGAGGCCACGTGTGGGGTCAAGTGCTGGTGTCAACACCAGAACTACCTTCACCGTGCAAATGGGGCTGGTCAAAGACATCTGAGGGGGACTATGAACCCTTCTGGACATGCCTACCAGATGCAGGCCAGTCCAGTTATGAACTTGCAAATGTAAGAAGGGTTGTGTTGGGCAGTGCAAGAGCAAAAAAGCTCAGTTGCAGTGCACAGCTCTCTGTTTCTGTGAAGGCGAGTGTGAATGGTCTTTCCTGTGATAGACCCTAGGTTTAGCCTCACTTAATATGAGTCTTGTGAGATAGATGGAAGCTTCTTAGAAAGTTCCTAATTCAACTCTTGCATCAAGAAAAATGTATAATTCGACACAGAGATCATCCATATCTAACTAGTCTGAAAAAATGGCGGCCATTTTGAATTTTCAATGAAAATGTTCAACTATCCAAAAAACACATTACCAAGTACATATGGTAATTAATTCAACAAATCACATTATATCCATCACTCATTAGAAAACAGTTGTTGCTGGTGGCCATTTAGAAAAATGGCTGCCATGGGCGCCATGTTGAAAATTCATGACGCCTCCATATCTAAATCTTTTGGGAATGCCTTTAGCTATAAGTGTACCAAATGTCCAGGGGTGCACATAACTTTTTAGGTCTGGTACGCAGAAGAGCACCTGGACATGTGACTTGGTGCGCATGGCGCCCGTCCCGTTTTGTCAACGGAGGGGGGGGGGGGGGGGGGGGGGGTTCAGCCCGGAGAGTTTTGTCAACGGGGGGGGGGGGGGCTCAGCACGGTGCCCACCGTACAGTTTTGTCAACGGGGGGGGGGAGAAAAAAAAGGACGCTCTGCTTCTAAATTCCGCCGATTTTCGCCGTTTTTTTTCTCACGCTGTTAGATAAAGCCCCCAAGGTTGGTGCCCTGTGCTGCTGCGCTGATTTTATCCGCCAGATTGGGACGTTCACGGCATATTTTGCACCATTACGGTGCGTTCATCATCGGTGACGAGTGCCTCTAACAGCCGCTGCTGGCTGCGTGCACGCAGCGGGGCAATGCGAGGCGATGCGAGGCGACGCGAGTCATATCTCTACCCCTGTGCCTAATGGCTGTACATGGGGCCGACGGGTGCTTTAGAGTGATTGTGTGAGTGTGGCTTCAGGAAGTAAATTCCTAGCCTCGATCTCCAGGCTTTTATTTTTTAGTTTTGCTAAAAAATAAAAGCTTGGAAATTCCTGTCCCAGCTGTTGGTGCGCAAAAGCGCCTCGCGTCGCCTGATGTGGTGCGCATTTTTTATTTTGGGTGCGCATGCGCACCTGCGCACCAGTTATGTGCACCCCTGCAAATGTCATGCTTTTATCACAAACTGAACAATTCCTTTGTATTTGGGAGCTAAGCTCTTGGACTACATGTGACGGCTGCCATCTTGAAAAATGGCGGCCATCTTGAATATTCGATGACAATTTTCTATTATCCAAAAGACATTTACCAAGTACTATGTACAGTATAGTAAATAAGTCTGAAATATCATATTATATCCATCATTCATAAGAAAACAGTTGTTGCTGGTGGCCATTTTGAAAAATGGCTGCCATGGGCGCCATGTTGAAAATTCATGATGGCTCCATATCCAATTCTTTTTGGAATGCCTTTGGCTATAAGTGTACCAAATTTCATGCTTTTATCACAAATTGAACGATTGTTTTGGTTATCTGCTGCACTATTCTATGGGGAGAGATTTGTCTCAAAAGTATTTGTGAATCCAATACCAAGATGCACAAATATTCTTTGATTTACAAATGTGTTTCCATGATTTACAAATGTATTTTGCAATCTACAAACACAAATTATTTATTTGTGACTTTTGTAAATTTGAATTTGTAATTTTTACAAAAAAATATTATACTTGTGTGTGCATTTATCATAAAATATCATTTGTAAATCATCTATTCTGTGTGTGAATTGTTGGATCTTATTTGTGAGTAGACCAACACACGCATACATTCCTTTTTCCTGTTACATCATTTTGAGACAAACATCACGCTTTTTAAGAGAATTTTTACAAATGTATTTTCCTATCCACAAACTTACTTGTAACTTGTAAGTTCGCATTTAAATACATGTGCTAAGTTTCACACAGTGTTGGTGAGATTCACTCTCACTTTCTGCAGATCCGTGTCTTGGTGAGATTCATACTTTCTGCAGATCCGTGTGTCGCTGAGATTCATACTTTCTGCAGATCCGTGTGTCGGTGAGATTCATACTTTCTGCAGATCCGTGTGTCTGCAGATCCGTGTGTCTGCAGATCTGTGTGTCTGCAGATCCGTGTGTTGGTGAGATTCATACTTAACTTTCTGCAGATCTGTGCGTCTGCAGATCCGTGTGTTGGTGAGATTCATACTTTCTGCAGATCCGTGTGTCCGCAGATCCGTGTGTCCGCAGATCCGTGTGTTGGTAAAATAAATAAAATAAAATAAAATAAAATAAAATAAAATAAAATAAACTGTCTATATACTGGGGGGGGGGGGGGGGGGGATTGTAACATCTTCACAGTCTAATGGTAGGTATGATGTCTCCCCGGGATCCAAACTAGTTAAAATAGCAGATCTGCAAGCTTGTAGATCTGCTTGTAGATCTGCTATTTTCATTGCGTGTTCTTTTTAATTAATTGATGGAATTTCTTAGATTTTTTATTTATTAGTTTTTAGATTTTAGACTTTTGGGTGGGACATTTTTTTGAAATAATATATAATATATTTGAAACGGAAAAAAGGGATCTTTCCTTGTGAACCATAAAAATGTGTACATGAGCCACAAAAGGGTCCCCACCCACTGTTTGGGAAACAGTGATCTAACCCAGTGGTTTTCAACCCTTTCAGGCCGCGACCCCCCAAAATAATCATATTTGAACTGGGGACCCCCCACCCTGATACGCACTTGGAATGTAGGAGTTGATGCATTACGTTTAGTTTGACTCTATTGTGAAAACAGCAGATCTTCAAGCTCACAACGCCTCGCAAGGAAGGAGTTGTGAGCTTGTGGATCTGCCATTTTCAAAATGTTTTCTTATATTTAGTTCTACATGTTGAGAACCACTGATCTAACCAAACTTGACCAGCTTATCAGCTGGGCTGTCCAGTGTCCAACCATCTGACCAGCTAAGTCCAGCTGGTAAGCTGGTCTTTGCTGGTCAGTCCACCCATTTGACCAGCAAAGACCAGCTACCAGCTTGGCTTTGCTGGTCAGTGCAGCCAGCCAGCTGGCTGACCAGCAAAGACCAGCAGAATCCAGTTTAGTGACCAGCTAACCAACTACACTGACAAACCAGCCTGTCCAGCCTGGTATGCCAGGCTGGACCTGCTTAAGCTGGTTTGGTTTAGAGTGAAGTGACAATTTAAGGATCTTAGAGACCATTTTAATACCAAAAAAAAACAAAAAAACATTACTGCATCAAAATAATCAACAAACTATAGTTACTATACTATAAAAAATGGTCAAACATTGGCCAAATTGTCTAACAATAATAATAATAGAGGATGTGCGCATGCTTAAAGTGAATGGCACATCGAGTGGCAAAGCGAGTTGCAAAGCAACATGCAAAGTGAGTTTAACATTGTTTAATGTTGTTTAATGCAATCAGATATGGCTTTTCTGTTTGGGTGCATGGGCTGTCAAGGCCAGAAAGTATTTTTTTGACACTCAGTAGGCATTCCTGCATAATTTCCGGGTTTGATGATGATGTCACACATTATCCTCTATATAAGAAAACATTTTGAAAATGGCTGATCTACAAGCTCACAACTCCTTCCTTGCGAGGCGTTGTGAGCTTGAAGATCTGCTATTTTCACAATAGAGTCAAACTAAACGTAATGCATCAACTCCTACATTCCAAGTGCGTATCAGGGTGGGGGGTCCCCAGTTCAAATATGATTATTTTGGGGGGTCGCGGCCTGAAAGGGTTGAGAACCACTGGGTTAGATCACTGTTTCCCAAACAGTGGGTGGGGACCCTTTTGTGGCTCATGTAGCCTACACATTTTTATGGTTCACAAGGAAAGATCCCTTTTTTCCGTTTCAAATATATTATATATTATTTAAAAAAAAAATCCCACCCAAAAGTCTAACATCTAAAAACTAATAAATAAAAAATCTAAGAAATTCCATCAATTAATTAAAAAGAACACGCAATGAAAATAGCAGATCTACAAGCAGATCTACAAGCTTGCAGATCTGCTATTTTAACTAGTTTGGATCCCGGGGAGACATCATACCTACCATTAGACTGTGAAGATTTTCTTCTGTTACAATTCCCCCCCCCCCCAGTATATAGACAGTATATTTTATTTTATTTTATTTTATTTATTTTACCAACACACGGATCTGCAGAAAGTATGAATCTCACCAACACACGGATCTGCAGACACACGGATCTGCAGACACACGGATCTGCAGAAAGTATGAATCTCACCAACACACGGATCTGCAGACACACGGATCTGCAGACACACGGATCTGCACAAAGTATGAATCTCACCAACACACGGATCTGCAGAAAGTATGAATCTCACCAACACACGGATCTGCAGAAAGTGAGAGTTAATCTCACCAACACTTTGTGAAACTTAGCACATGTATTTAAATGCGAACTTACAAGTTACAAGTAAGTTTGTGGATAGGAAAATACATTTGTAAAAATTCTCTTTAAAAAGCGTGATGTTTGTCTCAAAATGATGTAACAGGAAAAAGGAATGTATGCGTGTGTTGGTCTACTCACAAATAAGATCCAACAATTCACACACAGAATAGATGATTTACAAATGATATTTTATGATAAATGCACACACAAGTATAATATTTTTTTGTAAAAATTACAAATTCAAATTTACAAAAGTCACAAATAAATAATTTGTGTTTGTAGATTGCAAAATACATTTGTAAATCATGGAAACACATTTGTAAATCAAAGAATATTTGTGCATCTTGGTATTGGATTCACAAATACTTTTGAGACAAATCTCTCCCCATACTATTCTGGGGTCCCTGGAACAAACCATTTTTCAGATGGGGGTCTGCAGCCAAATACATATCAATTTGGGGGTCCTTGGCACGGAAAACGTTTTGGAACAACTAAGGTAGAGTATGGTCGCTGTCGGCTGGAAACCTTGTACTGTATGTCCAAAACTGTTACTTTTCAAGAAATGGAATAAAAGGATCTGTGTTTGAAATGGATCCAATGTAGTTAGTAGGCCTATTTAGTCACAAGCTCTTGTTAATACTTTCCATTGTTGGTTCCATAGACCCCTTAACAGACGACGTCATACTGGCTGCGTGCAGCCAGTATGCGCGCAACGAAACCCATTATATCAGGTCTCGTTAGGACGCGTCTCACTAGCCAACACACACAAGAGGGGGTTGGGGTGTGCTGAAACCAGTGCACCCCGAAACAGGTTGGGAATTGATTGCGTGAAACAATCACCTGTGCGTCCAGGCTCAATGTTAGTAAACAAATAATTGGTCTATATAAAACCCATAGACAGACTTAACCACTTTTTTTTCAGCAAAGAAAATTGCTGATCTACAAGACCAAAGCGCCTTCAAAGTCCTTACCGTTTTGTGGCATCAAGATGCATTGAAAAAGTAGAAGGATCTTCTCCAAAATCATTTGTTTATCTTTTGGACTTTAGAGGCAACCCCTATGGTCAGATGAGACCATAGTGGTGCAATCTGTAGAGGTCCTCCAATTCAAATTTGTTACTACAGGATTTCATTTCTTCTAGCACTCTGCTGCCCTCTAGTGTCTATCATAGTAACCTTGTGAGTGACAAAGATGAACTGTAGATGACTGTAGTATTACAATAGGCTCTATGCACAGCAGCCATATTGGAAAGCAATTGGGCCTCTTAATTACTTCCTTCACAGGTGTTACCAATGATACTAATGAAGGCTCTGTTCCATTCTGGTCAGGGTGCTGATATTGTGCATGTTGGCTCACTATAAACACTCCATGTTGGTTCCCAAATGGCCCCTTATGGTGGGTGTGTAACTCTAAGAGTGTACAAATGGAACCAAATGGACCCGTAAGGGTCCATTTGGCTCCATACTCCCCAGTCATAGTTCAGAGTTTGAATGAATGTAGAATTATGTGCAGGATGTAAATTGCACACAGATGTGAGGGAACTTAATTTAACTTGTTTTTTAAATATATTATTTATTTTAAAAGAAAAATCCTCTCTCTCACACTTATGCCAGTGATCACCCACTGTGCCAATGTTGCCAAAGGTTGCCTAACCCTGGTAAAGTATATACAAACACAATTGGCCCGTGTTCGGGGGAGGAAGCCGGGCGGGGCGGGGAGATTTTCCACTGCACATACTTCTACGGGCTGCTGCGGCACCCGTCAGCAGGGAGTGTTGGGCGGGAGGAGTAGGACGGTGGCTCTACATCCTCCCGGTGGGGGCTCCTCACTGGCAGGTGAGTCAGTAGGATCCGACAGCAGTGACAACACACAGAAATGTGTGTGTGGAGGAATCAATTGGGATAACGACTAAATTGGGGAGAAAAAGGGGTAAAAAGCGAAACAATAAAATAAAATGGTTATCTCGAAGACGAGGCTAATGGTAAGAAAGACAGAGAAGTATGGTTTGCGTTGGTCAATGTCATTATTTATTGTTCTTCAGTAGAACGAAGTTCTGACGAAAGAACAGAACCGCTTCGTAGAATAAAACACAAGACACAGAGACAGATAAATCAAGCATCAACAAATCAATTTAAAAGAAACAATGTAACATCATAAGATACACAACATACCTTTTATATGAATGAAGCCCACAGAAACAGCCATGTTGAACGAACCAAAAGACTGAAGAGAAACTGAAGCCATTGTATAACTACACCAGTGGTTCTCAAACTTTTTTGTCAAGGACCCCCAAATTATGTATGTATTTGGCCACGGACCCCCATCTGAAAATATTTTGTGCCAGGGACCCGAGGACAAGATTTGTGTTGTTAAAATGTTTCAAAAATAATCCATTTATTTTCTAATGTCTTAAAAACGTTTTAAAAATAGCAGATCTACAGGCTCTACAGTGACATGCTGTGAGCCTATAGATCAGTTATTTTTAAATAGCTGATGTATATAGGGTTAAAGTGGTTGAACAGATTTTTTGTGCTATATTAACTACTTTTGCTGGGGACCCCCTGGATCCCCCTCAGGGACCCCTGGGCGTCTCCGGACCCCACTTTGAGAACCACTTAACTACCCGATAACCACAAGAACCCCGGTGTTCCTATTCTGGGCATGTCATAATAGGCGAACATTCTGCAATAATAGGTGAACATTCGTCGAAAATAGCCAAACTACAAGCTCACAACAGCTTGTAGATCGTCTTTTCGCTATTTTCGTACATCAAAGTATATAGGTTTTAAGTGGTTGAAGGCAATACTGAAAGTGTCTGTGTTAATTCTGTGCACGGCAATGATATTTGACTTGAACGTCCATTTCTTTGGTCTCCGATTGAGCACTGTTAAAAGTGACACTGGTAGTGGCTCCTAATGGCGGTTTCATTTGATACTGTACATGTTATTACAGTAAAGCGAGTTGGCGGATTTGAAGAATGTTAATCAAGTCCAAATGAGTAAGTCAGACTTGGGCAATGCTGTCTACTTTGAATGAAGGTGCATTCACACCAGATGTGACATAAAAAAAGGGAAAAAAACTCTTTGTACTGATGCGTTCACAACGGACACGTAATTTCGCTATAAGTGATACTTCCCTCCCAACAACCACACACACACACACACACATACATTGGCTGTCACTCTGTTCGCTTTAGGCGAAAATTGCTTAAGCTGAACATTTTTCAACATCTGCGTTTCTCGCTACTTGTGCCGCTCCAGGCGAAAAAAAAGCGAAGCATTTATTGATGACGTCGAATCTCATCACAAAAACAAACTTTGCGCTGTGTCCCGTCGGTTGTGAACTAACCGTAATGCTGCGTTCAGACTGGCAGCTACAAAGCTACAGGGCTACCATTCATTTTCAATGGAAGCCGGCGACATGAAGATACAAAGCGATGCCCGACGTTTGTAGCCGCTACAAAAATGTACAAAGCTACAATCCAAGTTGAGCTGGCTTCAACATTTCCCAGCTACAAAACGACCACGTGTTGTTTAACCATTTCCACTCACCTTCTCTCTTCACACAATTCCTGCTTGCAATTCAACACTTGATCAACACTTCAATAGCGACTCAGCGACAGATATGCTGCGTCGCTTTGTGTCTTTCGTATCTTTTGCAGCTGCCAGTGTGAACGCAGCATTGCAGCTCATACTTCTGTCCAGGCTGGAGAATGATGTACAGTCGATTGCTGCTCAGTCTGAGGTTGCTTGGTTAAAAGTGGGACTTCCAGTAGATGATCTGTTTGTCTTCTCCTCCTGTGATGACCGTCGTGCACTGCTCGCTCATCCACATGGTTGTGACTGCACCTGCTCCGACCACACAAACACACACACACACACGTTTTCAAAGTGCAAAATTAACAAAATGTGTCTGGATCTGACTAGAAAGCTGTACTGCCGGACACACTGACTTTTGGAGAAAAACAGAAGGAGGGAGTCCTTGACATGAAACTGTCAAGGACAGAACCACTGATTTAGCCAGTGTCAACCGACAAAGAGACTATTTAAAATATGCATGATCCTTATGAGTGTGCGAAGGTTGACGTTGATGCTTGGGGTTGTACCTGTATGTCCAGGGATCTTGTTGGTCACTGTGTTGCTGAGCAGGTCCCAGATCAGGAGGTCCCCAGACTGTCCACCTGACAGAACTGTGTTCCCGTCCCAGCAGAAACACCTGTGGACCCACAAACAAAGTATCATCATTCCTATGTGAGTTTCAACATTGACCTGTTCACTGAAAATCGATGACTTTAGTTTCCAGCGAAGAATAGGGCCCAGAATAGGGACATTAGGGCAGTTCAGTCAGATAACTCACGAATAATTTGAACCAATATTTATTATGAATGTGAATACAAGTGTGGATATAATAATTTATCTTGGCGTTCAGGCTCTGCAACATTATTTTCTCCCTGCTCAACATAATCATACAGCCATCATTAACCATTAAGAGCAGGGAGATAGATATACCATAACATCCCCCCATGGGGAACAGAACCAATAGCAGAGCCCACTGGTGGTGCTGGGGTGGTGGTGGGAGAAACAGTTGCATACCAACAGACCAGGGGACAAATGACAGCAGAGAATGAACAGAGACTTGAGGTGAGCTTAAATAACCCGCTGATTGGTCAGCTGATGTCACGTCAGCTATGAACCGCAGTGTGTAACCTCTCGAGTGTATACTGCCTGAACTAACTCGCAGCTACGTATAATTTCAGTCAGATAACTCACGAATAATTTGAACCAATATTTATTATGAATGTGAATACAAGTGTGGATATAATAATTTATCTTGGCGTTCAGGCTCTGCAACATTATTTTCTCCCTGCTCAACATAATCATACAGCCATCATTAACCATTAAGAGCAGGGAGATAGATATACCATAACATAACATCCCCCAACACGCGGAACCAAGAACGCCCTACGGTGAACGCTCACCGATTCATCCAAGCAGATATCCCACTAGACTCCTTAAGGAGACAGTGACGAATATGCAGCTAGCAATTCTGGATCATGCTAGGATATTCTAACATTATGTGAACTTGAATGTGAAGCCATGGCTACGCTTGCCATAAGGCCTTATTCTATATGATAGGAAAAACTATGTGTGTGGTGAACACTCAAACCAACTGACCCAACCGATATCCCATCTTTCCCCGAAAAAAGCAACAAGATAAAATCCCATAGCCCGGAGGGACACACACCGTTGTTACTGACTGAATTGCTGCTTTAGCCAGAAACAATTCACTGCAATTTAAAGTATCTATGCCTTTAGAAATCGAACGAATACCACATAAGAACCAGCAGCCCACAGCTGAACATCAACAACATTTAGCAGCAACTTAGCTTTGATGAAGCAGAATAATGCACTTTAAGCATTGTGTAGCAGTAGCACCAGCGACAACAGCAGCTACTGAGATGGGGAGCATGATTTTAAGCAGTGACTAGAAGTATCACCAGCAAACAACCGAACAAACAACTGGACAACCAAACAACCAGAAACAGTTGCATACCAACAGACCAGGGGACAAATGACAGCAGAGAATTTGTGTTAAGAATTATTCAAACATTTTCAAACCCTTTCAAGATTTATCTAAAAATGATCAAACATAGCAGATATAGGCTACAAGCTCACAGTGTGGCACGAAGTCATGCGCTGTGAGCTTGTATATCTGCTATATTTGAATAGCCAACTTAAAAGATAAGGATAAAGTGGTTAAAATGATTGCGATGCTGTATTAACACATTTGCTGGGGACCCCTTGGAACCCCCTCAAGGACCCCACTTTGAGAACCAATGCACTAGGGTTCATGTGGTTAATACATATTACTTCACCAGACTGGTTAAATAACCTTTTACTTATTAAATAAACCCCCTATTGTAGGTTTAAAAGAAGACACACATGGAATATAGCAAAAATGTAATCTCATGACTGAATATGTAATGATGTTTAGGTATCATCATTCTAAACCCATGTTCTGAACATGTATTCTATTGCATAGTTTAACCACTTCAAATACTCTTTCATCTTAAAATAACCGAAAATAGCCGATCTACAAGCTCACAACACCGGTGCGCGACATGCTTTCAAAGGAGACATGCTGGGCTTGCATGGAATCCAAATGCAAAACTGAAATCAGTCGTGGCGACTGAGAACTTGAATCCATGGACAGAGTGCAATTGGGGGTTAGAATGACCCCCAATTGCACTGCCCAATGTCCAGTGTGCAGAGACTGTGATCTTACCTCTGTTCCTCCTCGGCTTTCACAGATGAAATGACCATGCCTGACTGCACGTCAGTCACCTTCAGACAGCAGTCTGCGCCCACGCTCAAAATGTGTCTACTGTCTGAGGAGGCAATGTCACAGGTATTAGTCCAAAAACCCTGCAAGGAGCCTCTTCCTGTGGGCTTTCCATGTATTCCTGTTTTCATCCAACTCCGACTTCTCCCAGACAGTGGTGGACAAAGTACTGAACCCCCAGTGCCCGAGTGAAAGTATAGATACTCCTTGTCAAATGTTAAGTTAATATACTGGAGTACTTTGCATTCAAAAGCACTCAAAATGTGCTCCTCATTGACTTACATTGTACGGTGAAACAGCTCTCAAAAACCCAAACAAAGCTGACAATATAGAACATCACTAAACCCAGTAGTTTTTCTTTTATATATAAAAATGCTATTTTATTAGGATTGGATCCACGGATCCAGATCTTCAAATAGTAAAATCAACAGGAAGTTGACATTTTTATTAAAAAAACAAACAGTACTGGATTTTGTGATGTTCTATTGTCTGAATCAGCTTTGTTTGTGTTTGTTTACGGGCTAAAGGAGTCAATGTAAGTCAATGAGGAGCATATTTTGAATGATCATTGTCGAATCAATGGAGCAATCATTTTTGGCAATTACCTTTGAGTTACATCATGGCAAGGTAACTACACCACAACAAACCTCTATGAAATTGTTCTTGCCCTTTTAAGTACTCTCCACCACTGCTTTCATAGCACATTTTCACAGATAAAGTTGAATATGGCCATCTATGAATGTTTTTTTCTGTCAGATAATATACATTTCTACATTTAAACTGTTAGCTGCTCTAACATCAGTCAGAAGTGAGAGTCACGTGTTGGGTGTTTGTGCACAGATACCTGGACTAAAAGAGATGTGGTGGATGGTTCCAGAGTGGCATTGGACCTGATGTAGAGGTGTGACGGTGCTGCTGTCCCAGATGGTGGCCGTCCCATCTTTACATCCTGACACCAGCAGAGTGCCTGCTGGGTTCAGACCAATGGTGTTCACCTAAAAATAGAAGAATACAAGTGAACCTAGTGTAGCTGATTGAAAAGAAAATCTAGCCAATTGTTTCTAGCCGAAATCATGTTTTGCTATGAGGGTGGTGGAAAAATACAAAATGTTCTCTGTGTATATCTCCCACAAAATACGCACAAAAGCATAATTATGTCCACGACATCAATCACATTAATGACACTATACTTTGCATTAACAGGAGTATAATGATAAGGCATTCTCATGACGGAATGACGGAAATTCATGCAATCAATTAGTATTTATAATTGTATTTATAATTGTACAGCCCTTACATACAATAACTATCATTCTACAGTCCCTTAGGTTATATTCATATAGTTATGTAGTGTTAGTGTATGGGACCTGATTTGTACGTTTTCAAAGTTTCAATGAACAACAACACAAGCACTCACCCCAGCATCATGTTCCAACTCGGCCAGCAACTCAAACTGAGACTTCTTGCTACTTGAGACGTCACGTTGCCAAACCTTTGACATAAAACAAACACTGTTTATTTTTTCTAAAAGCAAAATCATACCCCAATAAAATAATCTAATCTGCACAAATGAGAAGGGATTTTGTTTTAAATGAATTTAGCATCACAGACACTAATATAGTAATCTTCGATAAAATAGCAAAAGTAGCAGATCGACAAGCTCAAAACATGCTATTTATATATTTTCTAAGATATTTTTTGGGGCTTTTATGCCTTTATTTGACAGGACAGTAGGCTGACAGGAAATGGGGAGAGATATGGGGGGTGACACACAGCAAAGGTCGTCGGGATCGGGAGTCGAACCCACGACATGCTGTCAAGCTGGATTACCAGCGTATGTGGTATGCGCCTGGAACTCTAGGCCAGCGGGCGCCCCTCAAAACATGCTATTTTTGAATATGAATCCTGAAAAGTAACAGTGGACATATGAGGTTTCCACTCGACAGAGATGATATGGGGCTTAAGTGGTTGACATATTTATAGCTGAACAGCTACAAAGCAACTGGGCAAACAGCAAATACATTGTATCATTACTTCACTGTAGTGTAGTGGTGTGTTGTTGCTTTACCTTGACAGTGGAGTCCCAGGAGGCAGTGTACAGCCGGTCATCATGCCAGCACATCTGACTCACAGCATCATCGTGTCCCATCAGTGTGTCCTGTCTCCTGCCGTACGGCACGGAGTAGAAATACCTGCCCAGAAGGAACACAAGGTCACAATTAACCAACTGAGCCTGATGTAATTTGTTGTACGACATATGTAGAAAAAGGCAGATCTACAAGCTCACAAAGTGTCGCTTTGTGGGCTGGTAGATGTGCTATTTTCACTTTTTGTGCCATTTGTTTTAATGTGTAAAAATGTTGAAAAACTTTGTCAATTTTCGGCTATAATGTCATGCCCAAAATAGGGGTGTAAGGTTGAAAGTGGGTAATTACATTGGCCTTTATCCTGATTAAAATGTAACTGCGATGATATAATGATGAATAAATGTCCCTCAGATGTGACATTTCATTTTATCTCCTTGTTATCTCCTACTTCTCCTCGTTGTGACATAAAATACAAAAAATGTAATATGTAAATGGAAACAAAACCAGTGTCACATCAAGTGTGTGTAAAATACTTACACATTGTTGTCCCATGAAGAGCACACCACTGTTTTATCATCAGGAAGCATCAAACATGATGATAACGCCTGTAAGAATGGTCAAGTCTTATTAACTTCGAGCGAGAGATAGAGATAGAGATAGAGATAGATAGAGAGAGAGAGAGAGAGAGAGAGAGAGAGAGAGAGAGAGAGAGAGAGAGAGAGAGAGAGAGAGAGAGAGAGAGAGAGAGAGAGATAGAGACAGAGATAGACAGAGAGAGAGAGAGAGAGACAGAGAGAGAGGGAGAGACATACAGTAAGCAGAGTAATAGCAAACACTGCTGCGTACCATGTTGGAGAAAGACATGCTTCTCTGGAAATCATTTAACTCTTTGGAAAACATTTTGAGCGTTGAATCTGGAAAGGACAATGATATAAAGATCAATGTTGCTCTGATTTAAGAGGAAGAAACCCAAAACCCTCTCAAGAACTGATTCTGATCATTTTCCCCCACAAGGCCCCCCACAGACACTCCAAAAACCAGAAGCGGCCGGTCAGTGATATAAAGTAGTATATCGTTGCCGTCGGGCAGAAACTTCTTATCTCCACATAAAAAAATTGCTATTTTTGAATTTGAATCCTGAAAAGTAACAGTTTGGACATATGAGGTTTCCACCCGACAGAGACGATATATCAGTGAATATCAACAAATCCAAACTGTTAAAAAATATTATTTCATCATAATTGATTAAATGGAATATGACCTTAGCCAGAATATGATGCAATATCCCACATTACTGTGCACATGTAAATGTAGCCATCGATTCCAATAGGCGGTAAAAGCTAATGATTACTAGATCATGTACTCAACATTTCACATGCATATACCAAAAACAATGTCAGCGGCACTTTTAGGCAGTAATAGATGGTTATAATAAGACTAAACATTAGGCTTGACATAATCTGGGTATTTTGTGTAGTGCGCCACATGCCGTATGAGCAGATTTTAATTCATTTTATTTTCAAATCCCCCACCAAGTACTTGTAATTCACATATACCGTGAATAGTTATAAATAGTTATAAATAAATAGCATAAATAGTTTACTTCAAACTAAGCATCAAACATAACATATTTTCCAGACCTTGTGAGGTAGAGAAGATGGCTGATCCATCCTGAGTCACAGCGATGCCTGTGACAACCCTGTGGAGTTGACAAAATGCAACAGACATGATGTTACATCAAATGTTTCAGTGAGTAGTCTTTAGTAACTAAATAAGTTGTGTGATATATTAGCAGGACACTTCTGCACAAAGACACGCACTCAAACAAAATGGAAAGAGATGTGTTGGGAACCTTTCCACACTATAATGAATGCAAATGACATAAAAAGTTCAAAGCAATGTGACCTGCTCTACCAAACGGTCACATGACAGGGAAAACACATTTGGCAGTAACAATAATGCCACAATATTATTCTACTTCTTTGGTTTTTCAAAAGGTTATTCTGTGGGATTTTTCTGAGCCTTTATTTGATAGGTGTACAGAGTAGAGCAGTGGTTCTGGATCAGGGCCCACTTGAAAATCTCGAAAGCGTTCACGAATCACGGCCCACCCATCTGACCACATTTCTGTCAATTTTGTGTTCAGATGGGTGGACCGTGTACATTTTCAGAGCATATTTATTTAAATGATCAATCTATGTTCTGGCTTGGATCAATGGAACTAACACACTACTTTAAGTTCCTATTTATCTGTATTAGGCCTAAACATCGGCATTTTTGGTTTTAAAGAAACAATACCATGACATTGTTTTACTTAAAAAATATATTCTATATTATAGTTATATTATCAATACAAGTGTTTTGCCAATTATTTGGGGGCCCACTTGCAATAACCTCCATAATCCATACTTACTCTTTGTGGATTTTGTGGCTGTTGATGACTTTCAGATTCTCCATGTTTGCCCAGGCCAGTTTTCTGCTCTCTTCAGTCAAATCTTCAAAGGAGGAGCCCTCACTTATAGAGACTACACAAAATAAAATAAACAACTGTACATTATGAACACATCATGAAATCACATTAACAATTGTAATATGACAGTTTTTTTGTACCAATGTGTGTACAGTGGTCCTTGTCACTGGCATTGTGTACAACCAATGGCACAATTTGTACAGCCTCAGAGTTATGGGGGTCCTTGAAATTTAATAACCACTGGTCTACTATTGAATGCAGCCGTGATACTCTAAAAGCATAAGAATGGAAAAAATCCCTTGAGTCAGTAGCTAAAAGATTGTTAAGTGCTATGATGAAGGTCTTTTAAACCAGACTGTAAGACCACAAGAAGAATGCCATTTACGTGTCTAAAAAAAGACTGAGCTCAATATATGGAGTTCTCTGAGCAGTGTTGCGAGATCTTGCGACAGAGATAAGCAACCAGGTCTATGAAAACAAGCCCAAAAGAAGCGACTAGGCTACGGCTATTTGAAAATAGCCGATCCTTGTAGATCGTCTATTTTCAGATAGCCGTAGCCTAGTGGCTCACAACGCGTAGCAGTGCGACGCGTTGTGAGCTTGTAGATCTGCTATTTTCCAAAATAAAAAAAATAGGTAATTTTGGAATATTTTTTGAAACATTTTAACAACACAAATGTTAAATGGGGGTCCCTGGCACAAAATATTTTCAGGGACAAATACATATTCATTTAGGGGTCCTTAAAAAAATGGTTTGAGAACCACTGGTTTAAACAAACAAAGCAACTACACCTTAGAAACAAGCCCCCCCCAAAAAAGCGCAACCCACAACTACCAATATTTACAAGCGACTTTACAGAAAAACAAGCCCAAAGTTGCTTTTAATATGTGGACATGGCAACAACACTGTCTCTGAGTGTGCAGGGTTATACCTGCAGAGAGCTCCTTGACCGGCCTGTCCATGCTGGGGCTCATGGTCATGTTGTGGAACCTGGGGGTTATCCTCTGGGGGTGGGGGCTGGTGAAAAGCTGCGTAGGGGTTTGGCCAAACTCCAGTATCTGGGTGAGCATGGCGATCCTCTGTTCAGGATCCTCAATGCTTTGAGGTAAGAAAAAAGAAAAAAAAGAAACATGAGAAATGAAAACAAATGAAATCACATCAACATGTAATGCTTAATGCCTAGAATCGTTGGCTCTCAAAGTGGGGTTCGCCGGGTACCCCCAGGGGTCCTTGGTGAGGAATACCAGGGGGTCCCGAATGAGTTTATATAGCATCACAATTATTTTAAAAACATTAACCATATTTTATACTTTGGCTATTCAAAAATAGCAGATATACAAGCTCACAGCGCGTCACTTTGTGCCCGTTATGAGCTTGTATATCTGCTATTTTTGAAAAATCATCTTTATATATATATATATATATATTTATATATGTTTTTTTTAAATATCATTTATTTTTTAAGGAATTCTTTTACTCAAATCTTTGTTTCCGGAGGTCCCTGGAACACATTATTTTTGAGATGGGGTTGTGCGCACATATAATATTAGAGAGTCCTTGAAAACGTTTGAGAACCACTGGCTAAAAAGGATTTCATTTAAATACCTGTCACAATCGACGCCACCCTCGTACGTCAATGGGTGGAATACTGGAAAGAAAGAAAGAAACAAAGAAAGCAACAAAGAAAGATAGTTTTAGTCACTGACTGACTTCAGATGCATGTGGAGTGTGTGTGTCTGCTACAGTATGTTACCATTGTGAGAGGCGACCGCTTCACTCCCTCGTTGTTTGTAGCCAAACACCAGGTCAATCCACTCATGGAGGTGTTCCGACACATACTGACTCTCCAACGCTACCTTGTTCTTCTGAAGGAAGTCACTGGCGTCTGGAATTCACACACACACACACACACACACACACACACACACACACACACACACACACACACACACACACACACACACACACACACACACACACACACACACACACACACACACACACACACACACACACACACACACACACACACACACACACACACACTAAAAATTGTATTACCCACACTCACACTTTTCTACGATAAAAACAGGTGTACTTACTCTGCACGCATTAAGACCTGAGGCCGATTATACAAATGTCTTCTAGACCAGTAGTTCTCACATTTTCAAGATGTTTCAAAAATGTTGAAAAATGTGATATGAACAAGCTCGCAGCTCGGCACGTTGCCTGCTATTTTTGAACAGCCAACGCAAAAATCTAAAATGACACAAAGGCTTTCCCGGTTTTAACTCATTCACTGCCTGAATTATTTCTGGCCGCGTTTGCCCACTGCCAAGATTTTTCATTGAAAAAAAAAAGTACTCAGGAGCCGAGATACAGAATTTTTAAGTTTTAAGTTAACAAGGAAGTGGATGGGAGTCTAGATCTTCTAAAAATCATATCTCCTTGTAGCCTGGTAAACCCTCCCTCCGGAAATCTCATTTCCATTTGATTTCACCCATTCTGCAATATTGGGGAGTTTCCAGCGAAATCAGGACCTAACCGCGCCTATCAGCGTCGTCGCTCATCGTTCTGTGATTGACAGCTTACGTTGGCCAATCAGGTGGCGAGTTCGAGTGAGCCCGAATGAAGCCGAGTGCAGCCTGAGAGCCGCCGACAAAAAACGAACGGCAGCCATTGTTGTTGTCCGAGTGCCGTCACTTCTTAGTTTCGTTCTTAAAACGGTCTCAAACTTCTTTTTTGAGGCACGGAATTTACTATTAACATATCGTTTGGATAGAATTTAGTTGTTTAACTTCATATATGTGGTCAATTAATCATGACAGAGCCTATTTAAAAATATAAATTTAGAGAACCGGCAGGGGCGGGGAGTGACACGCATGTATCCCAATAAGTAGGGCTGTCAAAAAAAATCGATTCATGAATAAATCGCGATTCTTAATGCCACGATTTTAAAAATCGATTCAAAATATTAAAATCGATTTTTTTTATTTATTTTTTTATTTTTTATTTTTTATTTTTTTAATTTTTTTTTTTTTTTTTTATAAAATCGCAATAAATCGCAGAATCGAATATCAATTAATCGCAGAATCGCAATTTTAATCGAATCGGCACCCTAGAAAATCGCAATAAATCGCAGAATCGCAATTTTAATCGAATCAGCACCCTAGAAAATCGCAATAAATCGCAGAATCGAATCGAATATCAATTAATCGCAGAATCGCAATTTTAATCGAATCGGCACCCTAGGAATCGATTTTGAATCGAATCGTGAGGTAAGTGAATCGTGACACCCCTACCAATAAGGCAACCTATTTTCGGCATGGCCGTCCCAAAAGTCCCGTTGCGTCACATAGTCTGGAGCTCGTCAAAATGAACTGCTGATTGGCTGAAGGGGAAAAACGATCATTGGTTGAAGGGGTTGTCAGTCAACGGTATTACTCCCGCCCAACTCCAGCCCACAGCCAATATTGCAGAATGAGCAATCATGCCAGACTCCTTCCTGAAATCAAATGGAAATGAGATTTCCGGAGGGAGGGTTTACCAGGCTAATCTCCTTGGTCTTTGGGTCAAAAATATTATTATTATTTTTTTTTTCAAAAGTCGTTTTCGTCGTTCTAGGCAGGCATGGCTTATGAGACAGAAGTAGTCTTAGTCGTTCTAGGCAGGGAATGAGTTAATGGGTTACAACGCTTTATTGTTCCTACTGTACCTAAACTGTTGCATATAGAAGGTACTGTGGTATTGTGTATATGTAATGACAGCTACTGATAAATGCTGATGGTGTTTATAATATGCCAAGCGTATACCTACATACATTACACTATTTTCATTATCCTACTAGTATAAAGACTTTTTTTTTTGCTCTTGTTTTTCTCTTTCGCTTTCTTTTTGTTCTTTTACTTTTTATCATTACCTATGCCGCTACATTGTCTGAAGGAAGCCGAACAAAACTACGTATGTATGGACTGTAGCTGTGCACAAGATGTAACAATAAAGAACAACCTCGAACCTTAATATCAGTATTGAATATATGCGAGTATGGATATGACATCATTATCTTCCGTTTCGTCAGACAGAAGGGATTAGCAGTGTATGACTGGTGGTAGATATACCTGAGCTCCATGGTGGGAGAATCACATCACCAACCATGCTTCCATTCTGCTTTCTTCCCAAATCAAGACTCATTCTGTTTTCCAGGAAGCTGCAGTCATCCCCATAGAATTCTGGAATCAACTAAAAAAAAAACGCAAGGAACCATGCAAAGTCAAGATTTTTTGTCAGAGAACATATCGATAAACTGACAAAAGAATGATCAAATATAAAAATGTTGTACCTCTTTGAAGTCTGTTGCACCGTCTAAGCAATTTTTCCATGTTTCACCCATGCTGTAACCACATAGATTCACATCTGTTTAATAATGTACATTTCTACAACCCCCTCCTTGCATCAACAGATGAACCCATTTAGACCTGTTACACCTTATAAGCCTCGGGCCATTTTTCTGTAAGCTATTATGGTGGGCCAGAATATCGTCGCTGTCTGGCAGAAACCTCTTATCTCCATATTCTAACTTTTTGTGTTTTTTTCGTAAATGAATGCCCTACTTGATCATACTACAGTGTCACACAAAAGTGTCAAAAGAAGCAGATCCACAAGCTCAAAACACGACACGTTTTGAGCCTGTAGATCTGCTACTGAATTTGAATCCTGAAAAGTAACAGTTTTGGACATAATTTCCACCCGACAGAGACGATATAATAAACAGGGCTACAGTAATTAAAAAAATGGATTTTGTGACAAACCACCTTATATATGCAATAATAAGGATATTGCTATAAAATGTACATAAAGATTTGTGTTGTATATAACTGCATACTGATAGAACTGCATGTGTAATTAAAACGTTACAGTGGCAAATAGAAACGCTTACAGTAAGTAATCTTTGAATGTCGCACGAGGTCCTTCAGTTCATTAAAAAGTGAAAAAGAATGTTTTTGTCTGGAACCAGACAGCCATACTGTTGTCGAACAGAGAACAGGAGCTACTTTCATAGAACAGGAGCTCTTTCATTGTTCAAGGTCGTACAGAGAGAAACAGTGTAGGAGTCTTCAACGTTTTTCTGACCAAGGACCCCTTATCTGATAGAGAGATGAAGCAGGGAATCCCGCTACATAGTGAGCTATCAAACATAGACTTGTTTGACAGCACTATCGTCAGTACTGTAAATTAATGTTTGTTTGTTTGTGTTTGTTTACACATTATCTTTTCTATTAATGTTGGATTCATGTTAATGTACTTCAAACATTTAACCACTTAAACCCTCAATACTTAGAAAACTTGAACTTCGGCTCTGTACTTGTTCTGCTCTTTTTTCCCTCTACACCAAATCTCTTCACAGGAAATAGCAGATCCACAAGCTGATATTTGTTGTAGATCTGATATTTTCCGCAAATGTGCCCTCCAGAATAGGGATGCTAGGGTTCAGGTTTAAATGTAAAAAAAAAGAGAAAATTCCTATCACACAAAGATTTGGTGGACCCCTGTAGTAACTCTGAGGACCCCCTAGGGGTCCCGGAGCCCCTGTTGAAGACCCCTGGTTTAAGGCATGTGAAACATAGCTTGTTTTTTATTGTCATCCAAAAGTCTAAAGATAGAAAGTTGAAAAATAATTATGCCTTCAAACCATTGGTTCTCAAAGTGGGGTCATTGGGAGGGTACCAGGGAGTCCCCGGCTAAATGTGTTAATATTGTGTCACAATCATTTTAACCACTTTAACCATAATATTATTTAATACATTATTATTATGATTTTTTTTTTTTTTTTTTTACAATTTTAACTCAAATCTTTGCTTCTGGAAGTCCATGGCGCAAAATATTATTGAGATGGGAGTCCGCAGCCAAATACATATCATTTTGGGGGTCTTTCACATGAAAAGGTTTTAGAAGCACTGGTTCAAACTACCTGGCTTCATCAATGCAAAGCTGTTGTGTCTTAACTGTCCACATCCTACCTACAGTACAGTCATGACTACACTAGAGGGCGCAGTGCCACTGCTGTCTGATTCATGATTGTCTGAGCCTGTCATTCACTCTCACTATGGATAAAAGTGTAATAAACATTCCTTTGGTGGGGGAAGATTCTCAAATTTAACATTACAGCCTACTGTATATATGGGACAGCAGATATATTGTAATCATCATCATTTACAAAATTATCATGGGCCGCCTGTTGCTTACCACTGTCCTAGACCGTGTTTGGGTCGGGACCCGTGTTTGGGTTGCGGACCCGTTTTTATGGGTCCCAGGTCAATATCCCTTTTTCTTTCCGTTTCCTACATTGTTTTTTATTATTATTCTTTAAAAAAAGAAATAAATCTTCATAAATTCAAAACAAATTCCATAAATTAGGGGGAAAAACTCTTTTAACTAGTAGTGAAAATAGGCGATCTACAAGCTCACAACGCATCGCGATGCGTTGTGAGCTTGCCCGACAGCAATGATATGTATGTTATTTCGATTTTTGAGAAAAAAGGAAAAGAAAGAAAAGAAACGCTGATGAAAATCCAAGATAGGGACACCAGGTTGAAAGTGTCTCAAAGAATGCAGAGGACTAACCTATTAAACATGCGATCAGCATGGTCATAACGTCCATTCTGTAGACACAGCATGTGCTCTGGTGCTGCAAGGAAGGAGGGACAATGTTTAGGATGAAGATGAGATCAAGAAAAGGATATTTAAGCACTTAAACCCAATATCATTTGATGGCCGGAGTCCCCCTAGGCTATACTAGGCTCACTCTATACCAAATCTCTTTGATGAAAATAGTCGATCGACAGCATAAGCTCACAATGCATTGTGTTGCGGCAAGTTGACGCTATAGGGTTCATGTGGATAAACATACATGTAAAGTAGATACTTCATTACGATATTTGGGGTAGTAACAGGCAGTACATCATAAATAGTCAGAATGGAATGTACTGGTTATATTCTATCCCTTGATAAAAATAAAAAAATTTGACACATACAGTATTACATCTTTTATGACACCCAGATGTTCAGGCCGCTACGCACCCCTCATATCTAGACAGACGTATTGAAGTACAGACAACCGAAAAAGCCTATTGCCTCTGGACACGTCTGTCTAAAAATCCCATTGAATACATGTATTTATGCATTGTATAAAAGTTGAAGGGAATGGGAGGAACATACCCACTCTGACCAGGTAAAACAGGACATAACCTGGAGATGAATAGTGACTGCCGTACATGAAGCGGGGCTCTGGCATGCCTCTGAAGCGGCTCTGGAGACAAGAGAAAATGCCAATGAACACAGCAATAAAGTGGCATTTACATGGCATTGTCCTCCACTGGCTTTACTTTGTTTTCCACAGCAGATAGAATCACCTCAATATAACTGGTCTACTCGTCATAGCAACATCCAACCCAAAACAGTACCAGACAGGGGGGGGCAACAGTTAATCAAACTAATAGATCATAAAACATATATAGTTTAATAAAATAATCCATTTTGGTGGACAATTTGATGTATTTTGTTGTCATAGGCAGCCAAAATCTGCAAAATCTACAGGCTTGTAGATCAGCTATTTGTGCGTGATCAGACTAGTCAATTTGTTTAAAAAACAAAACACAAAATAACGGATAGTTAGGTGTATAAATAAGGTGAGTGGAGCAGAGCTGGTAGCATGCAGTGGGAAAAGCCACAGGTCATCTGATCTCTCACCAGTAGCCTCTCCAGTCGCTCCTGGTTCAGCGCTCCAACAGGCCTGCCCAGGTCTCTGAACGTAGCAGCGTTGGTCAGATCTACAGCAGGAGGCAGAGGGGGAGGGGAGGGGATATTCAGTTCTTACTTGCCCACATGACAAACCTTTAATGCCATACTTGATCATACTACAGCGTCACAAAAAAAGTATCTGAAGTAGCAGATCTGCAAGCTCGTAGATCTGCTATTTTTTTATTTGAATCCTGAAAAATAACAGTTTTGGACCTATGAAGTTCCCAACCGACAGAGACTATATACAGTACAGTTCGATTAACCCAACAAATTAGCCAGCAGCCATTTTGACCATGGCTATGTAAATGTGACTACAAAAAGAAGCAATATAAACACACTGCGATATAAGATCACCAATTTGACCCATTTTACCATCACCAATTCAATTTAAATCCACTAAGGATGCCTCATGAAGGTCTACGTGATCACATGTGTGGCTATGATCCCTTCTTTTTGTGGTTACTTAACCCATTGAGACCTGAAGCCGATTCTACATGTCTCCTAAATCTCAACAGTATTCTGAAAAATGTATGTTTCTATATCAGTGGTGCTCAATCTTTTTCATGTCAAGGACCCCCAAAACGATATGTATTTGGCCGTGGACCCCCATCAAAATATTTTGTTCCAGGGACCCCCAGAAGCAAAGATTTGAGTAAAAAATGTTCACTTTAAAAATATATATATTGAAAGATTTGCACACATTTTCACGATTTTTCAAAAATAGCAGATCTACAAGCTCATAGCGCGGCACTCGGTGCCGCGCTATGAGCTTGTATATCTGCTATTTTTGAATAGCCTAAAGTGTAAAATAATGCTTTCTTAGCTCAAATCTAAAAATGACACAGTTCCAGGTCTTCATGGGTTAATGGAAATACTTCCAAGGTATAGCCAGCCAGCCAGCCAGCCAGCCAGCCAATCAATCAATCAATTAATCAAGTCCTATTTTGCTTGTAAAAGAGTGCAAGTGGTTGTGGACAACAGACGCCAAAAGTTGACTTTGTGCCCTGGTTGTATAACCAGAGTAGACACGGAAAATACAAGTGGTGTGTACCTAGCTGTGGGCTGGTGTAGTCGGTGATGACCCAGGGGAAGACGGGGTACTGGGACAGGTCGTTGCAGCTGCGGTCCGCCAGGTTGTTGAGGTGCACGAGGTACTGGTAGTTACTGATGTGACCGCGCTGCCACTGCAGCATATAGCTCTCTGCCGTGTGCTCCGTCATGTGGTTTTCTGAGAACACAGAATGATAATGATAATGATATGGGTAAAATGGACCCTAATTTAGATGCAGAAAAAAGTGGATGTACATAGGCCTGTCATAATTATTGCATTAATGCCTAATCGCAATTATTTGAGTTAGTCGCAATTATTTTGCATAATCGTTTCCATGTTGAAAAATGTTCATATATTTTCAAACATAGTGGAAATAGCAATTCTACAAGCTCACAACGCGCTGTGAGCTTGTAGATCGGCTATTTCCACTATTAATGTTTTTTGTACATTTATTTGTATATTATTTACGTTATTTGTAATATCTGGCCTGTCCAACCTCAAAGCCTAAAGCCAATCCGAAGTCGTTTGATTGTAGGCCCTACCTCTTGTAATACCTTCATTACTACTACTACCAATACTACTTTCATTTTACTGACCCAGGAAAGTGGCGATGTAGTAGTATATTTCATCTCGGTCTGCAGAGTTGTAAAACTTCAGATAGATGTCAGAGCGGGAGTCGTTCTCGGTACAGAACACCTCCAGGCCCTGAATAATACAAGAGAATGGACACACACACACACACACACACACACACACACACACACACACACACACACACACACACACACACACACACACACACACACACACACACACACACACACACACACACACACACGTCTATCAAACAAACTGCAGCCTACTGTATAAACATCTTTGGCAAAAATAGTCTATCTATAAGCCTGTAGATCAGGGGTCCTCAGTTATCTTTGTGTGATATGATTTTTTATTTTTTTTACATTAACCACTTGAACCCTAGCATCCCTATTCTGAGGGTAATGTTAGCCGAACATAGCAGATCTACAAGCTCACAACGCCTTGCAGCTTGAAACACTCCCTGTTTCATCGGTCTCTCAGTTAAGGGGTCCTGCTGTAGATCAACCATGTTATGCCTAATGTTGGCCTCTTATTACATGCCCAGGCAGGATAAGGGATACTAGGGTTCCTGTGTATATACATTTGAATGTGTCTACCAACTCACCAGCGGTCTGAGGCCGTGTCGTCTCTTGTAGATCCGTCTGATGCAGTGCAGCTTGATTTGAATCACCTGTTCCTGAAATACAGTGGAGTTAAAAAATAAATAAAATGTGACATGAACTGAACAAGAAACAACAAAAAAGGAGAAACTAATCATAAATTGTGACGAGTTGAAATATACTGCACAATAGGGCTAGGCCATATTAGTTCAGTCAGGAACACTCACATCAAAGTAGATTTAACCATTTATTGCTACAAACTTGGCGTTAAAGGCTCCGCTCTTGGAGATGTTCCCGGAATTTTGTGCAAGCAGCATGCTAAGCAAAATCAGGGAATGTTAAGCAAAAAACCCCATAGGGATACAATATCAAACAATAAGCAATACATGACATATTAGCTTGAATCAGCAGATATAATATCACAAGTATTTGAGCCTATGCCAGCCTCTGATCAAAAGGTGGGCGCTGGGGCGGAGGAGGCAACTAAGCAGCAACGAAGCAGGCAGCAAGACAAGCAGACACCAGGCCTAGCTTCATTACATACAGTACGTTGTTGTGTTTTGTCACACACAAATCAACATTCTACGCCCATGTTTGACACTGCATAGATATGTCTTCATTACACAGGTTTGATGAATACTTGATTCGGATTGGTCAGTCAAGGCATTTTGTGATCTGTTATTTCCTCACAGCAGACCTGTGTCACCTGTGTCTGGGTTTATTTATCAAAAATGGCCACCTTACAGTACCTTAGATTTACACATTGATATGAACAGGATGTCTAAATAAAACAGGTTAAGGGGAAAGCGACAAGACAGACAGACAGACAGACAGACAGACAGACAGACCAGGGCTACTGCACAGTTCAGTAGAACCCAGCAAGAGTCTCTCTGACACATACACAAGGACCTTCACAACTCACTGGATAACTATTGAGAGGCTGGAAGTACAGACTTTCATCCGTTATGCAAACGTGACCTGGATTTGACACCAGTGGCAGGACCATCTCCACCGTGCACTCCATGTGTGGCCTTTCTGCAACACTCTGTAAGCTTACAACAAGGACAAACTGTTATCAATCTGCCTTTGATTTGAGTTCATTTTCTTTTTCTTTCTCTTCTGCACTGGATATGTATCCGTTATTTTGACTACAGACTTTTGTTTTATGCATCCTGTCATTGTATAATTGTGTTTCCTTTGCTTGATGTTCTGTTTAAAGCACATTGAATTGCCTTGCTGCTGTTGTTGTAATGTGCTATACAAATTAAATGTCCTTGCCTTACCTATCACAATGTTGCAACAACAGGAACAAACGCAGTAAAATCCTTTATTAACCTGAAAGTCTATTTTTACACATTTAAGCTTTCAGAGTTACTCCGGATTTGACTGTGCACAACATGTCCATTCATGGAGACTTGTCAAATAGAGGTTGACTTATTTAATCACGCCCTATATACTTCATTATAAGACGAATGGCAAAAAATAGCAGATGTGCAAGCTCACAATGTGTGGCACCTTGACGCATTGTGAGCTTGTAGATCTGCATTTTTTTATATTTTGGAAATAAACAAATTTAAAGAATGAAACACTTTTCTTTAAAAAAGGTTTTTGAAAATGTGTGCCCAAAAGATTGAAATCAGCAGAAAGTGGTAAACATAGAAAAAAATGTTTTCAGAGGAGAACTGTGACTTTTAGAGGATTATTTTTCATAACATATATCTCCATATTATGCCTATTAGTGTCAATTTGCAACACATAAATACAGCCATTAATACTGGAGCACTACAATCTATCATCATATAGACCATATTAACGTAACAACCATATAAGTTGCAGAACAGACTTCAGACAGCCACTCATGACAGTGACAGACAGCAACATTACACGCCATTAAATCGCTATCACAACAGCATGGCATGCATCCACTTCAGCTTCACATGAACATACTTGTTTTTGTCAAATGATGATCTTGCAAGTCGTGACTGTAAATTAGCTTCAATCTGAAAAGACAGAAGTGTAAAGGAATCAATACTTTTTTAGGACAGTGGTTCTCAAACATTTTCATGTCAAGGACCCCCAGATTCATATGTAGTAGGCCAGTGGTTCTCAAACGTTTTCATGTCAAGGACCCCCAAATTGACACTTATTAGCCCGCGGACCCCCATTTCAAAAGATATGCCAGGGACCCCCATAAGAGATGATTTTTTACGGCTCTAGCAGTGATTCTCAACCATTTTTAATTTCAAGGACCCCCAGTTTGACATGCATTAGGGCTACGGACCCCCATTTAATTTAACTCTGAGTGTACAAATGGAACCAAATGGACCCGTTAGGGTCCATTTGTTTCCATTTGTACACTCTCAGAGTTACAGACCCATAAGGGTCCATTTGGTGCCTAATCAATCATTTAGCTGGGGACCCCCTGGAACTCCCTCAAGGACCCCTGGGGGTCCCCGGACCCCACTTTGAGAACCAATGTAGTAGGCCACAGACACGCAACTGAAGCGATTTTGTGCAAGGGACCCCCGTAAGAGAATGTTTCTCAAGATTTGCCAAGATTTGTCAACAGTTTCCAACAACAGTTAAAATTGTTCCTCATTTTGCAGGGGACCCCCTGGAACCCCTTTAAGGACCCCACATGGAGAACAAGAACAACATAACAAGTATACTTAATTAAGGTCAATTTATCATTATGTAGCAGAACATTTTTTTCTTTCTTTTTTTATATACTTCCATTTTATTTGATCATTAAGTTGTGTAGGTGAATATTGCAGCAAAAATACTACAAAAGTGGGGCTAGAGATGGAATGATTGCGAATGAGTGTTATCTTGTGATGCACTATGTTTGCTATTCAAATGAAGTCCTGGTCAAACATCCTGTATGGCAACACTTCTAAGTGGGGTAACAGAATATGATGTAACACATGAGGTTAAGGTGTAGCAAATATCCTGTATGGCATAACTTCTAAAGGTATAACAGAATAAAAAAGGTGGCATTAATGTATAGAAGCTTTTATCACAAACAAAAATGCTAAGAATATATATTTAAAACACAAAGTTACAAATAAACTTCTCCATGAAGTTGATGAAAGAGCATGGGACCTCCCTACAGTTCAAACACATCTACTCTCTCAACAGGTCTATTGTACAACCTATTTTATTTCTAAGACCCCAATGTGATATGAATTAGGCCAAGGGTTCCCAAACTTTTCAGGCCCCGACCCCCCAAAATAATCATATTTGAACTGGGGACCGCCCACCCTGACAAGCACTTGGAATTGTAGGAGTTGAGGCATTACATTTAGCTTGACTCGGTTCCACAGAGAAACATTGTAAAAATAGCTGATCTACAAGCCCCTAACGCCTCGCACTGCAAGCCCCCAAACTGGTCCTGACCCCCAGTTTGGGAACCACTGCACCCTGGAACCCCCCAGAGGACCCCTGGGGGGTCCCAAGACCCCACACTGAGAACCAGTGGTGTAACATTACTCACCATGGCTGTCTGGTCTCCAAGCTTGTCCAGGCAGGATGCTCTGTGAAGCTGACGTAACATCACACAACCAAGGTTACTACAGCTTTGTATTTGTCAATAGTTTTTAATTTTATTTTGTTTTGAGATTTTTTGCTTTCAATTTCAGTTTAGTTTTGATTCCATTTTAACCGCTTAAACCCCAGCATCCGTATTGTGTGGAAAGCATTCGCAGAAACTAGCAGATCGACAAGCTCACAAGCTCACAAGCTTGTCGATCTGCTATTTTCAGCTAAAGCTTTCCCCACAATAACAGAAAACAGAAAAGAGCCTTGAGAGACTCCGGTCAACCATATAGGGTTTAAGTGGTTAAAGAGGATTTAGCAGTTTAGTTTACAATTTTCAAAAGGCTTCATTTTAGTAGTTTTTATTCGTTTTAGTTAGTTTCCATTTGTTATTGTAATATGGATTGGTCAGTGGCATGATTGAACAAGATCAGAAAAAACTCAAATCTACGAGCTCGTAGATCTGCTATTTTTGCTATTTTAGGGACAGTTTTTCTTGGTGTAGAAGAGCTAACATACCTGTAGCAACGTTTGGACCACATCCTCGGTTTTATTCCAAACCTCGAGCTGAAAGACAACCTTGATCTGTTTTCCCTGGTAAAAGATCGGAGGGGTCATTCAACATGAGACTAGTGTGTCGCACTAGTGCGTAACGCAAAAATGCAAAACGTTCTAATACATTTGATCAACTTCGATTTTATTGAAGTTTAAATTTGAAAACATTTAACTTACACGCAAAATAAACACAAGTAACTTGTTTTATTTAACCATTATTTCAAACCATTTTTAAAATAACCAATCTACTATATTATCCAAACCGATATATTGGTCTGGCTCTACAGTAGCTGACACAATGTTCACCCATTGTGAAAATTGGTGAACAGTGGGTCATTTCACCCATTTTAAACAGATCTAAATAGCGGATCTTCAAGCTCATAATGCATTGCCATGGGACGTGTTGTGAGCTTGCAGATCGTCTATTTCTCTTTTGGGTCTCGAGTTAAAAGTTGGGGAATCGCAATCGCTGCACCACAGTACACTGACACTTACCCTTTCAATCCTGTACGGTGCGATCACATTGCATTCTTTGATATGGTAAACCTGAAACCCATAAGAATTTGTATATTTATTTACAACCAAAATACAATACAAAGTAAACCCACGTCTACAGTATGTCAATGCATGAGAGATGATGCATTTTTTAAGACCAAAATCAAATCAAAATAATATAGGACACACACACACCTGTTCACAAAGGATAGAGATCCTAGAAGGCTTGTTCCTAAGAGGAAGACATCAATCAAATACATTAAAATACAAATATAACAGTACTCCATTGCTGTGTATTGTTACTACCTAATCGTCTCTGTTGGGTGGAAACCTCATTTGTCCAAAACTGTTACTTTTCAGGACTCAAAATCAAAAATAGCAAAAGTAGCAGATCTACAAGCTGAGGATCTGCTACTTTTGCGTGATGCTGTAGTATGTATGATCAAATAGGGTATTCATTTACAAAAAAAACACAAAGAGTTTATGAATATTACAGAATATGGAGATATGTAGTATCATAGTACTCCATAATTACGATGTTTATCGTTACTACATCATTGCTATTGTGTTACAACATAGTATCGCATTCGCAGTACTCTTACCGTGTGTATTGTTACTATTTAAATGTATTAAACGTACTATATAAAATGTCTATACTCACTCATTGAAGAGGTTTCCCTTTTCCTCCACAAATTCAATCCTTTTACAGTCTTTTAGGGGGATCTGAGGACAAACATTTACAAAGAGAACCCGGGTTACTAAGCCGAAGAGAGCACACTTTTTTATGAATGCCATTACAGTACAAGCAGAGATTATCCTTATGAACAGATGTTGGTCTTCAGCATGTCTCCAGCAAATGTTATTTGGTGTGCTAAAAAAAAACAAATTATGACAATATACCTTTAAAACTGGTTCAGCAAAGTCTTCCGGGTCAAATATGATGGACTTGGAGCACACTTTGAATGAGCCTCTGACCTTCCTATAAGCAAAGGAAAGTTGTTTACCGTTTATGAACACAACAATGATGCAATTATTCCAGCGTACAGTCACTGGTGTGTTTGTGCTTAACAGTCCTAACTCCAACAATGAAGCTTGTTTAATCTGTAAAATGGCACCTGAATCGGTTAATTGCATCTGATGAGAAAAAACAAAGAAGACGTTTTTTCTTTTTTTCCAAGTACGCCGAGAACAACGGTCTTATATCAGTGGCAAACCGGGAAAACATCGGTGTCACTCATTTTAGATTTTTGCGTTGGATATTAAAAACTAGCAGATATACAAGCTCACAGCACTTTCGTGCTGTGCTGCAAATCTTGAATAGTGTGAAAACTACTGATTTTGTAGAATCTGCCTCAGGTCTTAACCCATTAAGACCGGGAACGCATCTGTGTCATTTTAGGTTTATTTGGCTATTCAAAAAAAGCAGATATACAAGCTCATAGCGCGGCACCGAGTGCCGCGCTATGAGCTTGTATATCTGCTATTTTTTGAAAAATCGTGACAATTCTTTTTTTATATATTTTTCCGAAAAACTGTTAGGATTTAGAAAATGCTTTAATAGAAGCGGCCTCAGGTCTTAATGGGTTAATGGGTTAAGAAACATTTTCAGGCCGAACAAACCTTAATGGCTTGTGTGATTATAGTTGTCTGGAATTAGTTTGAGTGATGTTTGCACAGAGACAGATTGAGTTACACAGCAGACAGCAGTCACAGCACACGCTGACCGCTGTGACCCTGCAGGGTTGCACTGTGCTTATCGTTGCTGTCGGGCAGAAACCTCTTATCTCCATATTCTAACTGTTTGTGTTTTTTCGTAAATTAACGCCCTACTTGATCATACTACAGCGTCACACAAAAGCATCGAAAGTAGCAGATCCACAGGCTCAAAACGCGTTTTGAGCCTGTGGATCTGCTACTTTTGCTGTTTTTGTATTTGAATCCTGAAAAGTCACAGTTTTGGACATAATGAGGTTTCCACCCGACAGAGATATGTTATTATATTGTTTTTGTGTCTAGTTCAGTCGCTGTGTGTGTGTGTGTGTGTGTGTGTGTGTGTGTGTGTGTGTGTGTGTGTGTGTGTGTGTGTGTGTGTGTGTGTGTGTGCGCGCGCGCGTGTGAGTGCGTGTGATATGTTAACTTGTTCATCGTCTCTGAAGCGTGATTGGGGATATGTTGTATTCATAACACGCGGCACAAGGACAACACAAACTCACTAACAGCGATCGGATATCTACTGCATACATTCAGCAATGTGAAAGTGTCAGCAATGAGCCACCAGAGGCGGTGACTTTACTTTGAGGCTTGACACAAAGCCTCAAAGTCGCCTCTGACCAGGTGGTGAGTTTGTAGATCGGATATTTTTTTACTTCGTTTTTCTTAATGTTAGAAAAAATGTTGACAATAAAATATGGACGGCAGGTTGAAAGTAGTTAAACCGGCGCAAAAGTCTTACTGGTTGAGATCATTGTCATCACTATATAGCCTGATTTATACCTTCGGTGCACAGTGGGCGCAGCGTGTCGAAAATAGCCGACCTACAAGCCCAACGTCGTGCGACAGAGCATGAATTAGGCGTAACGTGTCACTTACCTGTCCTTCTGAGAGCTTGTGGTTATGAGCAGTGCGGTGTGCTGCTCAAAATAGTATTCCTCAAGATCCAGCAACAACAGTGAAAATCTTGGGGGTAAAAAACAACAACAACAGAGTACATGAAAATGACATCAGAACAATAGATCCAGTGTGTGTTATCTAACAGAGGTTTAGTGACACAGGCTTATTGACCACTTAAACCCCATATAGGTCGACCGGAGTCCCCCTCAGGGGTCTATCCTAGGGTCTTTTCAGTTTTTTTGTTGTTGTGGGGAAAGCTTTCGCTGAAACTAGCCAATCGACAAGCTCACAGCGTGTTTGCGTCGATCTGCTATTTTCTGCGAAAGCTTTCCGCACAATACGGATGCTGGGGTTTAAATGGTTAATTATCAGTGTGTTGTTCATTAGGCAGTGTGGTACCAAACGTGTCACTCTTTCTACGAAGTACAACCGATCATTTAAACCGTTCAGACAGGGAACCCATCTGTGTAACCACTTTAAATATAATTTTATACTTTGGCTATTAAAAAACAACAGATATACAAGCTCATAGCGTGGCACCGAGTGCCACGCTACGAGCTTGTAGATCTGCTATTTTTTTTTAAATCTTGAAAATGTGTGCAAATCTTTGCATATATATATCTTTTTTTAAAGCAAACAAAACTCTTTGCTTCTGGGGGTCCCTGGAACAACATATTTTGAGATGGGGGTCCGCGACCAAATACATATCATTTTGGGGGTCCTTGACATGAAAAAGGATTTAGAAGACATTTTGTAGAATCGGCCTCAGGTCTGAATGGGTTAAACCGTTCAAAAGCTAAACCGCTATCCACACGTTCACTTCCTGTCGATTTGATCCCTGATACCTGATCAAATCGACAGGAAGTGAGTGATGCCCACAACGCCCTTAGAAACGTGTGGATAGAGAGAAATGTAGTTTATTAGAAGTCTAGCAGGAGGCTATGTCAGTAGGCTACGGTTATAAGTAACTCTTGTTTGTCTTTAAACTCTTCGCATTCATTAGATTAGATTTAATCTAATTGTCTTACTGTATATACGTGGCAAAGGTGAAATCTATGACCTGAATGGTCCTCCTTCCTTATATACATTATCTAATTGTGTTCTAGTCTTGTGTCTTGTGTCTTGTGTTCTGTCTCTAGGCAGTGGAATAATAGTGAAATTAAACGGTTCCTCATTTTGCTGTGGGGGACCCCTGGGCGTTCTCCAGACCGCACTTTGAGAACCACACTGCTCTATTTGATCATTTTTGTTCCATCTCCAAATATGCAATACTAATAATGACAGCAATGAATCATCATGAATACCACACTGAGTCATTAGAGTGCCAAGTGTCAACACAGTAAAATCTGCAGCATTCATTTATCCATTTATAACCGACACTATAACAATTATATGACATGTTCACCCTGGTGTCAGATAGGACACCTACTCAATGGTGGAAAGTAACTAAGTACATTTACTCAAGTACTGTACTTTAAGTACAATTTTGAGGTATCTTTTACCTTACTGGAGTATTTACAATTTTCAATACTTTTACTTCTACTCCACTACATCTCAAGAGTCAGATTTGTACTTTTACTCTACTAAAATGATTTGTAAACTTTAGTTACTAGTTACTTAAACTTTACAGTTACTTTCCCTGTTTTATACTTAGGCTATTTGAAAATAGTCGATCTACAAGCTCGACGCATTGTGAGCTTGTAGATATGCTATTTTCAAACATTTTAGAACTTATACTTTTAGTACTTTAAGTATATTTTTATACCAATACTTTTGTACTTTTACTCAAGTAACATTTTGAACACAGGCCTTTAACTTGTAACAGAGTATTTTTATATTATGGTATTGATACTTTTATCTGAGTACTTCTTCCACCACTGCAACAACTGGCTGACAAGAAGCCTATAGAGTACTGCCTGAAGCACATAAGGAGTACACCTTATGAGCTTCAGACAGTACTGGGCAGTCTGCCCAACACCGTCTCCCTAGTCTCCCACGAGGGAGTGCAAGCAGGGTGAAACAACTACATACTAATTCATTCTAACCGTGTAAGATTATTTGTGAAATAGGCTCTATGCACAGCAGCCATATTGGAAAGAAATTGGGCCTCTTCTTACTTCCTTCACAGGTGTTACCAATGATACTAATGAAGGCTCTGTTCCATTCTGGTCAGGGTGCTGATATTGTGCATGTTGGCTCACTAGAAACACTCCATTTTGGTTCCCAAATGGCCCCTTATGGTGGGTGTGTAACTCTAAGAGTGTACAAATGGTTACATTTGTACACTCTCAGAGTTATGGGGGTCCTTGAAAATAAGACAACGACTATGCCACACTAAATGGAACAGAGCCTTAATTAGTATCATTGGTAACTCCTGTGAAGGAAGTAAGGAAGGGGCCCAATTCATTCCCAATATGGCTGCTGTGCATAGAGCCTATTCCCACTTTGTAATTCAGTCTGTGTGTACATTACAAATGGAACCAAATGGACCCTGACTGAGTCCATTTGGTTCCATCACACATGATGACAGTGAACTATTGCAGCTCAACTGTAAAAATCAGACATCTTCATGCATCTTAATGATGCATATAATATGCAATAATAATAATGAATGACAGTAAATTTGCAGCTGTAATGCAGTGGTGGAAAGTAACTATTATGTACTCAAGTACTGTACTTGCGTACAATTTGTAGGTCTTTTTTTTTTAACTTTACTGGAGGTATTTCCAATTTTCAATAATTTAACTTCTACTCCACTACATCACAGAGGCAAGTATTGTACTTTTACTCCACTACAATTATTTGAACACTTTAGTTACTAGTAACCACTTCAGCCCTATATACATTTTGACCATTTGATAGCAGATCTACAAGCTCACAATGGTATGTTCAAATGATTATTTGAAAACTTGTGAAATGGGACATAATATTCTGCATAAATGAGTACTTTTACTTTTGGTACTTTAAGTACATTTTGATATCAATACTTTTACTCAAGTCAATTTTGAATTCCGGTCTTTCACTTGTAACAGAGTATTTTCTACATTGCAGTATTGATACTTTAACTAAAGTAAAATATGTGAACACATAGTCCATTTGGTTCCATCACACATGATGACAGTGAACTATTGCAGCTCAACTGTAACAATCAGACATCTTAATGATGCATATAATATGCAATAATACTCATGACAGTCAGTATAAACGTGCAGATCAGATTTAATGCAGACTAGCCTAAAGCCTCATGTATATACTCCCACCGTACGACGGTGTGTCGCCTGCCGACAACAAGAACAAAGTATAAGTGATCATTCATGTGATCTCCTCTATAAGCTCATTAAATAACACTCACCTCTCTTTAGATCTCTCTCTAGTCCTCAGAAAGGCCATGGTGGTGCAGACTAGTGTCAGATCTCCTCCATCCACCGCTGACTGTTCTGTTGTTGTTCTGACACCAAGTAAACACGGAAACTTCTCACTGACCACGTGACCAAAGCTAAGGGGCGGAGCCAGGGCAAGGCAAAGAAGCAGGCAGCGGGGATGACGTCACATCAGCCCTAACAATGGATTCCAAAATAAAATGCAATTTAGAAATTACGTTATTCTTTTTTTTACAGAGAAAGGATATCACGTATACTGTCTGTCTGTCTATCTGTCTGTCTGTCTGTCTGTCTGTCTGTCTGTCTGTCTGTCTGTCTGTCTGTCTGCAAAACAATGTATGTAAAATGCATAGGAATAAAGACATGTGTAAACTAGAGCTGTGTTATATAGCAACTTTAGAGAAAACTATTTTACAACACTTTCTGTCAGAAATGGATCATCCACATCTCTCTCTCTCTCTCTCTCTCTCTCTCTCTCTCTCTCTCTCTCTGTCTCTCTCTCTCTCTCTCTCTCTCTCTCTCTCTCTCTCTCTCTCTCTCTGTGTGTGTGTGTGTGTGTGTGTGTGTGTGTGTGTGTGTGTGTGTGTGTGTGTGTGTGTGTGTGTGTGTGTGTGTGTGTGTGTGTGCGCAAGAAGGGTATCAGTAATGAAAAACAAGTGGTCTTTCATAAAGTTATACGTAGCAACAACAAAAACCTCGTCAAGTAGACCTTTATTTTGAAGTGTGTGACCGGAACTAACAGTATTGTCAGTGGCTCACTTGACACGCCCACTGTGACGTCACATTTGACGTGTCAGCCCCGGACCAGGTAAAGAAGAGAAGGAAGTTTTGTGAACAGCCAAGACATCATGTAGAAAGATGTATATCTGTGACTCTGTCTATCATGTGTGTCAATAGATCATAATGTCCATGATGATGATAATGATGGGGCATCATCATCATCATCATCATCATCCTCATCATCATCATCCCCATCATGCAGTGGAAGAGACACTTCACTGGCCTGATGTTCAGCTGTCTTTTCATTGCTACATATTTCACCAATAAGGTAAGAAATAGAATATTAAGCCTTTTTATACCAGTAGACTTTATCAAAACTTTTTCATGTCAAGGAAGGACCGAATTATTATGTATTTGGCCGCAGACTTTTGTGACAGGGACTGACTCCCATACAAGATTTGGGTTGTTATTCATTTCAAATACTTTTTATTTGTTTGTTTGTTTGTTTGATTGAATCAAACACATTCTCTACAAAATTCTAAACTTCTCCTGCACAATATGGTTATTATGTTTTTTTTTTCTTCTGTTTTTAACTCTTTATGCGCTAATAAATAAAACTGAAACTGAAAGTGTTTTAAGAGATCTTTCAAGATTTTATTTTGAAAATATAGCAGATCTACAAGCTCACACCACGTCACATCGCGACCACGTTCTGAGTTTATAGATCTGCTGTTTTCAAATAACCTTTGTGTGGTTAAAGTGGTTTCGATGCTGCAAACCCCTGGGGCTATAAATCAAGATAAGACACACAAACACTTCGCTTGTCTAACAAATCATGCCTAAAATATTCATATTGCAGAGTTGCAATTTATAAATACTCTGTTTAAAGTAAAAGTCTTGTATTCAATATTTACTTGAGTAAAAGTACATACGTATTGGCATCAAAATATACTTAAAGTATCAAAAGTAAAAGTACTCATGTAGAATTTCCCATTTCAGAAGTTTTCGAAATAAGGTTTCAAATAATTGTAGTGGATTAAAAGTACAATATTTGTCTCCGAGATGTAGTGGAGTAAAAGTAAAAGTAAATTGGAACTCAAGTAAAGTACAAATACCTCACAATTGTACTTACATTACTTGAGTACATGTACTTTACACTGGTATGAACTATATTTTACAGCACCAGCGACAGCCAAGTCTAGACAAGTAAAGCCTTGTTCTCTATGTTGTAAACACCAGTTGTTTCTAAAAGTTGGTTTTATGAATCTGGTTTCTGTTTTCCAGTTTGTCCTTTCTGTGTTGAAGTTCACCTACCCTACTTTATTTCAGGGGTGAGTCGCATTGCTTTCACTATTTATTTCCAGATAATATAGCCTACATATATTAGCCTACAATATTTATCATGTAAACATGGCACCAAAAGTTTAAGGCTGCAATCCATAACTTTTTTAGATTTTAGCCAATCAGTATGGTTGTTGGTCTCCCTGCTTTTCGAGAAATGTATATGTGGTCTCGTAGGACACCTACTGGTTGACCAGAGGTATTGCATGAAGCTCAAAAGCAAATTATATCTATATATATATAATATAATTGCATTTGTTGAGCAGTGTAAATTCTGTCGCTCAGGTAGGACATACAAATCAAGGATTGCAGCTTTAATATAACCAAGTGTTCAAAGTGCAGATTAGTCTACAACGTTTGTATGTACGACTGGAAAGACATAGAGCTAAAAACAAAACAAAAACATAGATGCTATCGTGAAACCACATCATCATCATCATGTCATTTGTCACCACCAGTACTAAAACAAATCAATGTTTTATGTTTAGATGGCAAACATGTATTGGGGCTCTTCTGCTTGTACTCTGTGGCAAGCTGGGATGGGTGGAAATGAGTCGCATTACCAGGTAATGTAAAGGATACTGGAATGACATTGTGTTCAATTATTTACTGAATGTGGTTTTTCACTGTCTTGTTTTGTCTGTCTTGTAGAAGGGAGGTAACTGTATCTGAAGTAGAGCTTTGTTTGTGGTTATACAGGAGTGCTGGAGTTGTAATGGATCTTACTTGATGCGTTTCATCCTTGTGTTAAAGGTCGGCAGCTCTCCCCTGGCTTCCAGGGTCTCTCTTGTTTGTGGGAAACATATATGCAGGCTCAAGATCACTATCATCTCTGGTATGTAATGTACCAGGCTAGAACATATGGCAGCCTGCCTATAAATTACATGTACTGTTGTCGACTAGCATTATCCACTTAAGCCTGACACCCTCCTACAATGATGGTTTAAGTATTAAATTCGGTCTCAGATGCCTCAAACACTTTAGTTTTCTTGATGCACTGAATCTTTCTCTTCCTACTCTCCCAGCTTGAAAACAAATATAAATACGATGTTGTACTGTATGACCATTTTTCTTTAATACCTTATCAAGATGGTGGTCAAAATGTTTGATGACTTTTACTCTGTGTTCCAGAGCATTCCTTTTTTCTTCACCCTTCAAAATGCCTCCCATGTGGTCAGTTTCCTGATTCTGAAACTCAAAGATGGAGAGGTAAATCATTTCAAACCATGGCTCCTATCTGTTTATGAAGAGAAATAAAGACAACAAATTGAAGATGCATCACATTAGGCATTTGTCTTCTTCTGTCTAAGACCTTGAATAGAACTGGCCAGCAGCCGTATAGTTGAGAATAACTTTATATATTATAGTATTATTTGCCGTGTATATATAAATGTTTTAATTTGGTGCTTCGATATTTCTTGTCATCAACAGAAGCTGCCGTGGCTGAAGACTTTTAGGTATGTGATGTTTTTCCCCCTTTTAAAGAATATATTGTTATGAATACAACTATTATACTGTAAATTTGTACAGAGTGGAGTAAAACTCTATAGGAGTAAGGATTCCTATGGGCTCTAAAGCAAAACAGTGGTTTGTGTTGGTTGTAACAGCAGTTGTACAATAATGAACAGTTAAATGTGCTAATTATGAATTTAAATAAATGTTATACATGATTAAAACGGGTAAGACATATTAATATCAGAACTTTTCTTTTTTTTTCTTCCTCTTGTAGTGTCTGTCTCCTGCTGATATCTGCCGTCTCTCTTCCCCTGTGTGACCCTCAGGTGAATTATCTTTATCATGTCTGTATCATGTGTTTTATATATAGAGACTGTACAGGGTGTGATACCCATGATGCTTCTAGCCTATGTATGTATCTATGTATTCACATTCTATGTAAATTCTGTATTACCTTCTTGGCCCCTGTAATGCTTCAATATCTTATTTAACGATGCTTATGTACCTTGCAGTTTGACTTGAGTGGATACATGTGGGCTGTGGGTCATCTATCCTGTGAGGGTAAGTTCACCCACACTTGGCAATGAAGTCAGAGGCTTAGGAGTTTGAAATCACGTAATCTCGTTTGCTAGCTGCCCTCCCAGACAAAAAGTCATTTGTACACCAAAAATTAATCTATAACATAATGCCTATACACACACAACCATTTTAATGGCATTCTGCTTTTACGGACCAACAGTGTGGAATAAACTCCCATTACACCTAAAACAGGCAGCCTCTGTCGATAGCTTTAAAGCACAGCTCAAGACCTATTTCTTCACTCTTGCTTTTAGCTGACTCTTTGGTTGATTTTTTAGTCCTCACTGTATTGCCTATTTTAATGTTTTATGCTTTTGCTTTTATTTTATTTTTTGTTTGCTTTATTGTTAAATTGGTTGTAACTGTAACTGTATTCTTGCTCTGTAAAGCACTTTGCGCTGCATTTCATGTCATGAAAGGTGCTATACAAATAAAGTTTATTAATGTTATACCCTAAAGGGGAATTTCACTCTTCAAGTCTACTTGGACTTTTGTGTGTTGTAAAATTCATAATATTATTTGCTATTCATTTGATCATTAGCCCATTAACCTTCAAACCCCATGTTATACCATGTTCGACTCATTGAAAACACACATTCCTTGTTCTGGTGACTGTTATTGTCCTTCGAATGAATGGGGAGAACTTAATTTTCCGATGTAGGCACTCCTTTATTTAGTATAGAGACAGGAAGCAAAGCAGAAGGAGGATCAACTTGTAAGACAGTTCTTGTGCCAGATTGTAATTGAGCCATCTGTGGTCAATTGACTATCCAGTCAGCTACCAGTGCACCTCATGTCTATCTCTGTTGGATAAAATCCAATAATATACATTTATTTTCAGGTGCGTATAGAGTGTTCCAGGTTTATTTCAAGTCCAGCCATTTGAGGTAAGCCATATTTGGTGTTTGTGGTAAAAACAGCTACAACCATTACTGGATTATTGTGCGTTTACCTGCAACAACAAGTGCTACCTGCATAGGAAAAACACACACATTAGAAATGCACAATACTGTATATATTCAGTATTATAGTGTCTGATACATAGACTAACGTGATAGAAGATTTACTGTACATGACCTGACTCAGTCTTTCACACTTGCTTTGCAGTGACCTTGAGCAGCAGTACATTAACTATTTGTCCAGGTAAGAATGCATCCATCATGAAGATACTGTACATATTCATGTGAACCTTCCTATCGTCTCTGTCGGGTGGAAACCTCATATGTCCAAAACTATTACTTTTCAGGGTTCAAATTCAAAAACGGCAAAAGTAGCAGATCTACAAGCTCAAAATGCGCCGCGTTTCGAACTTTGTAAATTAATAGGCCATTAATTTACAAAACAAAAAAACACAGAAAGTTTGGATATTAGAGGTTTCTGCCCCACAGCGACAATATTCAAGTAATAATACCATGGAACCACCGTGTCACAGTTACAGCTATTCTTGTAACTCTGTATGAATGTCATGCTGTCTGCAAACCTGTGCTGAACACCACACCTGTACTGTATGTTGCCTCGCTACTTACTTGTTTACCTGTCTTTGACCCGTAGTGTGTTGCTGCTGGCCATTGCGGCTCACCCCACAGGTAAGAGTTATTAGGCCTTTGTCAAATTGTTTTGTTACATATCGTTGCTGTCCGGCATAAAACTCTTATCTCCATATTCCAACTTTTTGTTTTTTTTCATAAATGAATGCCCTACTTGATCATACTACAGCATCACATAAAACTACAAGCTCAAAACGCTTCGCTTTGCGCTGCGCTTCGAGCTTGCAGATCTGCTACTTTTGAGTTTTGAATTTGAATCCTGAAAAGTACATGTTCATTTTCAATCAGGGAAATAAAAATAAATACAATTAAATATATTGTGACAAATATATCTTGGTTACTGGTCCATAAAGCCTGAGTTCCTTCCTAAATCCCTTTGTTTCTTTACAGGGGACATCTTGGGTGCCTTAGAATTCCCTTTCCTTTGGTCATACACCTTTCACTGTGGCTGTTGCGCCAGGTATAACCTTTCACCTTTATTAGATCAGATCATGTGCAATAACAATTGCTGTCGGGTTGCTGTTGACAGATGTTGACACATCTTCTCTTATGTTTGAGAATCACAGCTGTTAATGGACAAAAATACAGATTTAGTTATTTGTAATCTGTTCTTATAGCTTTTGTTCAACCCCCAAACTGTAGGTGCTTCTTATTGAATCTAAAAAGATAATTTTCTTGTCTCACAGTGCCTTGCTGGGTTTTTTGCTTCTGTTGGTGACAGTAAAACTAAAGAGTGGCTTCACCTTTGAACACTGCAGAGCCTGGGTTTTTTCGTCCAAGGTAATTATTTTACTATGACTATTATTTGCCATTTATTAAAACATTTGTTTTTATTTAATTGCATTCTACTGGTAGATATTATGGAAGAATACGTAGGAAGTAACTTCTATGTATGTGCATGTCTAATACAGACAAGCTTAGACATGAGCATTAGAATATTATCTAATTAAATATGACTTTGTGTAAAGTCATGAACACAATATTCTCTTAAAAACAATACGCAAAAGTATGAATGGGGATTTAGTTTGATGTTATAACAGCATAATTGTGAAATTTTACTTTCTCCTCAGGTTACTGCCATGTTCCTCTGTCCATTACTATTCACCATTGACATCAACACTCCATCACTGCTTTGGTGAGCAGTGTGAGGAATGTTTATCCATCACATTTAATGCACTGTATTCTGACTGAGGTTGTCTTCTCTGATACTGAAGCTTAAAGGGATAGTTCACCCCAAAAAATACTTATTTTCCCGCAATTACAAACCTCATGAAGCCTTGAATTCATGGCGATTTCTTTGTTTTTGTCACATTCCTAAGCCAATAATTTGATGACCGGCGGAAAGATGCTAATGTATCCGGTAGGCGGTTGTAGGCTCAAAGTTGACACTTTGATTCTCCTACCGGAGCCGCCACTGCTCATCAAATTATTGGCTTAGGAATCCGACAGAAACAAAAAAATCTCCATGAATTCAATGCTTCATGGGGTTTGTAATGCTTCATGGGGTTTGTAATTGATAGAAAATAAGTCATTTTGGGGGTGAACTATCCCTTTAATGACTCCATTGCCTGAGGGTATCACTTGCTGATGAGAACTGATCTTGTCAGCAGGCGAAGGCGATCAAGACATTGGTTATAGTTGAAGTCTGTCAAGACAGACTTATTGGCAGTGGTGGAAAAAGTACTGAAAATGTTTACTTAAGTAAGAGTATACCACAATCTAGTAAGTCTGGTATTTTTTAAATTTACAAAAAAGTATTTGCATCAGAATATACTTAAAGTACCAAAAGTAAAAGTGCTCATTATGCAGAATGTTCCATTTCACCAGTTCAATACACAAATATTTTGAAAATAGATCTGTTGTGAGCTTGTAGATCAGCAATTTTCAAATGGCCGAAGTATATATATAAGGCTAAAGTGGTTAATGCATGTTTTGTAATAATAATACAAATCTAAAAAGTAACTAAGGTTTTAAAATAATAGTGGATTAAAAGTACAATATGTGTCTCTGAGATATAGACATAAATACTCCAGTAAAGTAAAAAAAATACCTCAAAATTGTACTTAAGTACAGTACTTGAGTACATGTACTTAGTTGCTTTCCACCACTGCTTATTTAACTGCTTATTGGCTCACAGTTTTCTAAAGCTTCCACCTAACAGTCTGTACATCGGAAGCACTGAAACGGTGTACACACATTCAACAGAAATGGAAATACAAATATGTATATTGTTTCTGTCGGGTGGAAAGCTCTTATGTCCAAAACCTTTTCAGAATTAAAAAGACAAACAAAAAAAAAACAGTTCTATAAGCTCAAAACTCTGACAGCAATTATATTTAGTTTTTCACAAACAGAAATTACAAACAGATGACAGCTTCCTGTGTACAACCTTTGCAAGGCGGAGTCAGACTCTGTAGCATTGTGTCAGAATTGCCCATCTTGAGAGACTCTAGTTGTTGTGAAGCAGAGCAATCTGGGAACCCATTCAGTGAATAAAGAGTTTTTTCTCCTGTTTTTGCCTCTACTAACGACACTACATGTTTAGCCCATTAAAACCGATGCCCGAAAAAGCATCTGTCATTTTTTTATCTTATATATATATATATATATAGCAACTTTTTTCAGAAAACTCTTAGGATTCGGAACAGTGGTTTAGTACAGTATTTCTAAAGTAATTGCACATATACAAGTTCACAGCACGTCACTTGGTGCTGCGCTGTGAGCTTGGACATCTGCTATTTTTGAAAATGTGAGACAATTCTTTGAAAAGTGACAAATCTTCTCTTCTGGGGGTCACTGGCACAAAACACTTTCAGATGGTGGGTCTGCAGCCAAATACATATCATTTTGGGGGGGTCCTTGGCACGAAACAGTTTGAGAACTACTGATTTAGAAGGCATTCGTAGAATCGGCCCCAGGTCCTAATGGGTTAGGTCAGTGATGCTGACAGATTCTGAATCCGTCGTGAGAGATTTAGAAGCAGAGTGCTTGTTGTTGACATGTGGATGTGATGTGTTGCAGTGTGCTGTTCAGTCACCTGGGGGAGGTCATCCTGCTATACTCTGAGAGAGAAGCCCGCACGTGACAGACTTTCGCCACGTCGGACCACTATTTGCACTATCATGAGATTCTCCTTTTGTCTTAACTCTTGTCTGTTTTGATAGTATCTTACAATAAAATGCATATTTCTTACATAATTGGAATGTGATTATTATGGTTTATTAGTTTCCCAGTCAAAAACAAAACAATACAATAAAAACATGGATTTACAAAATGTAAAATAAATATCTACATTTGTTTATGATCAATCAATTGTGTTGCAACTTGCACCTTGGCTCAATGGAACTAACTAGTTATATTATCATTAAAATGTGTTTTTCCAACTTTGGAGGCCCACTTGCAATACCCTTGCGGTTGAGAACCACTGCCTATCTTAAATCTATCTTTGGGAAACACTGGTCAACACACTCAAAATGTTCACAGTAAGGTTTTATACTGTATGCTCCTGAGTATAAACATTCAACTTAACACCTGTATTCCTGTAGTGTGATAGAGTGCATTTGTGTTTAGGAGGACTCCTGCTCCTTACGTTTTGGAGAAAATAACGCATTGAAAGGCTGTCTTCTCCGTATACGCGGCTCTGGATTGTCGTCTTCCTTGATGTAACCTAAAAGATTTTCAAAACATAAGTAAACATAAATATATCATTATAATATAGTATACAGTGTAAAAGAGTGGAAAATGTATTTCCAAATCACTTTCAGTGTCTTCCTGGATGACACAATAAGCATGAGTAGATTGACAGAAGGCCAAGCCGTGTATTATAATCATTGATTATTCTTACATTATGAAATATACTATGACAGAATTTAAACTGACTGACAAGGGTTATGGTATAATATAACAACTGATGGTAATAATGCACTTTATTTAACTTTGGTAAAAAAAAAATGCCTTTATCATGCCCACCAATCAATAACCAAAATGACAGGCCTAAGTCAAACCCAAATAGTACAGTACCTTGTCACAAAAAAAGTACTTTATCCAAGTTACCTCTTTCAACACAGGTTTGAGTTGATGGGAATCCGACCTCCCAGAAGTTCTCAGGAGTGCTGGGAGGAATATAGCGGAAACGGTGCCTCGAACAGGCCGACAACTTCTTCTTTCTTTCCTCTTCTGGCAGATGGGCATAATACTGCAGGAAGGCAGTACCTCATAATTACGTTCATTGCAACAGTAAGATGTTGATTTTAACCACATATGTCCTACATTGTCATACAACGAATAGCCAAAACAGTTGATTTTACTAGCTCGCAATGTGTTACGAACTTGCAGATCTGATATTTCCGCTAGTATCCCCAAATGGGGATGCCAGGTTGAAAGCGGTTTACTCAGATTTAAAGATGCAATCCATAACCTTTATGTCCTAGCCGAGATTCGAACGCAGGTCTCCCTGCTTCGGAGACGGCTTATCAACCACTAGTGTTCCTACCTGACACCAGGGTGTAAATGTCTCAATGGAAGAGTACTGTACCACCTCTAGCCACTGCAGTTGTACTAGTTATATTGTATTGACATACTCTACCATATTACAGATTGTTCATTAGCGTTTTAGTCACTAAGTAAAGTTCCGGATTGCAGCTTTAATCTCTAAACTAAAAGGCAGGATTGTGCTGTGTACTTGAAGGCAACAAACAGACCAACTCACTATGTCACATTCCTTGCATGTGCTGCCCTTCATTTTTCGTCTCTCGTCTTTATTGCGAACCACTGCCATGTGTGCATATGTTGGGTGTCTGACGCAGAGAGAGAAAGGTTACAAAGTTGCTTTTACCTTTTCAAGATAAATTATGATTTAACCACTTAAACCCTATTTCAAAAGTAGTGACAATAGCACATCGCATTGATGTACAAGATTGTGATCTTGTACATTGGATGTACAAATGTTTTATTTTATTTTATTTATCTATTCCCATAAACTTGTAGATCTGCTAGTTTCGCAGAATGTTTTCCCCCGGAATAGGGACGCTAGGGTTCATGTGGTTAAGTGGTTTAAAAAAAAAGAAATTGCCAGTTGAATCATTGCTAAGTTGCAAAACAACAACACTCACCCGGCTTTGTTTTCCTTAGCATCATCTCCAGGGTTTTCAGCAACAGCGTGTTCTTTTTGGACTAAACAAAAGCAAAGGCCAAGAAATCTTTCCTTAAGAACTGAACTCTACCACAGACAATCATACACAGACACAACGCCAACAAGCGCCGCTCATCTCAAGCAGATGGCCCTACCATCGTCCACCTCCTCCTCCTCTTCATCAGTACAGTGCTCGCCGTGGTCTATATGTGTGAGGCTGTTGTACGACTTGTACTCTCCGCAGACTGTAGTGTCAAACATTTCATCCAGGCTGTCATTGGCCTTCTGGTGATGTTCTACAAAGCAGAGGAGAAGGTTAGGCATATTTCTTTTCCCAATCTACAGTATATCTCGGAGAGTGCACTATCTATGTCTTGGAGCTCTGTCGACCAATGACAGTTCTAGTGATCAGTTCTAGCATTCAGTTCTAGTGATCAGTGTTCTAGTCAGTGGTGGAAAGTAACTAAGTACATTTACTTAAGTACTGTACTTAAGTACAATTTTGAGGTATTTGTACTTTACTTGAGTATTTCCAATTTCCAATACTTTTACTTCTACTCCACTACATCTCAGAGGCAAATATTGTACTTTTACTCCACTACAAATATTTGAAAACTTTAGTTACTAGTTACTTTTCAGATATAAACTATGATATAATGAAACATACATTAACCACTTTAGCCCTATTTTATACAGAGGCTATTCGAAAATAGCAGATCTACAAGCTCACAACGCGTCGCATCGCGACGCGTTGTGAGCTTGTAGATCGGCTATTTTCAAATATTTAGTACTTTTACTTTTGGTACTTTAAGTACATTTTGATGCCAATACTTTTGTACTTTTACTCAAGTAATTTTTTTATTCTGGACTTTTACTTGTAACAGAGTATTTTTATATTGCAGTATTGGTACTTTTACTTAAGTAAAGAATTTGAGTACTTTTTCCACCACTGGTTCTAGTCAGTGTATGGTTCTAGTGATCATTTCTAGAGTTCAGTTCTAGCGATCAGTTCTAAATGTTTTGTTCTTGTGTTCAGATCTTTCATTCTGTTCGGTTTTAGTGCTCAGTTTTAGTGTGGGTGGGATACGATGCATTAAAGCAGTTACCAGAGACGTTTCCTTCGTGTTGTGTATGTGTTCCCCGGCCTTGGAGCATACTGTGACTTATGAACGTGCAGTCAGGATCCACGGTCTCTGCTTGGTAGTGTAGCCCCTCCTCCTGTCAGCATAAACACATCATCATTATAATAATACACTTTAATTACAGAGCATTTATTGAAACTAAGTTACCAAATGACACAGATTGCTTTACATAAACTTGCGACTGCATGGTAAAAAGATTAATTGGTTTAAAAACGGGGTGTGTGAAGATACCTCCAGGTAGCTATCACAATTATTACATAATCTCCTAATTGCAATCATTTTGCATAATCGTTTCCTTGTTGAAAAATATTCATTCTGGATTTGTTTCTAATTTTCCCGAAATAGGAGATCTACAAGCTTACAACACATTGCGATGTGACCCGTTGTAAAGCTTGTAATTTGGTTGTTTTATTTATTTATTATAAAATAATTAAATGTATTTTTTTGTCTACAGAGCCTAAAAGCCAAACAGAAATGTATATTTTATTTAAGTGTACAATGTCTCAATGTTCTATTCCAAAAACAATTAAATCATTAAATCGCAAATTATTTGTGTCAATCGTCAAACTTTCATGATGGTGACAGCCCTACCTTCGGAGTGTTGGGGCTGCCAGCGTGGTACTGGGAGAGGGCTGCAGCAGGGTCAATGCTCCACGTTTGATCCACCTCAGCCTTCCTTTCTGCAGGGAAAGGAAAGGTTAGCAGTCGGGCTGGTGCTCAATCCAACTGCAATCTAATGGTTGTAAGAAATCTAAGATGTCATTAATACATTTTAACCACTTTCATTGACCAATTGCGTTGCAATGCGACGCATTGCGAGCTTGTACGTCAGCAATTTTCTCTCACTTCAATAGTAAACACCTTTTTCGTCCTTGTTTTATGTTTTGAATCAGCGTATATTCAGTATTTAGCCTGTACTGCAACATTTCAGCCAGGCATTGAATTAAAGCCCAAACAATTATTTGACTTTATCTGCAATTGTGCAGCCGATGTGTCCCAATCATTATAGATGAAAACATTTTTTAAATAGCAGATTTAAGACCTTGTAGATCGGCTATTTTTGATTTTGTACACACATTGACTGCCTAGAACGACTTAACTCGTTTTTAGCTTTTCATCACTTGCCTGCCAAGATCGAGTTTGTTTTTAGTCAAAAATTAAAATTTCACTTTTTTTTTTTTAAATTTGACCCAAAGACCAAGGAGATATGAATTTTCAAAGATCTTTACTCTTATCCACTTCCTTGTTAACTTAAAACTTTAAAATTTTGTATCTCGGCTCCTGAGTACTTTTTTTTTTTTTCATTGAAAAATCTCTGGCATGAATAACAATAGGCAGTGAAAATAATTCAGGCAGTCAATGTGTTAATAGGGCTTAAGTGGTTATTTGTGTTTTCATGTATTTGTTTGCTTATAAGCTCAATCATCTCAAATAGAAACTTTAATCCGTTCTAAACTGTTCAAATTGATTAGAACACTTTTCGCAATCTTTGACAAAATATCGGTCAAAACATTGTTAATCGGTGCTCTAAGACAGTGGATCCCAACGTTTTAGGCTGTGACCCCCCAAAAGAATCATACTTGAACTGGGGACCCCCCACCCTGACAAGCACTTAGAATTGTAGGAGTTGTTTGACTCCGTTCCACAGATAAATATTGTGAAAATAGCAGATCTACAAGCCCAAAAATTGGCCAATGTTTGACCAGTTTTTATAGTATAGTTTGTTGATCACTTTTGATCAGACCCAATAATCTGACATGGGTCAGGCTCTACGTTGGATAAACTCACCGTCATCAGCAAGGGTGAGGAGAGCGTTCAGATCTAGCAGGATGCTCTGTGTACTTCCTTCATCTTCATGTACCACCCAGTTACTTTTCCTCTTTGTCTTGTTAGCAGGACGCAGAAAGGAAACCTCTGGCTTTTGGGCGGGAGCTCCGTTTTGCACTGACAGCACCTAACAGATGATACATAGACAGAAAGCATGTTATAACCCATTAAGACCTGGGGCCGATTCTAACAATGTCTTCTAAATCCTAACACATATTTTGCTCCAGGGACCCCCAGAAGCAAAGAGTTGAGTTAAAATGTTCACTTTAAATGTTGTTCACTTTAAAAAATATATTTATTGAAAGATTTGCACAAACTTTCAAAGATTTTCAAAAATATCAGATCTACAAGAAGTGACGTGCTATGAGCTTGTATATCGGCTATTTTTGAAAAATCGTGACACAGATAATGACAGATGCTTTCCCAGTTTTAATAGGTTAAAAGCCTGCTAGGGGGTTATTGCCTTGCCCACAATGCGATGTGGGGGTCGTTTCTGTGTGTACAGGGTTGGTTTGGTTGGTCTGTGTGTCTGTCCATTAGCTAAATAACTCAAGAAAAATTAATGGCCCAATTTGGAAGAAGCTCAGAGGGAATAGCGGTAGGCGGTAGGTTGAAAAGGTCAAAGGCCAAGGTTCCATTCAAGGTAAAGGTAAAAAAAAACTCCCACTTTTGGGATGAAAAGGTTTATCTTAATTCTTCAGTTGTATTTGTATTCCGTTGTGCAGATTGTAACCTTGTGCTTTTAAAAAATAAAGATATATATTATTAAAGTTCATGGTCACACACAAGGTCAAATTGGTTTTGCTGTTGCAAATGTAAATAAAAGAGACCAACAACGAATCTAGTCTGAAGTGTTCTAGCTACAAGTAAGACGCGCGAACGCTGGAAGCGAACGCAGCTCGAAAATATTGTGTATTTACGGACTTTGTGTGTGTGTGTGTGTGTGTGTGTGTGTGTGTGTGTGTGTGTGTGTGTGTGTGTGTGTGTGTGTGTGTGTGTGTGTGTGTGTGTGTGGGTGTGGGTGTGTGGGTGTGTGGGTGTTTGTGTTTTGACTGTAGCTGCACTCTGGCGCACTCTGTCGGCCGCACCCAGGCAGTGCACTGCACACAGACAGACAGACAGACACACACACACACACAAGCCGAGCAGACTTTCATAGTAAGCTCCACTTGGGCGGAGGCGCGCCTTCGGCACGCCTCCTTCCGCGTTCGCAATAAATCGATTAATCAATGGCTTTAATTGAATAATTTAATGAAAGATCAATGAATGAAATCTCAGCAATACCTGGTGCATTACTTGATAAAACCAACACAAAAATGATCTTTCTTACCTCAGAAGTATATTTTACACTAGCTGCTGTTCTGTCAAAACATATATTCCCTTGAATACAAGAAAGAATTCAAGGGACCCCCAGGGGTCTACACTTGGCCTTCTACTTTTTCCCCATATCTACACCTAAAATAGCCAATCTACAAGCTCACAACCCTTCGCAACGCGCCACGTTGTGAGTTTGCAGATCAGCTATTTTCACTGAATGTTTGCTACGACCACCAGAAAAAGGGATGCTTGATTACATGTTTCTTTTTTAACTAACTTACTCAGGCGTAAGTAAATACATAAATAAATGGTATAACAACTCACTTTGCTGGCTGATACAGGGATGCACGAGAGGTATCGTGATGCAACTTGGTCTCTCGATCTCGAATCGGAGACGATATCGTCTAGCCTGGAATCCAGACTGATTCGCTACGTTCGTCTTTTTCTCACTTCGCTACTCAGTCTGGCCAGGGTCCTATTTGACTCGGATTTTCAGACGTCGCCAATTACATAGGCACGTCATGGAAGTGACTCGAGTTTTACATTGGAACCCCCCCCCACAGACCAATCAGAAGCTGCGGACCATTTTCTCCCATTTGTGCACGGAGATAGGAGGCTTACCAGACTGTGAAGCGAAGTGAGAAAAAAAAACGCTGAACGTAGCAATCAGTCTGGATTCCAGGCCAGATATCGTCTCTGTCGGGTGGAAACCAAATGTCCAACCATGTCAAAAACTGTTACTTTTCAGGATTCAAATGCAAACGTGGCAGATCTGCTACTTTTGATGCTTTTGTGTGACACTGTAGTATGATCGAGCAGGGCGATAATTTACCCAAAAAAAAAACACAAAAAAGTTAACAATGTGGAGATAGGAGGTTTCTGCCTGACGAAGGACGATATATTGAGTCAATCTCAGAACATCCACATTTATGTTGGTTCTTGTGAGCGCACACCCTCACCTTGTGGACGGTTGGCTGTTTTTTGTAGACGTGACCAGGGACTCGCTCCTCTTCTGCGGCCTGCAGGGAAACCTCCTCCTCCTCCTCCTTAATCTTCTTCTCCTCGACCTCCTGGACAACGTCCTCCTTCGTGCGTTTGGCTTTGTGAAGCGCAGGCCTGGCGATGGGGAGGAGGGACGGGGACGCTCCGGTAGCGTCGAGGATAGAGAAGCCGGGAGCGCGATTTGACCTGAATGAAGATCTGTGGAAGAATGATGGAAATGTGTCAATTATAACCACTTCATCTCATAACGCGTGTATATCGTCGCTGTCAGGCAGAAACCTCATATCTCCATATTTTTACTTGTTGTGTTTTTTCGTAAATGAATGCCCTACTACTTGATCATACTACAGAGTCACACAAAAGCATCAAAAGCAGCAGATCCGCAAGCTCGAAACGCAGCGCTTTTTGTAGATCTGCTACTTTTGAATTTGAATCCTGAAAATCAAGTTTCCATCCGACAGAGATGATTTTCTGTTGGGTGGTTTAAGGGCTTTATTAGATTGGATGGACGGGCAGACTGGAAGACCTACAGTACTGTCTAGGAAAAACGGCAACAGCATTAGAACTGTGACAGCCCTGGCAGGGTTGTTAATGTTATGACAGCAAATAGCAACATCTTACAAGACTTACATATATGCCCTTTAAGAGCATCTGAGCTAAACAAACAGGGTACCCAAGGCCACTGTAGACATTAAAGGTGTTCCTAGTAGAAGTTAACCCATTCAATCCGGGAACGCATCTCTGTCATTTTAGATTTCTTTGGCTATTCAAAAATAGCAGATATGCAAGCTCATAGCTGAAAAATCATGAAAATGTGTGCAAATCTTTGAATATATTCTACAAATGTCTTCTAAATCCCAACCGTTTTTTTTTTTTAAACTTACCGGTATGTGTCACAGTGTTTATACTGTGATACTATATTAACCGATGCAGTGTTACATAGTGGCACGTTGTTAGTAACCAATGCAATGTATTCCAGTTCATTCATTCCTACCTTGAAGGAACCTTGTACTGCTTAGGACGAGTTGAGGAGCCTTGTTCCTCTTTGATCTGAAAAACACAATGCTCTGTTTGTAACACACTGAAGCCAAAACTGCATCAACGTTAGCCTGGGTAAACCCCTCCCTCCGGAAAACTCATTTAAATTAGTTTTCCGGAGGTAGGGGTTTACCCAGTCTATTAACCGAGTCTATTAACTATTAGCTGGACAACAAGCAAACAAGCACTGCACACACCAAGAATTTTCAAAATAAAATTCAACAGCAAAACAAACTCAAAGTTTCATTAATGTCTCCTAATTGGTCATTATACAAAGCAGATGTCAATGTATTATTCTGTTTACCATTACAAGTGTCGCAATACCAGGTAGACAGACACCTTTCCTTTCTGAGTGCTTGTTACCAGAACATTTTAACCTATTAAAACGAGGAAAGCGTCTGTGTCATTTTAGATTTTAGTTATGTATAGCAACAAACATACGTTTTTCAGAAAACTCTTAGGATTTAGAACATTGTTTAGAACAGTGGTTCTCAAAAATAGCAGATCTACAAGCTTACAGCACGTCACTTCGTGCAACGCTGCGAGCTTGTACATCTGCTATTTTTGAAAAATCTTGAAGGGGGGGGGGGGGGGCTGGAGGATCCAGTGTGCGGACTCAGATTTTTCAAAAGACGAAAAGATCTCATGTGTGCACAGTGCACACATGACTCATTGTCCAAGCAGGATGTGAGAAAGTTGCTCACCTGTCGCTTAGGAACATCCAGGCGACACGTTTCTGCTACTACATCATCCAGACCGGGGTCTTCTGAAATGAAACAGACCTGTTGTAGAGATAGGCTACTTTCGCTATTCGATGTAAGAATAACTATATAGGGCTTAAGTGGTTAAACACCTCACAGAATTATCAAAAGAACTACATAATTGCTGCTTATCTAGACAGACAGATTTATTCATGTGAAAATGTATGAGTTTTGAAGATGAAGCCATACATACGTGAGGTCTGTGATGTATCCATCTGACATGTGTTGGGTACGAGCATTTCTCCACCATCCAGACTCTCCTTGTTCAACTCTACCACAGAGAAGCACACACACACACAGAAACTCCTTTACACAGGCTGAGGTTCCATGGTCGGGTCAGTCATAAGCTCAACTTTATCTTCCATCGCATGACGGTGTCACTTGCTGACAAGAACTTATCTTTAAGCTAACAACAGGTCACATCGTGACGCATTGATAGTGAACCTTAGCGTCCCAATTTTGGCCGATCATTTGGCGAAAATAGGTGATCAACAAGTACACGTGCCGCATTGGCTATTTTGAGTTACGAAATGTGGTGTAGAGGCAAAAGGAGGGGACCTTGTACATCTGCTATTTTTAAACATTGTTGCCAATACCGAAAATGGGGATGTGGTTCGGTTGAAAAGTAGTTGAAATCAGTTCTTGTAGACAAGCGACGCCATAGTGCAACAGTAGTATAAATTATGCAATAGGCTTGCATCTATATACGTGAGACTGACCGCTGAACAGGGAGGTGTGCAATGGCGGTAGGGGTTTCTCTTTGTAGCGGACGTGTTTGGTCTGGCTGTCTGTTTTGCGTCTCTTCAGTTTGTTGACCACGGGCATGGCGCTGGCGTGAAGCGGCGAGTCGGGGATCATTCCGTCTTCCTGCTCCGAGGGCGGACTGTCCTGAGCCTCTGAGCTGTCAATGACGACAAGCACCATCACACTTTAATCTGGAAATAACTCCTCCATCAAATACCCCAAGGATTAAAGCTAAATAAAATCTCATGACTGAACATTTTGTCAGGCAAAGTCCTAATCTGTGACTTGTGAAAGGGTGTGAAAGGAGCCCCCACACTAGCACTGTATGTAAAGTTACAATGTTTTGGTAATATTGTTCCTGCTGCGAACCAGGTGAAGAAATTGAAGATTGAGGCTTTAACCTTTTCTTTTCAAAATATCCAAGACCAATAAGGTTTAATGGAAAATGGTTCTGAACACATATTCTATTGCTTGTTTGACCACTTCAAATACTCTAATCTTAACATAAATAATAACCGAAAATGGCCTATAAGCTCACAATGTGTCGCAGACGGCAGATGCGTTGTGAGCTTATAAAACATGGAATGGGAGCATGCTTCCATAGAAGACATGTTGGTTTCTATGGAATCCAAATGACTGAAATCAGTCGAGAACTTTAATTCATGAATACCTGGCTCCAAAACGGAGCCACCCACAGTCGACTTAATTTCTGGACAGTCCTGTTGACAGATCAGTAGAATGGCACAGTGGTGCATTGCTCTCCTTCACTTCTTTAAGATGCTTTGGATAAGACAAATTCAGCCATTAAGATTTGTGTTCTTTAGTGAAATTCCAAATGAAATGTATTTTAAATAGGGATTTCAAATAGTGAACATTTTAACAAATAAAGCTAAATCAACTTTCTTGACTACCATTTATTTGCACTTTGTCCAGTATTCAGTTAGTCCTGTATTCACTGTATAATGGTTTTCAATTTGCCAGGAGTGAGGCGACACCTGTAGTTCGGCTGTGCATTAAATGTACTTGAAGAATACACTCAAGAATACACTCAGTACAGTGCAAAGTAAAGGCCATAGGGTCATCCAAATCAATAGGTTTCTTCCTTTGGAACCTGAACATAAATAAATAGCAGATTTCATGGCAATGAAACTAGCCGTTACTTTTCAATGCTGATGACAGATTATCATTATAATAACCTTTGGCAGTAGTAATGTTTGTGCAAAGTCTGCAAACTCTGACACAATTATAACATTTGAGGAAATGGCAGCACCTACAAGACAGATGCATAGAAGTGATCATTTATGTGTTCATCAATGGAAGGTGTACTAGTACTAGTGTACCATGTGTTAGACCAGTGGTTCTCAACCTGTGGGTCGCCACATTATTTTTGAGGGGTCCCCAGAATCCAGATGACAGTGAAGTGACAATTTTAGAACTTATAAGACCTTTTTAATACCTAAAAAAACTACCATTACAGCATCAAAGGTAATCAACAAACCATTTATAAAGAATTGTCAAATAATATAAGAAAGAGGCAAAACATTTGAAAATAGCCAATTGTGAAAATAGCAGATCTACAAGCTCACAACGCCTCGGAATTTTCACAATATTTATCTGGGGGGGTCCCCAGTTCAAATCTGATTATTTTGGGGGGTCACGGCCTGAAAAGGTTGAGAACCACTGTGTTAGACAAGTCCAACGCTGTCATGAGAGATAAATGAGGACAGGAACTCACCTCTTCAGTTTTTCCAGCTCTTTGCTTAGTTTTCTGTTTTCATCCTGAAGGCTGTCTTTTTCATTCTCTGTCCAACAAACAACACAAAGTTACAATATGAATATTACAATACATTAGCGTTTTTGACTTGCTGTACATTGGTACAATGACACTATAGACTAGAGGTTGGCATTTTCAACCAATTAGTAGTCAAGTACTCACTTATTGAACGAGTAGTCAATTGCAAAAACGAAAGTTAATGAACACAATCAACATCATCTCCATCGGGTGGAAACCTCATGTTAAAAACTGTTACTTTACTTTATTTGTTTGTTTGTTTAGAGTTTAGACGGACACCGCATATTAATGAACAATACATATCAATGTTATGTAAATACATCCTTTTCAGGATTCAAATTCGTGTTTCGAGCTTGTAGCTCAGCTACTTTTAATGCTTTGGTGTGACATCAAGTAGGGTGTTATTTAGGAAAGGGGCTGTTTTTGTAGCGCTTCAATCACCAGTAGATCACTCACTCACTCACAGCATGCCACCATACCATCTTGGTATGGTGGCAGAAATGTAGAGGGTAAATGCTAATTCTATTCACAAATTTTGAGTATCAGTAAAGCGTAAAGCAGGTAGTTACATAACGAGTACTTCATTGATTAGATGTTCCCATCCCTACTATAGACAGTGCAAAACAGACTTTGAGTAATCATTTGCTGATCACATGAAAACTGGTAATGATTGCTTGATAGTTCTCAAAGAAGTGAACCTTCCATGATATATGAGGAGAGAACATGGAAAGCTTTCATCATGTGAAAGACAAATGCTTTCAAAACATGAATAGCTGCTGTTTAAGTTGCTGCTAGGCCTGTCACAATTACTACAGAATCGTCTAATCGCAATTATTTGAGATAATCGCACTGATCTTTGCATAATCGTCATAATCGTTTCCATGTTGAAACATTTTCAGAAATTATATTTTTATTCATATGTTCCAATGTTCAATGCCAAAAAAAAACACAATTAAATTGTTAATCGCAATTATTTGAATGACAATTAATCGTCAACTGTAAATGTTGTAATAGGCTCTATGCACAGCAGCAATATTGGACAGAAATTGGGCCCCTTCCTTGCTTCCTTCACAGGTGTTACCAATGATACTAATGAAGGCTCTGTTTCATTTAGTGTAGCACAGTGGTTCTCAAACTTTTTAATTTCAAGGACCCCCATAACTCTGAGAGTGTACAAATGGAACCAAATGGACCCTCCTGGGTCCATTTGGTTACACCCTCTCAAGGAACCATGAGGGTCCCTGGACCACACTTTGAGACCCATTAGTATTTCTAGTGAGCCAACATGCACAACATCAGCACCCTGACTCTGTTTGACCAGAATGGAACAGAGCCTTCATTAGTATCATTGGTAACACCTGTGAAGGAAGTCAGAAGAGGCCCAATTTTTCTCCAAAATGGCTGCTGTGCATAGAGCCTATTGTGACAGCCCTGGTAGTTGCTTCTGTATGTGATCAGAGTGTATAAAGAGGAAAAAGGGAGTGCTCACTGAGCTCTGCGATGAGGCGCACGTTCTGCTGCTGAGCCTTCTCCAGCTCCGTCTGCTGCTGTCTCACCTGCTCCTCCAATGGAGCACAGCGAGCACACGCCTCTATCAGCAGCAACCTGCAGATAGAACAAACTTTTTTATTGCCAAGGACCCCCAAATTGTAATTTATATTTGGCTATGGACCCCACATCTGAAAATGTTTTGTGCCAGGGAGCCTCATAAGAGAAGATTTGTGTAAATTGTCAAAATTATTCAACATTTTCAAACACTTTAAAAGTTTTTCAAAAATAGCAGATGTGCAAACAAACTTGCAGCTTGCACATCTGCAGCTTGTAGATCTGCTATTTTTGAATAGCCAACATATAAATGGATAAAGTGGTTAAAATGATTGTGATGCTGTATAACTACTTTTGATGGGGAACCCCTGGAACCCCCCCAGGACCCCTGGGTGTCCCCAGACCCCACTTTGAGAACCACTGTGATTTTCAACCAGTGGGCTGTGAGAAAATTGCAAGTGGGGCCCCCAAATAATTGGCGAAACACAAAGATTTGATTGATAATATATTATCTTATTTTATAAAATAATCTATTTTTAAGAAATGTTATTGTATTTTTCCTTTAAAACCTTGAAAAATGTGTTTTCATTGTGACACAGGTAAATATGAACTTAAAAGTATACAGCTACGTTGGTTCCATTGATCCGACCCGGAACACAATCGATTAATTGGTCATTAAAATATGAATAAACATGCCCGGAAAAGAGATGCAGCCTGATCACTTAACCCATTAAGACCGGGGACGCATCTGTGTAACCACTTTAAATCATTATTTTACACTTTGGCTATTCAAAAATAGCAGAAATACAAGCTCATAGCGCGGCACTGAGTGCCACACTACGAACTTGTAGATCTATTTTTGAAAAATCGTGAACATTACATTTTGTGCAAATAGTTGAATATAAATTTATTTTAAAACGAACATTTGTCACTCAAATCTTTGCTTCAGTGGTCAGCAGACAAATACGTGTCATGTTGGGTGGTCCTTGACATGAAAAAGTTTGAGAAGCACTGATTATAGCAACATAAGTTTGACATTTGAAGAATCCCCAGAAGCAAAGATTTGAGTTCCAAATGTTCGTTTAAAAGTTTTTACATATTCAAAGATTTGCACGATTTTTCAAAAATAGCAGATCTACAAGCTCGTAGCGTGGCACTCTGCGCCGCGCTACGTTAGGGCGGGCCATACTTTTTTTTTTTTGAAAATCAAAAAAGAGGGGTGTTCAAATGACAGATTTTGGCATGTAGAACACAAATCTGAAGAAATTTTTCAATTCTGATAAACCTAACCTACATTTTTTTGCAGTTGATTATTGTAAATTTTTTGATTAATTTGCGATTTTCTTCTAGAAGAAAAAAATATTTTGGGAGGCTTTTATAAAGAATTCCTGTTCAAAATAACAGATGTTGGCATGTAAAACACAAATCTGAAGAAATTTTCCAATTCTGATAAACCTAACCTACATCAATTTGCAATTGATTATTGTCCATTTCTTTGATTAATTAGCGATTTTCTTCTCGAAGACAGAACTTAAGATGGGAGGCTTTTATAAAGAATTCCTGTTCAAATAACAGATGTTTGTGTGTAAAACACAAATCTGAAGAAATGTTTCAATTCTGATAAACCTAACCTACATACATTTGCAGTTGATTATTGTTTTATTAATTTGTAATTAATTCGCTCAGGCCAACTGCAGCAATAGCAACTGCGGCTCTGATTGAATCATCACAGAAGACACCCTATGAAAAGTGATTGATAAAAACAAGGTCAAGATAGCACAGGAGAAGTTGATACGAGAGCTGGGGGATGAATTTGAGGAGAAGTGCAGGAAGGAGGGGGGGGGGCGTGTGAGTCCTGCATCCTCTTTGATGGACGGATTGACCTGACCAATGTAATGATGGAAGCTGAGGGCAGTGACCAATCTTTTCCTGCAAAGATGAGGGAAGAACATAGTGTTGTCAGTGAGCCTGGCAGCAACTATATGTTCCATTTTACCCCAGAAACAGCAACTAAAGAGGAGTCACATGCAGTGCAGATTGCTAAGGTCCTTTTTGCTTGGCTGAGAGAGAAAGGTTTTCATAAGACCTTGTGGGCCATTGGAGGAGACTCAACAAATGTCAACAGTGGTGTAAAAGCTGGAGTATTGTGAGGAAGCTGGAGCTGCACATGGGAAGACATCTGGTCTGGTTGGTGTGCAACTTACACACTGGTGAACTGCCCCTCCGCTGGCTCATTGTTGAACTTGAAGGTCCTACTCTGTCAACAAATTATCTGGACCAATACTAAAGCTCCTTGATTCAGCTACAGAGTTGGATATCAATCCAACATTTACCAGGATCTCTGATGGCCCTTCACTGATCAAGCTGCCTTACAAGGTCATTCAAGATTTCTCGACTGATCAACACTATGGCTATCAAATTGTTTGTGCATTCGGAGACAGAGTGGTTCCTACAAGGCTGGATCTGTTGGATATTGGGCCACAATGGGCCAGTAAACCACAGCCACCGGCTCACCACAGCAAACAGACTTCTCAGGCTCTGGGTGTCAAAGCATGGACTGAGAGGAAAGAATCAGAAAAATCTGCAGTTAATTGTGGAATACATCATTGGAGTGTATATCCATGTTGGTTCAATGTGAAGATCAAGGAGTCCTGGCACATCCTGTTTCAGCTGGACTGCCTGAAGTCCCAGAGGAAGTAGGTACTGGACATTGTGATGCCAACTGTTAGAAGATCTGCTTGGTATGCCCATAATGAATCCACCCTCCAAACACTGCTGAGCGCTAAGGATCAGAAGGAGAGGATTGAGGGGGTGGAGGGAATCCTGGCCATCAGGGGAGAAGGAGACCCAGACACTCAGCTGGGGGACTCCTCTGTAAGAACCATAGGGACAATTGAGATCAATTATGATGCTTCCAGCATTGGTGGATTGATTAGCTGGTCAGAAGGTGTGTCAGAGCCACCTCTCACTTGCATACTAAACACATCGGAGATGAAAAACTTCATTGTCATCCCATGGAGGTGCCCAACTGGCCCTGCCACACTCAGAGCATTGAGAGGGTTGTCAAAATGGTGACTGAGGCTTCTTCTACATACTTCTCTAAGGAAAAGAGGGATGGAGGGATCAGGACTCAGGAGACCAGCAGGAGACTGATGTCTAAGGCAAAGCGTCAAAGCAGGACTTGTACAACCTAGCAAAGTTCAGGAAGTGATAATTGATCTTCATAATTGTATCCAGTGATATACATGCACTTCCATTGTGAATAAATATGTAAGTTTGATTTGGCTTTGTCAATATAAAGTATTTTCCTTATGTCTTTTAATATCCTAAAATGAGGCTAAAAAGGGCAAAATTAGTCATTTTGAAGTACAAAATAATGTAGGTTAGAGTTATTCCACCTAAAAAATAATGTCACATTTGAATTCCCCATATAAAAACACATCATTTAGACACCCCACATGTTAGGATTTCCTTTGGATTTTAATATCTTATAAATTAATTAGAACGGGTACAATTAGCAATATAAAAATGCAAAAAAATGTAGGTAAGAGTTGTCCTATCCAAAAAATAATGTCATATTTGAACTCTCCATCAAAAAAACACATAAAATAGACACCCCTCTTTTTTGGATTTCCTTAATATTCATTTTAGCACCTGAGTATGGCCCGCCCTAGCGCTACGTGCTTGTATATCTGCTATTTTTCAATAGCTAAAAGAAATCTAAAATGACACAGATGCTTTTCGCGATCTTAACGGGTTAACACGGCAGACATTGGACATGGCCAGTCCTTACCGTTCCTTCAGCTTCTCGATAGTGTCCTGCAGGCCTTTCTGACTCTCCTTCAGCTGCTGGTTACGGCTGTAGAACTCATCCAGCCTCTGAGCATCACTGTGGGAAGCAGAATGTCAACAATCAATTCTAGGACTGCAACTATGGATTATCTTCTTAGCAATAATTCTATTGATTTTCAATTAACCAAATAATCGAGAAGCAAGTTTTTTTTTGAAAAAAACTAAACAATTATTCTATGTTTTTGTAATCAATTAAATCAGTTAGTTTGATTGCAGCGGACCCTAGTCAATTCTACTGGGATTCATTCAGACCTAACTTGCTGACAACACGGACACACGGATACTTGTCGACACTTAAAAGTCCCCTGCTAACACTAAACCCATTTTTCAAGTTAGAAAACAATGTACTGTATAGGGTCACTTTAATGCTAGCACTTGATTGTTTATCAGGCGTAGGTAGGTCTCCATTTGCCGTAATCACAGCTCGCAGAGATGCATGCACTCAATTTACAAGTCTTCCTGGTGGCGAATGCCTTGAAGCAATGGCGAGACTCTCTACACTCAACAGAATGAATGCAACAACACGGCCATTCTCAGTTCATCACGTGTTCGATGTGACATTTTATGAAAACCAATTTCAAGTAGAGCTGCATCTAGATACTTACAGACAACGCTCCTTTTTCAGCTTGCTAACTTTTGCCTCCAATTCTGGAAATAACAAAAAAATAAGTGCATCATTGTTCAATACAAAATACAGAGCAAAAGTAAAACTCTGTATAAAAGTGGCTATCGTTTCAGGTCTATGTATAGCAGTAGTTCTCAAACTGTTTCATGCCAAGAACCCCAAAATTGATATGTATTTAGCCGTGGACCCCCCCCATCTGAAAAATGTTTTGTGCCAGGGACCTCCAGAAGCAAAGATTTTAGTTGAAAATGTTCACTTTGTATACAAAGATTTAGACAAATGTTCAAAATCTTGTAAATGTTTCAAAAATAGCAGATCTCCAAGCTCATATAAAATATGGTTAAAGTGTTTAAAATGATTGTGACGCTAGTCCCCGGACCCCACTTTGAGAAACACTGATGTACAGCATCAGACTGTTCCGACCTTGAAGTGCATTTTTGTGGCATTCTTTGAGCTGCGCCCATAAATCTTCAAAGAGGTCACAACTTGCTTTGGCGGTTCCACTTGATGCAGAACTGCTACTACTCGGCACAGGACTGCTCATCTTCACTCACTGCCAGGATTCAACGATCTGCACTTATTTAGCAATATGCCCTGTGTGTAGAGAAAAATATAAGTACATTTCAATACAGATCTTTCTTTATTGATCACTGCCAGGAGAAATGCAGGTGTTGTAGCAGCAACTGCAGTAAGCATGAAACACAGGATATACAGCTAAGAGTAAGATACAAAAATAAGAAGAAATAAGTTAAAATAAACCATAAACACCTTGCAGATTATGTCTGCATGAATTTGCCTCCCTTTGCTCTGTGTCACAACAATGAAAAACATCTAAAAAATATTAACAAGTGTTCACGTTTGGCTTCATGCTAACCTTTTCCAGTGACAGTCATGGTACCTACGTAGCTCGTTTTTGCATGGTATTGTATATTTGTCTGTCATAATAAATGTGTCGATGAATTGAATACACAGCTAGGCCTGTCACAATTATTACATAATCGTCTATAATCGCAATTATTTGAGATAATCACAATTATTTTTTGCATAATCGTCATATCGTTTCTATTGACACATTTTAAAATATAAAAAAGCAGAAATAGCAGATATTTCTATTATTCTTTTTTTCTTTACATGTATACAATTATTGAATATATCCCAGATATTTGTCATATCTGGCCTGTGCAATTTTTGAGTACGAAATCTAAAAGGCTTCCGAAAATGTTCCAGTGTTCAATGCCAGACACACAATTAAATCATTAATACAATTATTTGAGAGTGTGTGTGTGTGTGTGTGTGTGTGTGTGTGTGTGTGTGTGTGTGTGTGTGTGTGTGTGTGTGTGTGTTAGTTATGTGTGCAGTGCACTTTATTCGATGTTGAAATAAAAATGAACTTACATGAATAAGAACAATATCCAAAGGTCGGTTAATATCTCAGAAACAACAACAAACTTCGCGCGTCGCGGAATCAGAATCCCGACATGCCTTTGGTCCAGTGTTACCAGATCCTGTGGGAGAAATAAGCAACCAGGTCTAGGAGAACAAGCCCAAAAAGCAGCGTCTATTTGAAAATAGCAGATCTACGAGTGCGAGCTTGTAGATCTCCTATTTTCAAAATAATCTTGAAGAAAATGTTAAAGATTTGGAATATTTTTTTGAAACATTTTAACAACACAAAACGTGTATCTTGAAGTTGAACCCTGGCACAAATACATTTATACATTTATATGGGGGTCCTTGACATGAAAATGTTTGAGAAGAATGAGAACTACTGGTTTAAACAACATTTAGAAAACAAGTCCAAATAAGAAACTATAGGCCAGAAGCAACTTTACAGAAAAACAAGCCCAAAGTCGCTTAAAATAAGCGGACATGGCAACACTAGTGCTCCTCCATCATCCGGGTTGTGCCGCAGTCAGTGTTATCGTTCCGACCAAGAGATAATCCTATGAGTGTGGCAATTTTCTTCAAGTATTTCTAGTATGACTTGTAATACTTTGTTTAATATGTTCATGTTTTATTTTATCTAGTAGCAACTGGCAAGACTTTAGGGCTACTCGATCATTAGGCATTTATGCAGGGGAACGATAAAACTGACACACACTGGAAACAGCTACCAGTGTTCCGTGCGCAGAAATAACGGAGCAGAAATAAGACTTCCGGTTGACGATCTCTTCAGAATAAGAGTACCCTCTAGAGTAAAAAGAAACCATTGAAAACCATTGAAAAACGGTTGATTTGCACATTAAAACTATAAATTAAGCATTTAAACGTAGCTAGAAAACACATATTATGTATATTTGTAATAAAAAAAGTTTAACTGTGTAACTGTTTTAATAACATTAAAGGTGTAGTGAAATGAAAAATATGTTTTTCACACTTTTAGAGCATATCCGTGGTCATCATATAGGCATACCTAACAATAGATGCCAAAAAAAATGAAAAAAAAACATTTTTGTGTATTTTTACATCTAAAGTCCCTAAAAAGCCAATCTTAATTACTTCCTGTAAACGAAAACGTGCTGCGTGATGACATAACTCGACCTTCGTGAATATAAATGAATCTTGATTACATGCACCTGTTTGATTCCCATAGCTGCACGTTCTTCAAACACAGCTGATTTTAATTACAGAGATACTCCGTTTTGAATCTCATTGAAGATGAGTGTATTACTCATTTTAAACTTCATCTGCACACTAAAATATGTATCTGAAAACATTATAGGTTAGAAATAAGCCAGGTAGTAGCAAACGCGCTTCACTGGCCGTCTCTCTCTCACTTGTAAACAAACACTAGCCGTGTTGCCCACGGCTGAAGTGATTGAGATCCAACGTCCCATAGCCTAAAGGGATGGGACCTTCTGATTGGATTAGAGTCGTTGAGCCGACGTTTCAGGCTGAACCTTCAAAATAAAATGACCGAAAATGTCACTTCAGTGCGTCTTTAAAAATGTATCTAAATGGATAATGCTGTTCACTGGAGTGCATAGACTTCACAAATTGGACGCTGGACACGAGACAGCTATTTGCGGGGGCACGTGTGACATACGTACGCGTTCAGGGAGACCCCCTCTACAACGCCACACTCTCCGCTAAGCGGGAGAGGTGTATTTGGAAAAGTGGCGGGCCGTCCAGTGAGGTCAGGGGTCAGAAAAGGTCCATTTTCAGTGCATAGACTTCACAAATTGGGCGCTGGACACGAGACAGCTATTTGCGGGGGCACGTGTGCGTATGTCAAAAGTGCTGGCGCCAACAGCCATCTCCTGTCCAGTGTCCAGTATTGTCTGAAAATGGCACTTTTCTTACCTCAGGCCTCACTGGGCGGCCTGCCACTTTCCTTTTTTTACAAATTATCTCTCAAATGTTCACCAACATTCTGTACTGGTCTGTATCCATTTTCTATCAAGTTTACGGACACACACACACACACACACACACACACACACACACACACACAAACTACAAATTTACTAATATTTCTGTCCTCTATCTTTTTTTTTGCTGTGTTTCCATGTTGTATATATGTTGTTAAATAATATACATTTGTAATGATTTTTACAGGGCCAGAGCTCAGCTCTGGACCTGTTTTGTTATTGGCAGTATTCTGTCACTTCTTCTTCTTCTTCTTCTTCTTCTTCTTCTTCTTCTTCTTCTTCTTCTTCTTCTTCTTCTTCTTCTGCCACTTTTCGCAGTTCTGGCTGAACCGTGCTGTCGCTTTTTACGAAACTCGGCCATATGGTAGATGGTCATGAAAAACAATCAAAAAATAATTCTCACAATCTTTCGTCCAAAGGTGGCGCTATAGCACTCAATTGAAAATGCCAACTTTGAACAGGTACAACTCATGCCCTGTTTGACCTACAGCCATGAAACTTGGATACACATATGCGTCTCCTCATGCTGAACAACTTTCACCCTCTGCCTTTTGACCTCTGACCTTTAGATCTCCCACCATTTTGAATTATATGAAAAACAGTCATTGGCTCCTAACTTCTGCATTTTTTCACTTATGGAAATTCCGCCGCCTAGAAGTTGTCGGCAGATGTCCAAAGTTCAAGTGTTAAACGTTTCGTGCAGATTGCTCCAAAATCCCAGGATTCCATAGATTTTAACTATTGCAGTTTTATGAAAATTATTCATCTGCCCCTAACACATACATGCAAGACTCACATTTCTTTGAAACGTTGCAGTAATGTAGAGAGTCATTCCAAATATCACTGAAACCAATCGCACTCCAATTGGCCAAAGGGGGGCGCTATAGCAATTTTTTTAAAATGCAAACTTTAAACAGGCAAAAGTCATGCCTCGTTTGGCCGAAAATCGTGAAACTTGCTTACACTTGTGCCTTGACTCATGAGGAACACATCTATCGCTTTGACCAGTAAGCTCCGCCCTTAGATTGTCCGCAATTTTGAGCAGTTTGAAAAACACTTAAACCCAGGATTTTTCAGCTATTTGCGTGAAACTGTATCATCTGTGTGATCTCCTTTTTCACAGTTCCTTGTCTGTTGGTCCAATGGCGTCTCCCTTAAATGAGTGCCTCACAATCTCAAGGTCGTCAGTTCAAGCCTCACTTGCAGACTTCATTTAATGGTTTGTGAACGAGTGATCTTGTGTTGGCTTGGTTCATGACAGAAGGCAAGAGTTTATGATCTTCAACAGACAACATCAGCCTGGACAAAACTATAGCACTATAGGTAGTGTTGCAGCCTATGAGAGTTCGATTCCTGTTAATGGCAATAGGTTGAGATGTCCAATCAATCCATTCTGTTTTCATCTCTCTCTCTCATCAATCTATTCCGTTTCCATGTCTCTCTTCAATCTATTCCGTTTCCATGGCGCTCTCTCTCTCTCTCTCTCTCTCTCTCTCTCTCTCTCTCTCTCTCTCTCTCTCTCTCTCTCTCTCTCTCTCATCAATCTATTCCGTTTCCATGTGTCTCTCTCTCTCTCTCTCTCTCTCTCTCTCTCTCCAGTTTCCATCTCTCTCTCTCTCTCTCTCTCTCTCTCTCTCTCTCTCTCTCTCTCTCTCTCTCTCTCTCTCTCTCTCTCTCTCTCTCTCTCTCTCTCTCTCTCTCTCTAGTTTCCATGTCTGGCCCTGTATTATCGCTGTATTTTTCTGATTACATTTGTATTTGTATTGTATTTTAGTTTTTAAATAGGTGAGATCAACTTTATAAACCCCAAATGCTTTTTTTTAATCTCACCTGCACTATCTACTATTATTATTTGTAGCATATTTTGTGGTCTCTTTTATCATTGTTTATTTGCTTCTGCAATAAACAATATTATATCATCATCATTTTCCAAGAGTGACCTGGCCTAGAGTCAGCATTATTACAACAATGGACAAACAATACAAAAACAATACATATATGTAACACACACAAATCAATATCCAGTTAAAGTGCAAAACAGTGCTAAGTGCACATTTAATGGGGGTCAATAGCCAATTTCAAACTGGAACAACCTGGCACTTAGAAGTGATCTAGTATAAGCCATTTAAAAAGACATACTGTACATCATAAATAGATTTGTGTCTTTTAAAAAACATAAAAAATGTAATATCTTATTTTGAAGGCAACCGGAAACCTTATTTCTGCTAGCTCGAAAACCTGAAGTCCAATTTCTGCTCACGGAACGGAGCTGAAACAGCTCTAGCAACAATAAGGTTTCCGGTTGCCTTCAAAATAAGATCGTAAATTTGTAATGTTTTTTAAAAGACACAAATCTATTTTAAAAATACATTTATGATGTATGTCTTTTAAATTACTCACACTAGAACACTTCCAAGTGTCAGGTTGTTCCAGATTTAAATTGGCTATTGATCCCCATTAAATGTGCACTTTTAATGGGGTTTCTGATCCTGTTTTGCACTTTAACTGGATATTCATTTGTGTGTGTTACATGTATTGTTTTTGTATTGTTTGTCCATTGTTGTAATAATTCTGCCTCTAGGCCATATCACTCTTGACAATTACTATGATATAATATTGTTTATTTGCAGAAGCAAATAAACAATGATAAAAGCAACAACAAAGTATGCTACAAATAATAATAGTAGATAGTGCAGGTGAGATTAAACAAAAACCGTGTGGGGTTTATAAAGTTGATCTCACCTATTTAAAACTAAAATACAATACAAATAAGAATGTAATCAGAAAAATAAATTAAAAACGTATATCATTTAAAGACATACAACATGGATACACAGTACAAAAAAAAGGTAAGGATAGAAATATTAGTAGATTTGTAGTAGATTTGTGGTATATGTGCTAGTATATGTGCTAGTGTGTGTGTGTGTGTGTGTGTGTGTGTGTGTGTGTGTGTGTGTGTGTGTGTGTGTGTGTGTGTGTGTGTGTGAGAGAGAGAGAACTGTTCCATAAATGAGCACCCCTGAACTATCTAATTACATTTTAGCCTTTGCATAAGACTGCAAGCCTGCAATGCGTCGCTGTAGATCGGCTATTTTCACTATTTTAAAATGTTTTTCAAAATAAGAACAATGCTTGATAAGATAAGGCATAAGACATAAGACTGAGGGCAAAATAGGGCTGGCAATGTCCAATATTTGCCCACACAAAAAAGGGGCAGGCCGTCCAATAGAGACACACGGGCGGAAACGGAAGGCCTACAAATTCACGCCCACTTTTGAGACAGCGCTGCTACTCGGGGTCCGTTAGAAAGATGAACTGCAGCACTCAATGCAATCTTTATGAGAGGCATTGTAAAATACCGTCATTTCATTGGTTAACTACTGAGGCTGTAGCGACTTTTTTGGTGTTCTAATAAAGTGTCCCATTTGTTTGATTTGTCCTTTTTAATGTCCCATATCTGTCATCTCGATATACTACCCACAATATACTATAATATACTCCATCAGTATGTCAAAACCGCTAGCATCGGAGATCTAGACTTTAAGTGGTCGCATGGTATATACGTCACGGACGCATCCCTTGAGGTTTTCAATACCCAGAAAACTGGCGAAAGTGGACGTTTTCAATATGTTTTGGTCATTATCTCTGGAACAGAAGGTCCAATCCGCTCAGTTCAAAGCTTGTTGGGTGCGTGACTTTGAGGACATTAAGCACGCAATGACACATTTTCGTTTTTTTTTTTTTTTTTTAGGGGAGGCGAGATCTTAGTTGGGCAGGCGACCGCCTGTCCTGCCTCTACAGTGTGGTACTGGGTACACCACTGGTCGGCGCTCGGCGCTCGTAAAGACAGTGATGTCACTGAAATGCGACAACTTCTCTCGGTCTGCCGTCTACCCTCTGCTGTGTTAACATTATGGGTAACTTGTTAAAGTGGCAAATTAAATGTGAAACACATCAACTATTAAGAAAACAAGAAGATATGTTGACAAAGACACTCCATACATTTGGAAACATATTTTTATTTAAATCAATATCGTCTCCAGTTAATGCAGGATAATTTTAAAAGTAGGCTAATTCTCATATCCTCTCATAGGGAATGCATTGAGAGCTGCAGTTCGTCGTTCTAACGGACCTCGAGTAGCGGCGCTATCTCAAAAGTGGGCGTGAATTTGTAGGCCTTCCGTTTCCGCCCGTGTGTCTCTATGCGGCCAAAGGGACTTTTCTACTTATACATTTTTTATCCCATAAAAGCAACAACAAAGTATGCTACTAATAATAATAGTAGATAGTGCAGGTGAGATTAAACAAAAAAACGTGTGGGGTTTATAAAGTTGATCTCATCTATTTAAAACTAAAATACAATACAAATAAGAATGTAATCAGAAAAATAAATTAAAAACGTATATTATTTAAAGACTTACAACATGGATACACAGTATAAAAAAAAGGTAAGGATAGAAATATTAGTAGATTTGTAGTAGATTTGTGGTATATGTGCTAGTATATGTGCTAGTGTGTGTGTGTGTGTGTGTGTGTGTGTGTGTGTGTGTGTGTGTGTGTGTGTGTGTGTGTGTGTGTGTGTGCGTGCGTGCGTGCGTGTGTGTGTGTGTGTGTGTGTGTGTGTGTGTGTGTGTGTGTGTGTGAGAGAGAGAGACAGAACTGTACCATAAATGAGCACCCCTGAACTATCTAATTACATTTTAGCCTTTGCATAAGACTGCAAGCCTGCAATGCGTCGCTGTAGATCGGCTATTTTCACTATTTTAAAATGTTTTTCAAAATAAGAACAATGCCTGATAAGATAAGGCATAAGTCATAAGACTGAGGGCAAAATAGGGCTGGCAATGTCCAATATTTGCCCACACAAAAAAGGGGCAGGCCGTCCAATGCGGCCAAAGGGACTTTTCTACTTATACATTTTTTATCCCACGATTTGTAACCCTTTTTCACCCGGTGCTCTGCCAAAGTGATCCTGGGCGCTACACGCCCCCCACCAGCCTTGGGAGCCCAGGGCCGAGCTCATGCCTCCTTCAATGCATGAGAGCCAACTGACCTTCTTGTACCACGCCACACTCTCAGCTAACACCTCCCCGGCTTAGCTGAGAGTGTGGCGTTGTAGGGGAGGTCTCCCCGAACGCGTGCGTACGTCAGAAGTGCTGGCGCCAACAGCCGTCTCCTGTCCAGTGTCCACTATTGTCTGAAAACGACACTTTTCTGACCTCTGACCTCACTGGACGGTCCGCCACACTTTTTTGAGGGCGTCTCTACCGCAGGTAAGGGTGGAGACGATCCTATCATTCCTGAGCCGCTTTCAGCGGGGTCAGAAGGTGTCAGTTTGGGAGTGCCAGCGTCTGTTAGGCTTGCTAACAGCGGCCTCACTGCTGGTTCATCTAGGCCTGCTCAATCTCAGGCCTCTCCAACTGTGGCCTTGTGGTGACAACACAGTGCCTGAGGGCGCTGTCGAGGTGGCACTCACGCTCCTTTTTTTGTCAAGGAGTGGAGCTGCACAGGGTGTGTCGCAGGGAGCTATTGTGCACGGACGCCTCCTTGGCAGGTTGGGGAGCAGTGCACAATGGCAGGTCAGCGAGTGGCCAGTGGAAGGCCCCTTGGCTGGACAGACATATCAATGTCTTAGAGCTCAGGGCAGTGCACCTGGCTCTTCAGAGTTTCCTCCCGTCCCTAAGGGACAGACATGTGTTGGTGAAGACAGACAATGCCTCAGTGGTGGCCTACATCAACCACCAGGGCGGGGTGAGATCTCCAGAGAGGTTGCTCTTGTGGGCTCATGCGCATCTAGCTTCTCTACATGCAGTGTTCATTCCTGGGGCTCACAACACGGCAGCGGAGCGGACATGCTCTCGAGGGCAGGGCCGCAAGAGGGGGACTGGCGTCTGCACCCTCAGGTGGACCCAGGGAACTCTCAGTGCCCCTTCTGGTTCTCAGTGACGGGGCCTCCGGGACCCCTGGGACTGGATGCTCTGGCCCACGACTGGCCAGAGGAACCGCTGTATGGATTTCCTCCAATTCCCCTGATCCCTGCAGTGCTGGACAGGACCAAGCAGGCAGGTCACAGGTTGATACTGATTGCCCCGTTTTGGCAGAGGCGCCCATGGTTCAGTCTCCTTTCGTCTCTCCTTGCAGGGACTCCATGGCAGTTTCCCCTGAGGCCAACTACTCGCAGGCCGGAGGGACCCTGTGGCACCCCGAACCACGGCGGCTCAACCTTTTGGCCTGGCCCCTGAGCGGCGCCAGTGGTCAGAGCTAAGCCTCCAAGAGGGGGTGATAGCTACTTTGCAGGGAGCCAGTGCTCCTTCTACTAATGCAGCATATCACTGTACGCTGGGATCTGGACATTGTTTTGTCAGCCCTTACTAGGCCTCCATTCGAACCCCTTGAGGCACCTTCGTTGAAGCACCTTTCCTTGAAGGTGGCCTTTCTGCTAGAAATCACTTCCACCAAGAGGGTTGGTGAGTTGCATGCTCTTTCAGTAAGCCCTGAGTGCTTCCGGATGGGGCCTGACGAGTGTGGTTCGTCGACCAAATCCTTCCTTCTTGCCGAAGGTCCTGTCTGAGGGGTACGTCAACAGTCCCTGGTCTCTATCTGCTTTCTCCCCATCTGGAGATGAGGAGGGGCATGGTTCTGCCCCCAGTGTGCTTTGCCCTGTAAGGGCTTTGCAAGCATATGTGAGTCGCACGCAGTCGCTGCGCAGGACAGACCAGCTCTTTGTGTGCTATGCAGAGCGGGTCCTGGGGTCAAGTCTGTCTAAGCAGAGGACTGTCCCATTGGATTGTGGACACAATCCAGTTGGCATATGGTCTGGCTGGTAGGCCTGGGCCAGTTGGTGTGGTGGCTCATTCCACCAGGGGAATGGCCACATCTAGAGCCCTCCTGCGGGGAGTTCCACTCTCTGAGGTGTGTGCCGCAGCCAGTTGGGCCTCATCTGCCACATTTGCCAGATTTTATAATATCAACGTGGCGACACCTAATGCAGTGGTGTCGGCAGTTCTGGGCAGCTCCTCCTGACCTCAGAGACGAGGCAGTTCGGGGTAGGTTCTATGCTTGCTCTCAACGAAGGCGGTCGCATTTTACTTCTTTCTCTAGCCTTATCTCTCTCCCTCTCCCTCTCCACCTCGCCTGGTGCGTCTCTCTACACTGTCTCCTCGAAAGAAAAATGATCTGGAGTAAATATGGATATCGTAAGCTGGTCTATCAACGCAATTGACAAAATCTTTTCAACAAGAAGCACGGGTCCGGAGGAACCCACCTGCCCGGACGGGACACTTGCTGCTGGATATATGTGATGGATTCGTACTAAGATAAGTGGAGGGTCGTCTGCCTGGCTGTCCTATCCGTGGAGGATATTGAGGATGTCTACCTATTTAGCCTAATGATAACGAGTCTTCTGCTAATTGGCTCAAGCATTGCACTGGTGTATTGAAAAATTGGAAAGACAGCGGCACCAGAAGGGGCCCCAAGGCTGCCTGTCATGATATTGGAGTTGGGCAAGGTAGTGGGAACTCAGACTGTTGCGATTACTGAACTGAAACGTGGCATGATTACCATCATCGAGAGAGATCACAAACTGGACAACATCCTAGTGGACTTGAAGCGTGTTGCGGACAACACCTCAGATAAGGATCGCATTCTGAATGTCATCGGGGAGAGACTCACTGCCATCGGGGAGAGACTCACTGCCCTGCAAGGCGAAGTGACTTTGTTGAGAATCAGAATGGAGGGATAATCATTGTATTCCCTCGCCCTAAACGGATCAAATATGGATTAATGGCTACATTTCGGATCCCCCCCCCCAATCATTCCTCTGGTGGTTACAATGTCGAGAGAAGTCCCCCTCGTGTATCCCCCCCTTCCTCATGGACACCTGTTGTTATGACTCCGGGTTGGGGCCGATTCAAGGACGTCTCCCACAGCTTCACAACTTGCTGTGTTTATCGCAAAGACACCAGCGGAAGAGATAACATGAGCGGCTGAAACTCGAGGACGAACTCTAGGCCTACCCTTTACACACAAAAACACATGAACTTCTTCATGAATTTACATAAACCCGCACACACACGCCTTCGCTTCCCTGCACCCGCACCCCCCCCCCCCCCCCCCCCCTCCCCGGGCTCCTTTTTTTCCCCTCCTCCCATGCACTGCCTCCTTTTGGAGACAGTGCCTGGATGTAGTGTTTTTTGCCCATCCAACCTCTCCACCCAGTCATTTAGCAGACGCTTTTATCCAAAGCGACTTACAATAAGTGCATTCAACATAGGTAGGGAACTAAACTACTAATCACCAGAAGTCTTAAGTGCATTTCCTGCAAAAACAAGCAACCAAGAGTATACCTAGCGCTAAGGTAAAAGTGCTATATATCAGCTACCTGGAAAAAAAAAAGTGTATCGACTAAACAAGATCCAATAAAACAGTACAACAATAAAACAAGAGTTTGTACAACTAGTTAACAACAAGTAAGCCAGACAAAGAGGAAGGGTAGTGTTTCCTGAAGAGGTGGGTTTTCAGCCTGCGGCAAAAGATGGGCAGTGACTCTGCTGTCCTGACATCAGTGGGAAGTTCATTCCACCACTGTGGGGCCAGAACAGAAAAAAGTCGTGACCGTGTCGATCGACCAGAAGGACCCTTGAGTGACGAGGCAATCAGTCGCCCCGAGGTGGCAGACCGAAGTGGTCGGGCAGGGGCGTAGGCATCGACCATAGCCCGGAGGTAAGAAGGAGCTGTTCCTTTCACTGCCCTATAGGCTAGCACCAGGGTTTTAAACTGGATCCGAGCTGCTACAGGGAGCCAGTGTAGAGAACGGAGAAGGATAGTTGTGTGGGAGAACTTGGGGCGGTTGAACACCAGACGAGCTGCAGCTTTCTGAACAAGCTCCAGAGGTCTGATGGCAGATGCCGGAGCACCAGCCAGGAGTGAGTTGCTGTAGTCCAGGCGGGAGATGACAAGAGCCTGGATGAGCACCTGGGCTGCCTTCTCCGTGAGGAAGGGGCGAATCCTCCTGATGTTGTAGAGGAGGAATCTGCAGGACCGTGTCACTGATGCGATGTTTGCCGAGAACGACAGTTGATCGTCCAGGGTCACACCCAGATTCTTCGCAGTCCGAGTTGACGTCACCACAGCATTATCAATGGTGATGGCCATGTCTCGGTGCGGACAGCCCTTCCCCGGGAGGAACATCAGCTCGGTCTTGTCCACCCCTCTTCCTTCTTCTCTTTTTTCTTCTCCAACAAAGAAGGCTGAAAGCCTTCTTTGTTGGAGCAAGGAGGGAAACTTCCGATGCGCTATAACGGCTGCACTGTGACCCAGCGTGCCTTGTTTTGCTGTAACTGTGTACTTGTACCTGTGACATCCCATTGTAACTTGTATTTGTGTTGCATACGTGGCTGCTGTGTGTTAACGAATTTCAGTGTGAACTGACAATAAAGTACTATTTGATTTGATTTGATTTGATGCTTTCAGGCTTCTTTGTTGGCCTGACTGTTCCTACCTCAACCACCAGGTGAATCGGGTAGTTCTATACCCACATTGGAGTGATCCAATGAGGGGAAACATAACAAAGGATACGAAGGTAACCACGGTTATGTGACCCGGTTGGATCACTCCAATCCTGTCGTGGTGCTTGAGGCACCTCGAAATGTTCCTCAAGCAGGCGCACGTGGGTGTGGTGTGCCTATATAGGGCAGGCCACACCCCCACGCACACACAGGTGCGCACGGTAGTGAATCAGTTAATCCTTACCTCGAATGTATCCCTCCGCTGCGGAGTGATACCCACATTGGAGTGATCCAACCGGGTCACATAACTGTGGTTACCTTCGTAACCTTCGTTTCTGAACCATTCTTTAGCTCCATGGTCACTGAACTAAATATTGGACCCAATCGTAACAAGACACACAATATTTACAAGATTTTCATTCTAAAATGGCTTTTTTTAGAGAAAAAAATCAGTCTAGTCCAAACGTCCAAAAGTATAGTCCAAACTATACTTTATCGGCGAAAAAGAAGTAGTCGGCAGTTGGAAAAAGTTGTGTGCCCAACGGGAGTCAAACCTCGGAGATGAGGATTGAGAGCCTAGTGATTATCGAGGCATGCCACTGAGGCCGGTGCTGAGACCAGGTATTCGGGCTGAATTAGAATATGAATTAGAATGTGACAACTCCCACCGTTCCCAAGTCTTCTAATGTAGAGCGAAAGAAGCCCCGCCCGCTCTCCCCACAACATGATTTACGATTCTGTGCCTATCTGTACATAACTCGGACAGGGCTGAGTAGGCACAAGCGAACTTGAGCCACGTAAGGCACCACAAGTTGCCGTGACGAATGTTGCGAAGTTAAGACTGCGCCCCTCCGTCACGGTCCAAAACTATACTTCATCGGCGAAAATTAAGTAGTCGGCAGTTGTTGGAAAAAGTTGTGTCCCCAACGGGAGTCAAACCTCGGAGATGACGATTGAGAGTCTAGTGATTATTGAGACGCGCCACTGAGGCCGGTGCTGAGACCAGGTATTCGGGCTGAATTAGAATGTGACAACGCCCACCGTTCCCAACTCTTCTAATGTAGAGCGAAAGAAGCCACGCCCAGTAGGCCCCTTTTTACCGCTCGCTGGTAAAATGACGTACAAGTACTACAAAATGCAGTTTCGTATCTATACAGCTGAGTTCCGGTGTGTCATTGTCCAAGGAGGAAGAAACTGCAAGAGATTCTTCTTACTGAGAAAGTGGCTGAGAATGAGAAAATCATGTGCTATCCTATCCTATCCTATCCTATCCTAATCCTAACTACTATAATTGAAATGACCTCCAAAAGTACGTCCGGGGTTGGTCACCACACGATCACTCCACTTGCCTCCAAACTTGCCACAGACTGTTGATCAGTGCTCTGGCTAATACTTAGGCTTCTTTACCCGCCTTAAATGTACTTACATATTGTACAGTTAATATAAAACTACATTTTAACATTTTAGCCACAGCAGCTTTCCTTCTTTCTGGCCGCGGAATCTGTTTTTGGCCGCTAGGACCCCACCCTACTGCGCATCTCCATATATGGCCATATCAGTTGGATCACTGATGCAACATAGCTGCGATGTAGCTGATAGGGCCTAGATGTAAGGGCCACAAAGCGGCCCAAACCTCTAGTCACTATAATCAATGCAGTGGTTCTCAAACTTTTCCATGTCAAGGACCCCCAAATTAATGTCTTTGGCCACGGACCCCCATCTGAAAATATTTTATCCCAGGGACCCCAATACTATGTTTATGTTTAAAAAATATTAAAATTATTTTGAAAATAGTCGATCTACAAGCTCACAACACCTCGCATTGAGACAAGTTGTGAGCTTGTAGATTGGCTATTTGTCAAGCCAATGTATATACAGGGTAGTGCTTAAACAGATTTTGAAGTTACGTATTATATTAAGGACCCCTGGGGGGTCCCCGAACCCCACTTTGAGAACTATTAGTGTATATGTATAATAGGGCTCTTCAACAGGGGGTCAGGGACTCTTAGGGGTTAGCTCCACTGGCTATTACTGGAAGAGGTGCTTTCCATCAATGCATCTATCAGATCTATGGGTATATATGTTACAGGGAAATTGGAGATCCAGGGAAATTGGAGAAGGCGCGCTCGTTTTTACCACCCACCCAGCAATTCTGTAGAACCAACACTAGAGGGAGCCACGAATACAAGGCACGAGCCAGGCTTCCCAACTAAAGTGCACAAACATATATGGCTGCGACCACACACACACACACACGCTCATGCTTTCAATTTGGTTTATTGAAAGCATGACTGTTAAGATACTTTTATTGTGTTCTGGCTTTTAACATTTGTTTTAGTTTCTCCCTGACACACACACACACACACACACACACACACACACACACACACACACACACACACACACACACACACACACACACACACACACACACACACACTCACACACACGGATAGTGATCCATGAAAAGATATATTCTGTCCCTATCGGTTCACAACTCGGACGGCGCTGATTCGACTAGCAGACCTTCGAGACTGGTGCCCACCTTGTTTTGGTGCTCAGATTTCCATAGTGCCCAGAATGTTTTGGTGCTTACCTTTCCTGTAATCATTTAATGAAACAGAAGTTTCTGCTGAAGCCATGGGGAACCTGAATTAACAGGCCCTTGATTAGGCCTATCATTGTTGAGTTCCTGGCTGATTGATTGATGGAATACTTTATTTACAGTTGATAGGTCTGATAACTATGTATTTTGTGGACAATATTGATATATATCTAAACCTGTCAGCATATTTTGGTGTCATCTCTGGCCTGCCTAAATGTCAAATTCATATAATATGTCAATGCAGTCTCAGACTCTCTGATACTCTCTGTGCAAGGCCACTGAGCTGGCTCCTTCCTCAGATAACATTCTCTCCTTTCCATTCTGCCTCTAACTTTGTTGTGCTCTGATGGTCCATCCATGTTAACCATAACAATAGGAGGTTAATCTCGGATTGTTTTAAGAACTTTACAGAAACAAACTTTGGACACACAACATGAACTTGAGTTGAGTAAACTTGGAGGAAATTGGTTGCCACGGAAACGAACCACGATGGCCACTGATGACGAAGTATGCTGTCTCTCTGGCCAATCAAAGGAGTCCACATATGCACCGGAACTCATCTATGCCTAAACCTATGATGTCATTGTTTATGTTACCGACCAGATAAGGGTCAGTTTATAACTCCCTGCAATTGACTGTTTGGGGTTGGAGAGCCATTAGCCTAGCATATCTCTGCTGTCCGGCCGGAACCAGCTAACTCCAAAATGGTAATTGTTCAGGAAATGAAAAACAAAATATACATTTTTCAGAAAATGACGAAAACCTTATATTTTTAAAACAAAGCAATACTGCCACATCAAACTTGGTATTGTGACTTTATATATTATCAGATACTTGCATGTGTCATTATATTATCACCACTTTACCCAAATCCAGCTCAAGTGGAGTTAGGAGGTTTTGTCCATCATTGAGTGGAGTTAGGAGGTTTTGTCCATCATTGATAAGAACAGCTGACAATGAATCTCAAAGCTCACAACACATCACAACGCATTGTGAGCTTGGAGATCAGCTATTTATGGTGTGCGCCATCCTCATATACTATAGATCAAGCTGAATGCTGTACTTAAACAACTTTTATTTGAACATGCATTGGAAACATCCATGGATCTAACTGTTACCACTGTTGTTCTTCTACAGTTGAGTACAACAAACAATTCTGCCTCAATACTCAATACTAAATATATTTAACAAAAGCAATCATGGCACACCAACAATAAATAAATGGCATATCAATAAAAAAATACATTCATGAATAATAGAATCTGTAGCCTATCAAATCTGTAGCCTACTGCACTAACAATAGCAACCACAGTTGCATTTACCTATCCATCAACATTTTATTATTACATTGTTGTGTGTTGTGTGTTGCCTAAACCTTCCAGTCACTGGGTTGGTGAAAACACCCCGCAAAACGGTGACCAGAGCCGAGAGCAAATGACTGTTCACTTAAAGTCTCTGCTAAAGGTGGAGGGTAAAGCATGAATGCAGTCTGACATGAGTGATATTCAGTCACATCCTGCATATTGATTTAACGCTGAAATTACACAGTGAAAACTGTCCAAATTTATATCTGACAATTGGTCAAAAAGAAAGTCTGAATTACGTTTTTTTAAATCTGTAGTATTTATATTTGACAATTGGCAAAAACCCTGTATATATAGTATGCAGCAGTGGAGAGCATGAGAGGAGGGGGGAGTTGTTTGTTTTTGACGGACAGTTTGAGGATCCAATGGAGTTGGGAGTTTTCGTCAGAGGCGCTTTTTAATACTTTTCATAGGTTATTATAAAAAAAAACTTTACACAGATGTAAAGGGGGTTCAATAGCATTGATTTATGAAAAAAAAAAAAAAAAACTGAAAATGGAGTTAGCTGGTCCCGGCTGGACACCGACGAATTATCTGTGTGTCAGTTATTAACCTCTGTCCAGCTCTCTTGAATAAAAATGTAATCCAATTACTTTACAGAATGGCTACACTGTGTCTCTGGAGTTTTCTTATGATCTCTGTGAAATTAATCTGAATCTCATAAGGGTGATAAGAAAAATATCGATCAACAGTTTTCAAAAAAATCATAGGAAAGTACAGTTCAATACAATGTCTGCTGACAGACAAATACACTACCACGTAAAACATAATATAAACAGTTTGAAAACAAAAATGAAAATATAGCTGCAAGCAGCGATAAACGGGGGCCAAGGAATGACGGCAAAAAGCAATGTGCAACAACAGCACAATAAGACATAGAAACAATAGATTGAATTTGAGACAAAGCAGCCCATGCAATTAACAAATGAGCTTTCTGAACATCTTAGCAGAGTGCTGAGGGATTGTGGCTAGCATTCAGGGGAGCAATCCAGGGTTAAGAACCTCACTCATGGACACCTCAACCCATAGACAGGAATCAAGCCCTTGACCTTCGGACTCGCAGGCTGCTACACTGCCAATCGAGCTATAGCTACGTCCAGCCTGATGGTGTCTGTTGAAGATCATAAACGCTTGCCTTCTGTCATGAACCAAGCCCCTGTTTCACTAACACTAAGATCGGGTTCACAAACCATTTACCAATAGAGAAATTGTATGTCTCCTTGGAACTGAAACTAGTGTTGCTATCTGAAAAGTTGTGAGATTGTAGATGGGCTATTTTCACAAGAAAGTATGTCATACATACATTGAAAACAAATACTCTCAAATAAGCATTTCATGTTATCTATAGAAATTGCACATGCACTAATCGATGCAGTCATGTTTTGTGCGATGCAATTGAAATTTAGCCTGCATGAGGTGAGCCTTGAACCGGGGACCTTGAGATTTAGAGGCAGATGCTTTGGAGGCCACGTTTAGGACTGTATCCGCCACTGAGGGTGCAGTGACATCCAAACTATAGAACCTCACAAATGTGCTGGGCAAGGCTCAACTGGCAGCATCACATATAGCCTGGATAGAGACTCCTCTAAACAAGGCCCAAGAACCAGCCATCCCCCTGGTGGAATGCGCCCACAGTCCTTCTGGGGGCAACGTGCCACTTCTGGATTAGGCCAACTGAATGGCCTGAACTACCCAGTGGGAAAGTGTTTGCTTAGAAATGGGCCTACCCCGCAACCGCGGTGCCCATGACACAAACAACTGATCCGACTTCCTAGAAGCCCTGGATCTGTCCACATACATCGTCAGTGCCCTCACTGGGCAGAGATGATGTAGTCTCTCGTCCTCCAGTGACGAAAATGGGGGCGGATGGAACGCCGCCAAAGTCACAGGAGTGCATGGCGTCAGAGGGTTCTTGGGAATATACCCAGGCCTGGGTTTAAGCACCACCCTCGTCGCCCCATCACTGAATTGCATGCACTCCTCATGCACTGATAGTGCGTGGAGATCACCGATCCTCTTGGCCGAGACCAAGGCTGATCAGTAGCAAAGTTTTGAGCGTTAGGTGTCGCAGACCAATCTGGCCCAGAGGCTCGAAGGGCGCCCTAGACAGGACGTCCAACACCAGGCTGAAGTCCCAGGACGGTAGCTACTGGTGGAAGGCGCCTCAAGTCCCAGGACGTTAGCTACTGGCAGAAGGCGCCTCGCCCCCTTCATGAACCGTCTCACCAATGGTTCTGACTCACCGTGTCGTCACGTAGGTCTAAGTGGCAGGCCGAGATGACCTTCACCGTGGAGAAAGCCCTGCCTCTGTCTATTAGGTCCTGTACAAAGGACAAAATGACAGGTACTGGGGCCAAGAAGGGTATGGTGCGAGTTTTCTCGCACCATAACTCAAATCTGTGCCATTTTCCGTCATAACACGCACGCGTGGAGAGGGTCCTGGCATTCTGTATGGTCGCGATGACACTCTGAGGCAGCCCCTCGGCGCCCAGGTTCATCCGCTCACGTGCCAAGGCCAGATACTCAGGTCCTCTGGGTGTGGGCAGAAAATCTTACCCCCCGCTTGCGTTAGCATGTCTTTGCATAACGGTAGCGGCCAAGGGCGATCCTGTAGTAGAGGAGTGATTTCCCAGAGGTGCTGCCCCACTAACTGAAAAGAACAAGCGACATTTCGCGTCGTCTTGTGAGGCAAATAGATCTATCTGAGGTCGCCCAAAACGAGCCCAGATCTGTTCTGCTATGACGGGGTGAAGTGACCATTCTGCGTAATGGCATTTCCCCCTGGATAGCAGATCCGCCCCCTTGTTCTGGAGTCCCGCCACGTGTAACGCTCTGAGAGAGAGCAGTCGTGGTTCGCTCCAGATAAGTAGTCTGTGTGCCAGCTCGTGCAGCATACGAGATCTTGTGCCTCCCAGCCTGTTGATATAGCACAGCGTCGACATGTTGTCTGTTCTGACCAACACGTGACGCGTGCGCAGGAATGGGAGAAAGTGGTGTGTGGCCAGGAACACGGCCAGGAGCTCTAGGTAATTTATGTGTTGGGTGGAGGCATTCTCAGTTTTGTTGAAGACGAAGGTCGTGGTCCGGACCCGCCCATCATGAGTGATGAATAGGGATGGGTATCGTTAGGATTTTTACGAGTCCGGTTCCGGTTCTGCTTATCGGATCCGGTTCCTATCGGTTCCATATTTCGGTTCCAAAATGATAAAAAAAAATTAAGAGGTCAAATGTTTATTTAATAGAGATGCACCGAATGGAAAAATCTTGGCCGAAACCGAATACCGAATACAGGAAACACTTGGCCGAAAACCGAAATTATTAATTTAAAAAAATATATATACATTTTTTTAAAACGTTTTTTTGTACCATTGCTGTCATGGCTATGCCTCTGTTGTAGAGCTACTTGATTATGGCAAAACTTATCATAACTATAATGGGTCCATATTGAGATCAGTTATTTAAAACATATTTATTTATTGTGTAGAATTATTGATTTACTATTGTGTAGTAATAAAATACAATATGCCTCAGAACATTACCCTGCCATATTCAAGAAATTAAAACAAATATTGAATAGCCTAGCAAAAGGCATTATAATGTCTGCAGTTGCATTATTGCACACAGCCAAAATGCATTAATAATATTAGGTCTGCCATTCCTTCCTTTTGAATTAGTTACTTTCAGTTTCATTTTTGCAAGACACACACACACACACACACACACACACACACACACACACACACACACACACACACACACACACACACACATGCGTTCACAGCTGGTGTTAATTATTTTCCCCTGCGCGAGCTCTTAACTAGCGCTGGTTTTCCAACTACCGGTAATGTTACACCCTCTGACATGTGGATTTTAGTTTTCAAGATGACAACAGCAAATCTTGGTTACAAAGTTTGCAGGGCAGGCTAAGGCTATTCCTTCTCTTACTACTTCAGTTGAGAGACGGTAGTGAGTGAGAGGAGGGGGTGCGAGGAGGAATGTGGCTGGGCTGATTGCGCTCGGAGAGAAGCAGCAGCTCCACTCCTCCATACAGAGAGACGCAACTGATGTATAGTTCTCCATACAACGGTGTTTTACCGGATTTGACTTCTAAACGCCTTTGTTTAAATGGCTTTTAGCGCGTCTAGGAACCGATATGCAGAACCGAAATTACATATTTTTTATGGGTACCCGGTACCGACCATTTCTTCATCGGTTCCTACTTGGAACCGTATTTCGGTACCCAACCCTAGTGATGAATTGAGGGAGCACGGCCAGTATCGCGTGGGCCTTACGATTCAAGGCGAAGAAGTCCCTGTCGTTCCTCGCCAGGAAACCCGATCCGCGGGAGGTGCCTGAGGACCCCGCCGACTGGAGGTGGTCTGCGAAGTCACTCTCCATCGCTGGAATGACGTCCAGGCCCAGCTGGGCGAGGGCCACAGTGTCGGGGATAACCGGTACCTGTTCCTTGACCGTGTTTCTGGACCTGGCTACACCGACGCCGTCGAGGAGAGAGGTCCTTGGTGCGGGGGCCTCCTCCTGTTTTTTTTTTGTTTTTTTTTTAATTTTTATCCCACGATTTTGTAACCCACATTTTTTTCACCCAGTGCCAATTGCCTATGTAATCCTGGGCACTACCTACCCTCTGCCAGCCTAGGGAGAGCCCAAGCTGAAGCTCATGCCTCCTTCAATGCATGAGGAGCAAGCAGGCCGCTTCTTATCACCCGACTGGGGGGAGTTTCCCTCGTTGGACATAGCGCGTGGAAGGAACACGTTATTCCAACCAGTTCCCTTCTCCTCACGGGGAGAACATGCAAACTCCACACAGAGTAGGCCCTTTCACCAACCCCACCTAGGGTATGGGCGCCGATGACGTGGAGGAGAGAACACGCCCCCAGCGCCCACAGCGTCCCTGGCGGGAATCGAACCCAGGACCTTCTAGCTGTGAGGCGACAGCGCTAACGACTGCGCCACCGTGCCCCCTGGGGGCCTCCTCCTGTGCGGGGCAGGACATGCATGCTCGCTTGGTCGAGCTCCAGACCCGGCACTGCAGCAGAAGACTGCGGGATGGGAGTCTGTGCGGCAGGTAGTGGAGCGTCGTCGAGTGAAGGGAGCGATGGAAGCTCACCTCGGTCGGACCCCACTGCTGAAGATCCGGATGAAGAGAGGACTTCGAAGTCCACCTGGTCCTCTCGGTCCACTCGGTCCTCTGCGTCGACGATCGGGTCGAAGACGTGGTCCTCCAGGTCGTCGGCGAGGAGAGGGTCGTGATCCATGTGACCGCTCCAACTACCCACCGGGGATGGGGCCCTCGGCGCTCGTAGCGGCTGGGGTTCGTCCGATGGTTGGCTCTGACCCGCCTCCTGATCGTCCGCTCTGGAGTCAGGAGGTGGTGTCGAGCCTGCCTGGGGGAATTTCTTGTCCCTCTTGCGGAGGTAGCGCAGGTCTGTGTCCCCACAGACCGTGCAGAAATCTGCCCCCTCTCGTAGGCCGCGAGTGTCGTGTTCCCGGCCCAGACAGGCTTCACACTGGGTGTGCTTGTCTAGGCCGGACATCAGGCGGCTGCACCTCTCACACGTCTTCTGTCGAGTGTTGAGGGTTGCGGACACAGTCTGGTTCCCGACACCATGCTCTTCTTGGTGAAGGCGTGGGGGGAAGGGTGGGGAGGTGGACTCGACCCACACGGGAGAAAACACAAGGTTCTGTCGTGCTTGTCCGAGCGCTTAAGCTTTGGTAGCTTAGCACTATGGTGGCGAGCGCCACGTGTTGCCCAACCGCTTAGGCTATGGTAGGCTAGCGGGGAGGCAGGGCTAGCTATGGTAGCGTAGCAGAACAGCCATGCGGAGTCACCCGATAGCAAGCTAACGGTGTGCTGTGTGGTTACTAGCGTAGGCCTGTGACACCGTTAGCTGTGAAGCTAACATGTGCTGAGCTAGGCTAGATAGCAGTCACGAGACTCGAAGACAAGCACTGTGAGTTCAGGCTTAACTGTTGTAGATCTGTGTGTTCGTCACTTAACGGAGAAATAATCAGATCACCTGGATAAAATGCGCCTTCCGGTCACAGAAGTCTATCCTGGCCTGGCGAAGCTCGATAGCAGAGATAATCCTTGCGGTGACTGAGTGGAATGCGTCTGTGGTTCTCAACGAGTAAAAACGAAAAGGAGGAAGTAGATGTATCCTGGGTATTTATTACCACGGAGGGCGGGACATCCGGACAGGAAAGACATCTAAGTCCAGCCAATCAGAGTATTGCCCGGAGTGTATCAAGTAATGCTTCTATGTTCACGCCAGAGGGCTCTCTCCCATAGGCGAGATTCGAAGCGGCCTTAGTAGTATAACCATGATTGCTACAGTATGGGAATATATAGAACTATCTAACACGTATTTCAACCAGCTAACTAACTAACAAACTAACTAACTAACAACTAACAATTAACAAACTCTTTAACTAACCAACAAACAAACTAACTAACTAGCTAATAAATGTTGAATAAAAGTGAAAAATGTAGTTATGTATGAACCAATATTCCATATACCTCCATTTTGCCATGTTTCTCTTAACTTATATTTTGTCTGAAATAAACGTGCAATGCTGGAAATGATTACCGGAATATTGTAAAATAGCCATTTAGCACTGATTAAAAATGTAAAAAATGAATGAATAGATGAATGAACGAATGAATGAACTGTGTATGAATTGTCAGTCTGTCCAGTGCCTCAGTGAGGTGATTAAAGTTAATGTAAAGTTTGCATGCAAGGCACAACAAACATGTTATGGAATACTCTAATCAAGTAATTGTTATTTTATTGATTCTCCTACGTCAAACTGTGAATATCAGTGGTGATAGGACAGGAGTGAAGCAGGACTTCTGTAACAGTCAATGACCTGAAGTTGGCAAGAAAGATAATCTTTTAGCCAACTGTGTTGCTGTCTGATGATGATAAAAGTACAGTGTTCTATGTTCTTTGGTCCTCCACAAACAGATTGTGTGCTTTGATATGCCTTCATAGTGTCTGTGCTGTATACAGTATGCTTTGATCTGCTGATTTGTTTTAATGGTCTTGAGTTATGTTTGTGGTTTTATGTCATAATTCACCAAACACTATAACGATAACTATAAGAATACAGTTAAGCCGTTCTAACTTAAGTGGATGGCAAAGTCTGCACCACAACTATAAAGATACTATAAGATAAAGACAGTGGTAAACTACATAGTTATAGAGTGCTTGGCATGAATGGTCCTACAAACTTGCTCAACTCAACAGAACTTTGTACGGTGCAGATTCTAAACAACATGAGTAGGCTATCAAAAGAACTTTGATCACGATTTAGACTTTAAAGGCATTTCATGTGCCAAATCAAGTCAATAAAGCAACAGGCCCAAAACCTAGTCAGCACCATTTCTTTGCGGAACACTGCTCGCCCCAGCAGGCCGAATGTTCCCGAAAACACCCGGCCGACTTGGTGACTATACAGACTAGCCCCTAATATTAAGCTAGGAAGTAATTTAATATTAGTTACTTCCTAACTTACCCTAGTCTTGGTAACCCCGAGACGTCAAAAAGTTGGGCAGAGTAGGTTTCAAAAGTACTCTCAAAAGTCCAGGCGTGAGTGGGAATTATCAAGGACTTGATTTGACTGTGCCAATGGGAATTAGTAAAGCAAACTGCAAGGTATGCTGGTGAATACTTTCTGTGGTGCATGGCGCATGTAGTCTGTCAGACAGACAGCATAGTGCAACAGTCCCGTAACATCAGAACACAACACCCCAGCAGCAGTGTAACAGGTCTTAATAGCTATACCCAAGCATCTCCCGAGACTGATAGGGTGGAACAGCTTGTTCTGATCAATTACATTTCTGTTTTGTAGATATGTCACTGCTTGCTATCTTCCAATCTAACTTTTGCCCCCTGAGGTTAGCAAAGCCTCTTCAGTAGAATACATGATGTGAGTTTACCATTTTCTTTGTTGAATAAATAGCATACACTAAATATAACAATTAAAATGTGATTTGATATTTACAAATTTGTTCTACTGCTATGCAACCAAAATGTGGAATGCCCTACCAACAAACATAAAAAAGTGTAACTCGTTACCCTCCTTCAAAACCGCCCTAAAAGAGCACCTGTCTGCAATTTGTAGCTGGTCCTAGAACATTCTTTTAAGCTTAAAACCAGAAATTATCATGAATCAAACGCAAAAAAATGGAAGCATATTCCATACTTTCATCTATTCTTAAAACTGAAATGTCTGTGTTACTGTTCAACCAGCAGAGGGCACTATTGACCATTGTATAGTCTGAATTTAAAAGACAAAGTCAAGATGGTGTATAGTACTGGCAAAACCATGAGTGCTATGGGAATATATTGAACTATTTAACACATATTTCAACCAGCTAACTAACTAACTAACTAACTAACTAACTAACTAATTATTAAGCCTTTGACCCACATCTTCACCAAATCATTAGAAACTGGAATAATACCCAATGACCTTAAAATTGCAAAAGTAGTTCCTGTTTACAAATCTGGAGACCGTAGTGTATTTAGCAACTACCGCCCTATTTCTGTTCTCCCATGTTTCTCCAATATTCTGGAGAAGTTGGTCTATAACAGAATGATGGAACATCTGCAGGAGTGTAACATTCTGTATGAACACAATATGGATTTAGGAAAAAACATTCTACAGAAATGGCCATACTTCAATGGGTTGATAAAATTCATACTGCATTCAATAATAATGAATATGCTTTGGGAATATTTCTTGCCTTATCCAAAGCATTCGACACTGTTAATTATGACATCTTACTTCAAATGCTGTTACATTATGGATTTGCTGGAATCACTCATACATGGTTTTACAATTATATTCATAACCAACAACAATTTGTTATCATTAATGGAAGGTCATCTGATAGTGCCACTTTAACATGTGGGGTCCCACAGGGATCTATACTAGGCACACTCTTATTCCTTATTTATATAAATGACTTGGCTTCAGCTTTGTCCTCCTTGTTTCCTGTACTTTTTGCAGATGATACAAATGTATTTATTTCACATCCTGATTTTTCTGTTCTTATGGCAAAAGCTAATCACGATTTAGAAAATATTTCAAAATGGTTCAAATTAAACAAATTATCTCTCAATATAAAAAAATCTAATTTTATTATATTTACATCAAAAAAATTAAAGATATTGTAAATCTAACACCTGTCTGTCTATAGGAGATAACCCAATCACTCAGGTTTCATCAACAACTTTCCTTGGAGTAATTATCCATGAAAGACTAAGCTGGAAAAGCCACATTAGCCATGTCTGTAAAGAAATATCTAAATCTGTCGGCATTATTGGCAAATTCCGTAGTTGTGTTCATCATAAGTGTCTCCTAACCCTTTATTATAGTTTAATTTATCCGTATCTTATATATTGCAAAATCATTTGGGGAGCTACTTATCCTTCACATCTAAACACATCTTCCAGTTCAACAGTGATGTACACCATTTTAATACAAGACAGGCAAATCATTTACATCTCCCAAAGTTCCGTACTGGTCTGTGTCAATTTTCCATCAGGTATAGGGGGGCTCAGCTATGGAACAGCTATATTCATATCTCATCGAAGGCTGCGTTGCCAAATCATTTTAAATATAAGCTAAAAACCCATTTGATAAATCAAATTTAACAACTCCCAGAGACATCCACTCTTACACCCACCCACATACACTTGCACCTACACCATTTTATACTAAAATGTATTTTCTGTTGTATTCATACTGTGTATCCATTGTTGTATTTGTATTTTTGTATAATTGTATGTATGTTGCCAAATAATTTATATTTTGGTTTCTATTACTTTGTATTTCTTTCTTGTATTTTTTAAGTAAGGTGAGATTAACCTTATAAACCCGAAAGTTTTTTCTAAATCTCACCTGCACATCCAACACAATATTATGCTGTTGCTAAAAATGTGTTGTTTTTAAATGTGCAAATAAATAATAATAAAAAATAAATAATAAAAAACTAACAAATAAATTATATAATAATATAGTTTCTGTTTAAAAAGGCGTGGAGACTGGGAGACCCCTACTACTGAAATAAACATACTATGGCAACGTTGAAGGGCGGCTGTGGCTCAGGGGTACAGTGGCCGGTAGAGCGGCCGGATGGGACTGCGGGGTTCCGAGTGCGATCCCGGCCTCCCCCAGGGTTAGTGTCGAAGTGTCCTTGAGCAAGACGCTGAACCCCTAATTGCTCCCGATGAGCAGGTTGGTGCCTTGCATGGTTTCCTCCTAGCCTGGTAAAGCCCCCCTACCGAAATCTCATTTCCATTTGATTTCCGGAAGGAGTCTGGCATGAGAACCTGTGTGTTTTTGTCTGTGGGCTGTAGAAATGACAAAGTCAAGATGGTGTATAGTACTGACAAAACCATGATTGCTATGGGAATAAATAGAACTATTTAACACATATTTCAACCAGCTAACTAACTAACTAACTAACAAAACAACTAACAAACTCTTTAAGCAACCAACGAACAAACTAACTAACTAACTAATAAATGTTGAATAAAGGTGAAAAATGTATTTATGTATGAACCAATATTCCATATACCTCCATTTTGACATATTTCTCTTAACTTATATTTTGTCTGAAATAAACGTGCTATGCTGGAAATGATTACCGGAATATTGTAAAATAGTGCCATTTAGCACTGATTACAAATAAAAATAAATGAATGAACTGTTTATGAATTTTCAGTCTGTCCAGTGCCTCAGTGAGGTGATTAAAGTTCATGTAGAGTTTGCATGCAAGGCATGCAAGGCCACAACAAACATATTATGGAATACTCTAATCAAGTAATTGTTATTTTATTGATTCTCCTACGTCAAACTGTGAATATCAGTGGTGATAGGACAGGAGTGAAGCAAGACTTCTGTAACAGTTAAGCCGTTCTAAATTAAGTGGATGGCAAAGTCTGCGCCACAACTATAAAGATACTATCAGATAAAGACAGTGGTAAACTACATAGTTATAGTGCTTGGCATGAATGGTCCTACAAACTTGCTCAACTCAACAGAACTTTGTACGGTGCAGATTCTAAACAACATGAGTATCAAAAGAACATTGATCACGATTTAGACTTTAAACGCATTTCATGTGCCAAATCAGTAGTCAATAAAGCAACGGATATGTTACAACAACGGTAACCGGAACAGAAGGCCCAAAACCAGGTCAGCACCATTTCTTTGCGGAACGCTCGGCCCCAGCAGGCCGAATGTTCCTGAAAACACCTGGCCAACTTGGTGACTACAGACTAGCCCCTAATATTAAGTTAGGAAGTAACTTAATAGTTACTTCCTAACTTCCCCTAGTCTTGGTAACCCCGAGACGTCAAAAGGTTGGGCAGAGTAGGTTTTAAAAGTACTTTCAAAAGTCCAGGCGTGAGTGGGAATTATCAAGGACTTGATTTGAATGTGTCAATGGGAATTAGTAAAGCAAACTGCAAGGTATGCTGGTGAATGCTTTCTGTGGTCCATGGCGCATGTAGTCTGTCAGACAGACTGCATAGTGCAACAGTCCCGTAACATCAGAACAGCAGCAGTGTAACAGGTCTTAATAGCTATACCCCAAGCATCTCCCGAGACTGAAAGGGTGGAACAGCTTGTTCTGATCAATTACATTTCTGTTTTGTAGAGATATCATTGCTTGCTATCTGCGAATCTAACTTTCGCCCCCCCCCCCCCCCCTGAGGTTAGCAAAGCCTCTTCAGTAGAATACATGATGTGAGTTTTCCATTTTCTTTGTTGAATAAATATAGCATACACTAAATATAACAATTAAATTTGATATTTACAATAAAGTGGCAGTGGCTCAGGAGGTAAACTTACGAAAAAAAAGAAAGAAAGGACAAGTTTTCAGGTACTTCTATACAACTCAGGCATAATTCTAGCTTTGGAGATATAGCAAGCTGACCCAGATACCATGGCAGTGTTATGTTGCTGTACAGCCTCAGTGGCCAATGGGACATTGGGACATCTACATATGTATGTGTGTGAGTTTGACCATCAAATGCAGCTACATTTTTGCCATTCAGAGGAGAAAACCCCACAAAGATAATTTATCAGCTTCAATTTCATATAGCTCCAGGTCCAGTTTCACTTGTTTATCCTGTATCCTGTAGAGTTCTCTCCCCTGACTGGATAACATTGGTATCCCAACGTGAAAATATAGTTTCTGTTTAAAAAGGCGTAGAGACTGGAAGACCCCTGCTACTGAAATAAACATACTATGGCACCGTTTAAGGGCGGCAGTGGCTCAGGGGTACAGTGGCCGGTAGAGCCGCCGAATGGGACCGCGAGGTTCTGAGTGCGATCCCGGGCTCCCCCAGGGTTAGTGTCGAAGTATCTTTGAGCAAGACGCTGAACCCCTAATTGCTCCCGATGAAAGGGTTGGTGTCTTGCATGGTTTCCTCCTAGGCCATAGCTGAGTGGTTAGTGAGCCCGCCTAGGGAGCCAGAGGCCCTGGTCGCCCCAAGTTCGATTCCAGGCCACGCCAGCATATGTGTCGATGAAATGAAATTTGTCCCTGAGCAAGACTCTTAACCCCTAATTGCTCACAGGTTCTCATTGGAAACAAGACCGCAAGGACTTTCATGAACGACCTGTTAAAAGGAATTATCCTTTATCCTGGTAAAGCCCCTCCCTCCGGAAATCTCATTTCCATTTGATTTCAGGAAGGAGTCTGGCATGAGAACTTGTGTGTGTTTTTGTCTGTGGGCTGTAGAAATGACAAAGTCAAGATGGTGTATAGTACTGACAAAACCATGATTGCTATGGAAATAAATAGAACTATTTAACACATATTTCAACCAGCTAACTAACTAACTAACTAACAAAACAACTAACAAACTCTTTAAGCAACCAACGAACAAACTAACTAACTAACTAATAAATGTTGAATAAAGGTGAAAAATGTATTTATGTATGAACCAATATTCCATATACCTCCATTTTGACATGTTTCTCTTAACTTATATTTTGTCTGAAATAAACGTGCTATGCTGGAAATGATTACCGGAATATTGGAAAATAGTGCCATTTAGCACTGATTACAAATAAAAATAAATGAATGAATGAACTGTTTATGAATTTTCAGTCTGTCCAGTGCCTCAGTGAGGTGATTAAAGTTCATGTAGAGTTTGCATGCAAGGCATGCAAGGCCACAACAAACATATTATGGAATACTCTAATCAAGTAATTGTTATTTTATTGATTCTCCTACGTCAAACTGTGAATATCAGTGGTGATAGGACAGGAGTGAAGCAAGACTTCTATAACAGTCAATGACCTGAAGTTGGCAAGAAAGATAATCTTTTAGCCAACTGTGTTGCTGTCTGATGATGATAAAAGTACAGTGTTCTTTGTTCTTTGGTCCTCCACAACCAGATTGTGTGCTTTGATATGCCTTTATAGTGTCTGTGCTGTATATGCTTTGATCTGCTGTTTTATTTAATGGTCTTGAGTTATTTTTGTGGTTTTATGTCATAATTCACCAAACACTATAACGATAACTATAAGGACACAGTTAAGCCGTTATAAATTAAGTGGATGGCAAAGTCTGCGCCACAACTATAAAGATACTATCAGATAAAGACAGTGGTAAACTACATAGTTATAGTGCTTGGCATGAATGGTCCTACAAACTTGCTCAACTCAACAGAACTTTGTACGGTGCAGATTCTAAACAACATGAGTATCAAAAGAACATTGATCACGATTTAGACTTTAAACGCATTTCATGTGCCAAATCAGTAGTCAATAAAGCAACGGATATGTTACAACAACGGTAACCGGAACAGAAGGCCCAAAACCAGGTCAGCACCATTTCTTTGCGGAACGCTCGGCCCCAGCAGGCCGAATGTTCCTGAAAACACCTGGCCAACTTGGTGACTACAGACTAGCCCCTAATATTAAGTTAGGAAGTAACTTAATAGTTACTTCCTAACTTCCCCTAGTCTTGGTAACCCCGAGACGTCAAAAGGTTGGGCAGAGTAGGTTTTAAAAGTACTTTCAAAAGTCCAGGCGTGAGTGGGAATTATCAAGGACTTGATTTGAATGTGTCAATGGGAATTAGTAAAGCAAACTGCAAGGTATGCTGGTGAATGCTTTCTGTGGTCCATGGCGCATGTAGTCTGTCAGACAGACTGCATAGTGCAACAGTCCCGTAACATCAGAACAGCAGCAGTGTAACAGGTCTTAATAGCTATACCCCAAGCATCTCCCGAGACTGAAAGGGTGGAACAGCTTGTTCTGATCAATTACATTTCTGTTTTGTAGAGATATCATTGCTTGCTATCTGCGAATCTAACTTTCGCCCCCCCCCCCCTGAGGTTAGCAAAGCCTCTTCAGTAGAATACATGATGTGAGTTTTCCATTTTCTTTGTTGAATAAATATAGCATACACTAAATATAACAATTAAATTTGATATTTACAATAAAGTGGCAGTGGCTCAGGAGGTAAACTTACGAAAAAAAAGAAAGAAAGGACAAGTTTTCAGGTACTTCTATACAACTCAGGCATAATTCTAGCTTTGGAGATATAGCAAGCTGACCCAGATACCATGGCAGTGTTATGTTGCTGTACAGCCTCAGTGGCCAATGGGACATTGGGACATCTACATATGTATGTGTGTGAGTTTGACCATCAAATGCAGCTACATTTTTGCCATTCAGAGGAGAAAACCCCACAAAGATAATTTATCAGCTTCAATTTCATATAGCTCCAGGTCCAGTTTCACTTGTTTATCCTGTATCCTGTAGAGTTCTCTCCCCTGACTGGATAACATTGGTATCCCAACGTGAAAATATAGTTTCTGTTTAAAAAGGCGTAGAGACTGGAAGACCCCTGCTACTGAAATAAACATACTATGGCACCGTTTAAGGGCGGCAGTGGCTCAGGGGTACAGTGGCCGGTAGAGCCGCCGAATGGGACCGCGAGGTTCTGAGTGCGATCCCGGGCTCCCCCAGGGTTAGTGTCGAAGTATCTTTGAGCAAGACGCTGAACCCCTAATTGCTCCCGATGAAAGGGTTGGTGTCTTGCATGGTTTCCTCCTAGGCCATAGCTGAGTGGTTAGTGAGCCCGCCTAGGGAGCCAGAGGCCCTGGTCGCCCCAAGTTCGATTCCAGGCCACGCCAGCATATGTGTCGATGAAATGAAATTTGTCCCTGAGCAAGACTCTTAACCCCTAATTGCTCACAGGTTCTCATTGGAAACAAGACCGCAAGGACTTTCATGAACGACCTGTTAAAAGGAATTATCCTTTATCCTGGTAAAGCCCCTCCCTCCGGAAATCTCATTTCCATTTGATTTCAGGAAGGAGTCTGGCATGAGAACTTGTGTGTGTTTTTGTCTGTGGGCTGTAGAAATGACAAAGTCAAGATGGTGTATAGTACTGACAAAACCATGATTGCTATGGAAATAAATAGAACTATTTAACACATATTTCAACCAGCTAACTAACTAACTAACTAACAAAACAACTAACAAACTCTTTAAGCAACCAACGAACAAACTAACTAACTAACTAATAAATGTTGAATAAAGGTGAAAAATGTATTTATGTATGAACCAATATTCCATATACCTCCATTTTGACATGTTTCTCTTAACTTATATTTTGTCTGAAATAAACGTGCTATGCTGGAAATGATTACCGGAATATTGGAAAATAGTGCCATTTAGCACTGATTACAAATAAAAATAAATGAATGAATGAACTGTTTATGAATTTTCAGTCTGTCCAGTGCCTCAGTGAGGTGATTAAAGTTCATGTAGAGTTTGCATGCAAGGCATGCAAGGCCACAACAAACATATTATGGAATACTCTAATCAAGTAATTGTTATTTTATTGATTCTCCTACGTCAAACTGTGAATATCAGTGGTGATAGGACAGGAGTGAAGCAAGACTTCTATAACAGTCAATGACCTGAAGTTGGCAAGAAAGATAATCTTTTAGCCAACTGTGTTGCTGTCTGATGATGATAAAAGTACAGTGTTCTTTGTTCTTTGGTCCTCCACAACCAGATTGTGTGCTTTGATATGCCTTTATAGTGTCTGTGCTGTATATGCTTTGATCTGCTGTTTTATTTAATGGTCTTGAGTTATTTTTGTGGTTTTATGTCATAATTCACCAAACACTATAACGATAACTATAAGGACACAGTTAAGCCGTTATAAATTAAGTGGATGGCAAAGTCTGCGCCACAACTATAAAGATACTATCAGATAAAGACAGTGGTAAACTACATAGTTATAGTGCTTGGCATGAATGGTCCTACAAACTTGCTCAACTCAACAGAACTTTGTACGGTGCAGATTCTAAACAACATGAGTATCAAAAGAACATTGATCACGATTTAGACTTTAAACGCATTTCATGTGCCAAATCAGTAGTCAATAAAGCAACGGATATGTTACAACAACGGTAACCGGAACAGAAGGCCCAAAACCAGGTCAGCACCATTTCTTTGCGGAACGCTCGGCCCCAGCAGGCCGAATGTTCCTGAAAACACCTGGCCAACTTGGTGACTACAGACTAGCCCCTAATATTAAGTTAGGAAGTAACTTAATAGTTACTTCCTAACTTCCCCTAGTCTTGGTAACCCCGAGACGTCAAAAGGTTGGGCAGAGTAGGTTTTAAAAGTACTTTCAAAAGTCCAGGCGTGAGTGGGAATTATCAAGGACTTGATTTGAATGTGTCAATGGGAATTAGTAAAGCAAACTGCAAGGTATGCTGGTGAATGCTTTCTGTGGTCCATGGCGCATGTAGTCTGTCAGACAGACTGCATAGTGCAACAGTCCCGTAACATCAGAACAGCAGCAGTGTAACAGGTCTTAATAGCTATACCCCAAGCATCTCCTGAGACTGAAAGGGTGGAACAGCTTGTTCTGATCAATTACATTTCTGTTTTGTAGAGATATCATTGCTTGCTATCTGTGAATCTAACTTTCGCCCCCCCCCCCCCTGAGGTTAGCAAAGCCTCTTCAGTAGAATACATGATGTGAGTTTTCCATTTTCTTTGTTGAATAAATATAGCATACACTAAATATAACAATTAAATTTGATATTTACAATAAAGTGGCAGTGGCTCAGGAGGTAAACTTACGAAAAAAAAGAAAGAAAGGACAAGTTTTCAGGTACTTCTATACAACTCAGGCATAATTCTAGCTTTGGAGATATAGCAAGCTGACCCAGATACCATGGCAGTGTTATGTTGCTGTACAGCCTCAGTGGCCAATGGGACATTGGGACATCTACATATTTATGTGTGTGAGTTTGACCATCAAATGCAGCTACATTTTTGCCATTCAGAGGAGAAAACCCCACAAAGATAATTTGTCAGCTTCAATTTCATATAGCTCCAGGTCCAGTTTCACTTGTTTATCCTGTATCCTGTAGAGTTCTCTCCCCTGACTGGATAACATTGGTATCCCAACGTGAAAATATAGTTTCTGTTTAAAAAGGCGTAGAGACTGGAAGACCCCTGCTACTGAAATAAACATACTATGGCACCGTTTAAGGGCGGCAGTGGCTCAGGGGTACAGTGGCCGGTAGAGCCGCCGAATGGGACCGCGAGGTTCTGTGTGCGATCCCGGGCGCCCCCAGGGTTAGTGTCGAAGTATCTTTGAGCAAGACGCTGAACCCCTAATTGCTCCCGATGAAAGGGTTGGTGTCTTGCATGGTTTCCTCCTAGCCTGGTAAAGCCCCTCCCTCCGGAAATCTCATTTCCATTTGATTTCAGGAAGGAGTCTGGCATGAGAACTTGTGTGTGTTTTTGTCTGTGGGCTGGAGTTGGGCGGGAGTAATACCGTTGACTGACAACCCATTCAGCCAATCAGCAGTTGTTCCCCTTCAGCCAATCAGCCCCTTCATCATCAGGTTTTTACCACCACCAGACCAATGTGACGCAACGGGACTTTTGAAAGGGCCATGCCGAAAATAGGTTGCCTTATTCGGATACATGCGTGTCACTGCCCGCCCCTGCCGGTTCTCTGAATTATTATTTTTTTAGGCTTGTTAGCTCTCATGCATTGAAGGAGGCATGAGACAACTTGATCCCAAACCAACGTGGGGGTCGCAGTGGCAGAGACAGAGCAGTTGAGATTTCATTAGGCCAGATCTCTGTCAATTTTACTTGAATTCTTATAATTTTAATGTTTCTATGATCTGTCAAGCTTATATTTTCATTTGGTATCAGTCATGAATTTATTATACTTTATTTTCTCTCTATCAAACGATATCAAGCCGGAGTTTTCCACGTGCATAATTACGCACGTAACATAATAATACACAACGTCTACTGTACATATATAGCCCACTGTAGGCTAACATTCTTGGGGGTCTTCTTAGAGACCCCCAAGCTCCTCCTTATAGCGTCGCCTATGAAGCGGTTAAAAAAAAAAAAAAAAAAAAAGGTGTGTGTGTGTGTGTGTGTGTGTGTGTGTGTGTGTGTGTGTGTGTGTGTGTGTCTGTCTGTCTGTCTGTCTGTCTGTCTGTCTGTCTGTCTGTCTGTCTGTCTGTCTGTCTGTCTGTCTGTCTGTCTGTCTGTCTGTCTGTCTGTCGGACGGATAGGACGGGCAGATATGTAAGTCTCATCTCTGCTGATGTTTTAATTGGATACAGCACAGGTGGGCACTAGGGACATCTGGGCACCAGGAGGAGTGGGCACTATGTTCACTGCCTGAGAGACAGGGGCGCAGCCATGGGTCACCCACATAGAAAGCTGGCCCACCCAATCGATTTAGCAAAAAATCTTTTTTTCTAATCTTTTTGATAAAGAATCGGTAAAATCAGGCAAAAATAAGAATTAAATAACATAACCCTAACCTAACCCTAACCCTAAAACCGAAATAAAGTAACAAAAAAACGCCCCAAAATGCCCAATATGCGCCCAATAACCGCAATTTTTCACTCGCTCCAGTCAACACTTCAGAAAACCTGCCGGCTCGCAGTTGCACGTAATGTGAAACTGTTGCATTTGACCAATGAAATAAATTAATTCCTAATTTATGCAAGTGAAAACAGAACTACAAGCTCACAACACGTGTGGATGCAATGAGTTGTGAGTTTATAGATCAGATATTATCAGCCCCACCTACCAGGTTTATTGACCAATCATACGTCCCAATGCTTAATTTATGGACGTAACATAACAGATCTACAAGCTAACAACGCGTCTCTCCCATGAGCATTGCAGCTCCAAAAGTCCCCGCCTGCTTTCTTTTTTCTTTCCTATACCTCTGGATACCTACGGTATCCAATGGGCAGCCGTTTGAAGATCGCGCAAGAATTAACAGCTAACCACTGTTGATAAATAGTTAGATAGATAGATAGATAGATAGATAGATAGATAGATAGATAGATAGATAGATAGATAGATAGATAGATAGATAGATAGATAGATGGATAGATTCCTGCAGATGTTGATTATTGTGTATTGAGGAAATCTAACATGCTGTAGGCCTATAAGATGACCTGCTGAGCGTATAAGGCTGCTTCATCGTTGCAGACGGCAGTGCTTTCTAAGGGCATAATATTGTCAAACCCTTACACTGATAGGGACAGGGCATTAGTGAAAGCAGCTAGGCTACCAGTTATTTGCAGCTAGGCTACCAGCGGAGTCGGTCAAAGCCGTCTAAAATCGTGGGATGAAAATGTTAACAAAAAATAATACATACATACATACATACATACATACATACATACATACATACATACATACATACATACATACATACATACATACATACATACATACATACATACATATGTAGTGAACTTTCTCTAAAGGTGGCATTACACTACGAGATAATCGGGGTAAAAAACAACCCTCCCGAGTATCGGGGGGCAGGGGTGTCTAGGCAGGGGTGTCTACATTGGGGGCGAATCTCGGCCATAAATATCGTCTAGTTCGTTTAAAGATCCAATCTGAACCCTCCCGAGTTGCTCACAAGACGATCGGGGCCGCTCCGATCATTTTCAAACTAGTTTGATATTTCGAGTGAAACCCCCCCTCCCCCCTTTTTTTGTCTTCGTCATAAAAGCCGGGCCAGGCGCTTCCTGGTGACATCACAGGAGCGAAGCTTGAGGCGGAGGAAGAAGCGGGAGGACCTTGTAGGGAAGACAGCAGAACAAAGACAGCGAAAAGAGAGAAAACAAAGTGCGAAAAGACAAACAAACAGAAAGACAAAACATCACAGGAGCGGAGCTTGAGGCGGGAAAGCGGGAGGACCTTGTAGACAGTGAAGACAGCGAAAAGAGAGAGGAAACAAAGAGAGAGCAAAGAGAGAAAACAACGAGCGAAAAGACAAACAAACAGAAATGGCGACTCGAAGTGTTAAATCTAAAGTGACATGGACGACAGCAATGGACGACCTTTTTGTGGAGATGTGGAAAGAGCATGAGTGCCTGTTCAATGTGTCGTGTGAGCAGTATCACAACCGTCCGGAGAAGGAGAAGCGGTGGGCAGAGATAGCCGGGTGCAGTACGTTAGTCCGACAGCGCATTCCTCCGACAGCGCAGCGCTCCGACGTTTCCAATACTAAACCCGAACCAAACCCGCACCCTAACCCTAACCGCACGCGGATGCCACATAGTCGGAGAAAAGGTCTGTCGGATTAACGCATGCCTCCCGAGATAGCCTCGGCTCTCAACGTAACAGGTGAGAAAATGCTAATGCTAACAAACGCAACGAACTTCTTAACTTTTGGTTCCTTGTGTATTGTGTGCACTCTCAATAGTTAAATCAACACTCTTGGTTTTACTGTGTAGACTATATACATTTATTTGGTATAATGTTTTGTAAATATCGCTATAGTTTTAACTCCTGAATGAATGGTAGAAAGTAGGCAGCGATTGAATACACAGGACCACAATGGAAAATAGCCCTCAGGGCTTTTTGTGTTATCCTTTTAGCACCATTTTTACAATCGTCAGTGATTCCCAAAATTAAAGTCTGTAACATTGAATGATTTCAGTGGGTGATGTCAAAACGAGTGCCGTATGCCTTCGGACTCAGTATGGCAAGGTGGTGAAGCCCCAGCCCAGAGGCAGTGGGCTGAAGACGCTCACTACGAAGCAAAGGTGGATGGTGAGGAACTTGGAGTTCCTCAAAGCACAGCTCATGCATCGTCCCAGTGATGAGACCAGTGTAAGTAATTTACACCGTTGGTTCTCAAAGTGGGGTCCGGGGACAGAAACGGAAAGTAGCACATGTATAAGCTCACAATGATGTTTTTCATAGTAGTGTATATTTGTCTGTCATTAAATGTTTCCATGAATTGAGTACAAAGGAAAGGACCCCAATGGAAACAAGCCATAGGCTTTCTTGGGGTATAAATCCTGTCAGGGCGCGCTCCCACCGCACTTTTATTTTACCTCTGGGGCAGAATCTGCCAATGCTTTGTCAATGCAAATGCGTGGATTCTTGGAAAAAATCTGCAAGACCAGGAATCCACGCATTTGCATTGCATTGGCAGATTCCGCCCCAGAGGTAAAATAAAAGTGCGGTGGGAGCGCGCCCTTAACAGGCCTTGTATTGAACTGTACTTTCCTGTGTGTTTTTTTGCAAACTGCTAATAAAGTATTATATATATATATATATATATGTATGGCTCCCTTGTCCCATTCGACCAAAGAAGAAGTTCCCAGCTCAATTATTCTATTTTTTCTTTTGGAATTCTTTGTCGACAATTCCCCCATTTTTCACAGACTTTGTGAAAAATCTGTGAAACAGGTCTTATTATGGTATTGCTTTCTTATAGCCCCCCCCCCCTAAAGAAGAGTACCTCAATTTGCCATGTATTGTTGTACTTATATTGTTTAAGTATTTCTTATGGAATATATTATGTTGGGTAAAATATACCCAACGTTAGAGATGATGTGATAATATTCAACATTAGGGTTCTAGGGTAAAATATTCAGTAATTAAGGGGGTGGCTCCAAATTGTCCTCACCAACTAATTTCTTTGGATCTATTGTGGATAAATGTAATGTATCACTGGCCGTAAAGGGACAAAATGTCTATGTATTGTCTGGCTGAAGAGTAGAGAAAAAGAAGAAAGGCTGAAGAATAGACACACAAACTTTGATTGAATTGATTGAACACTTTATTAGCACATTGTTGAAACAGTACAGTTACAAAAGCTATGCTAAATTGATAACACAAGTCTGTAAGCCAAGAGATTCAAACGTATGTAAAAAGTAATTAACTATCAAACACAAGGCTATGAACTAAGAAGGCTAGCATACACCAATAAACAACAATAATTATCTCTTGATGTCTCATGGGAGGACCACATCAGACCTCTACGGAGGCCTCCTGCGGGTCACGGGCAAGGTTCCGGGTGCCTGACACAATGCATTATATCAGGCACCCGGAATTGGCGGCGAGCAAACTGACACTGTGGGAGCCAACCCAAGGTACACGTATGAGGGAAAAGATGTGGACCACCCACTGCGACGTGACAGCAGAGCTCCGAACTGCTGGACAGGAGGGAGTGGAGGGCGGTGATCCAGGACGTTGGTGTCAGCTAGGTCAAAAAATGGATCACCAGGTACAAGACCAATATCAAACATAAAAAAATAGACACACCACAGACAACATAAAAATACTATAACAAAAAAAATATATAAATAAAAAGAAAATAAAAAGTAAAAAGGGAGAGAAAGAAAAGAAATGTAAACATTAATTTGAAGGTCATGGTGAAACAGTCATTTATGTTCATTAAATAGGTAGGTCAAGGCCAGTGACTAATGACTAGAGATATTTCAGAAAAGGAGGTGGAGGGATCATTTTAGTTATTTTGATATATTCTGAAAGGGGCTGCCAAATGCTATTAAACATGGGTTAGGAGGCCTCGTGAAGTATGCTAAATATGCTCTAGCTGCATAAAGTTTAACACATCCCTAACCCAATGAGAGTTAGTGTAAACTGACTGACTAAACACATGTAAACTTCCTTCAAAGAATGCATACTTGCTTACATATGGGACACTCTAATTTGCAGGAATGGACCTGTCCATTTATGTGTCCATTTGTACAGTATGTGGGACACAAAAAAAGGCAAAAACGCCGATCTAAGATCACCTGGCGCAGAACTGTAGAGAGCTGCTGGAGATGGGTCTTTCGTGGGGCAAGGCACAACTGGTTTACAAGTTTACATGTGTTTAGTGTTGCTGTGGATGCGGTCCTGTCAAATACAGAGAATGTGGTCCATGACAATCTCATGTTATTTTCCTAAATACACATTTTCTGCCACAATCTTTCAAATGGATATGCAACTAAATGACAAGAGCTCGGCCCAAGTCACAGCAATTCATTATTAGATGAATAGGCACACACACAGAGAGCTACAAATTATAATGGAACTGAGATGAATCCCTCCACGAAAATGCATTGAGTGTTCTATGGCTGTGTTATGGAATAAATGCAATGTGTTGCCTAACAAACTCCAAGGATCACCGCTCTTCTAACCCTGTACCTCAATTTAGGGAGAGCCCTCTGAAAAGAGAATATCCCTAAAACGATTAATTCAATAAGAAGAAAATAATAAATATGAACCTGTCGCGAACTGGCCAATCGTGTACGTCCAACAGCCTGCTGCACTTTACTGAAGGCTTTCTCGTTGTAGGGGCAGTTCAGGAATTTGCCTTCCCAGAACAGAGTGTCGACAGTGAGGATGACATCATCTCTGCTCACATGTCTACTGCTATCATCTAGATGAGCTGTAACATCATATCTGTGATGCATCACCACCAGAATCACTGGTTTACCACCTTTCAAGAGAGAGAAAAATAATTAATTAAATAATGAATCTGGATGGATAATTTATAATGTAGTGTATATCAATGAATCCAACAACGCTTATAAGATCATTTCTCACTCGGAATCTTTCCCATTGCCTCCTTGACATCAGTTCCAGCTCTTGAGGGAATTGGGCAGAAAGCCAGGATGTAGTCACTTTCTTCCACAGAATTCTTCTGAATCTGTCCTTTAAGTTTTCTAATGAATGCATTATGGGCACCACCAGTCTCTCCAGTCTCAACGGTGAAGAAATTGAAGAGCCGCCCTGTTATCAAGATAGAGAGAACTGTAAGTCTAGAGATCTTATAGAGGAAACTGTCAAGCTTAATGTATTTATTCACATAATTGACATGAAAGCTAATCAATCAATCAATCAATCAATCAATCAATCAATCAATCAATCAATCAATCAATCAATCAATCAGACCTTATTTATATAGCACATTTCATACATCAAGTGTAGTTCAATATGCTTCACAGCATAGGTTAAAAGAAAATATTAAAAGACAGGAGGAAAACAACAAATAGAATAAAGCATTAGAGAAAATATTAAAATAAGATAGTGCTGAAACCTATGTAAAAGCAATGCTAAAAAGGAGTGTCTTTTTATTTAAAAAATGTCAACAGATTCAGTGACCCATAGAGCCTCCGGCAGACTGTTCCAAAGGTTCTAGCCTCTGGAACAATTAGGAAAACGGTGCCAGAGGATCTAAGGGTCCGGCGGGGAACGTACCTGGAAACAATAGAGCATAGCAGTGGCGGACATTTTTTTTAACCGGCTCTGTTTCCACATATATAAAGCCCATTCATTCAGCCCATAGAGATTTCCAAAAATATTTATATTAATTAATGTAAGCCTGGAACAACTGAACAAGCTGCAGCCAACCGACTGCTTTTTTTTTGGTAGACCAGACAGGAGAGCATTACAATAGTTAAATGGGAATACCACTCATTTTCAACATTGAACTATGTCTTTTATACACCCTAGAGCTGTTGTGTGCACATAAGAAAAAATCCCTTCTATGTGGCCTAGAACTGGAGAATTGATTGAGGTCATGTGATCAGTGACATACGCACAGTGTACTTTTGGCTCCGCCCTCTAGGCTGCTGCATTCACTAGAATGGGGAATCTCACTTCCAGCTCAAACAGTGCGACTTGTAGTAGTTTATAATGGCATTATGATTATATATCACATTTCACAAGACATAGTAGCCTACTTGTAGATAATAGAGATCGAAATGCTCTAATGAGTCTTAACTTTATATTCAAGACACACTGTTTCAGCTGGAAGTCAGTTCCCCATTCTAGTGAATGCAGCAGCCTAGAGGGCGGAGCCAAAAGTACACAAAAGTGTGTGTATGTCACTGATCACATGACCTCAATCAATTCTCCAGTTCTAGGCAACATAGAAGGGGGGGGGGGGGGGTTCTTATTTCCACACAACAGCTCTAAGGTGTATAAAATACATAGTTCAATTTTGAAAATGAGTGGTATTCCCTTTGAAGCCTGCTGGTGATAAAACAGTACTGAGAGAGAGACATTCAAACTCTGGTGATTTCTCTTAAATTATAGAAATATAGTTTTGTTACATTTCTAATATGGGCCTCCATATTTAGCTCAGAATCAAATATGACCCACAAGCTCCTTGGTGTTGGTTGTCACTGATTTAAGTTGAGCTGACAATTTCTGTCAGATCCTTATCCCCAATTATTGCCAATCGTCACATTCTTTAGCGTGTATCATAGCCAATCGTGTATGAAACAATGAACAACAAATTATATACTGCCTTTTTAATTAACACACACTGCCCGCAACCTGTCACCGACTTTGTGTTAAGAGCTCCAGACTAAATACATGCATGCATACATACATACATACTGTACATACATACATACATGCATGCATGCATGCATGCATGCATGCATGCATGCATACATACATACATACATACATAAAAATATATTGATTAATAGTCTTACTAAAACAAATTAATTAGAAAAGGCTATATTGTATGCACCCACATTACATGCAACCAATATTAAAGGTAATAATAAATACATTTTATGCATAAAAAAAAGTGCCGCTTTAATTGAATTAGTAAAAGTGTTGTGGCATATAATGTTCTTACCATGATCCTGTGTTTTGTTTAGCTCGGATGTGATTCTGAGGAACAGACAAATAAACAGAACATAACATCAGACGAAATGACCACCAGCAAAGGCAGTCACAAAAAATAGGACAGCCGTGGACATCAAAGTATTAGAATAAGGTTGCTGTTTGTATTTCTAATGGTCATCGTAGACCTACCCTAGCAGTGTCTTAAAAATATCCATCCATTTACAGGCAGCCTTGGGCGCAATAGCTTAGTGTGTAGAGAGGCTGTCTGGGAAACACCCGTTAATTTCCCGCTCCCCGTCTACGTGTTGAAGTATCCCTGAGCAAGACTCTTAACCCCTAACTAATCCCTGAGCTCTATACTAATAGTGCTCACTGCTCCTGATATAGTTACATATTTCATATTTCATAAAGGACATATTTCACATACATTGACAACAAACACCAATGGAGTGTGGACAAAATTATTAATATTCATTATTATATTGATACTGTTATAATATGACATATTTTCAAAGGCAAGTCAGCTTCCTAGATGAAAATGACATCTGTGCTTTTTCAAATTGCTAGTCTACTTGCAAAAGCCTAATGATTTTCACTCACCTGATCGTCTCCTCTGGTGGTGTCCGTCTACTCTTCATTGTCTTCATTGTTTTGACAAAGTTTTGGGCAACAATTAAAGATGAAATATTTTTGACCGAATATTTATTGTGTTCGATAGGCCTACAGTATGTATCACTTCAGGCTGTCGATTGAAAGAACTGATACTTTCACATGCTTCTAGTCCAATCTGCAAGGCCACTCCCTGTTACTGCCCTGAGTCACATGCTCTCACTGCCTGCTACTATGATAAGAGCTAAAAGCCAGTTTGGAAATTTTATAAGAAATAATGTATTACCAACAGAACCAGAGAACTTCTGTTTAACATTTAACATTTGATTTACCCTGCATAAACCAGGTGTGTAAATCAAGTGAAATTGTTTGTAAAATATTGTTTGTATTGAAACTTTTTATTAAGGTTGGGACAATTTATTCAAAAGTACAAGAAAAAAGAAACCACATATAAAACAGTTCAACCTAGAAAGCAGGCACTATTTGAACTTTGTATGGCCAAAGTAAATAAAAAATAAAAGTAAAATCAATATACAGTATATTCAAGACATTGTAGACAGTGCCACAAACTTTATGCCCCGGCTAATATGCTGCTTCGCAGGTTCAGTATGTGTTCAGGTCCTGTCAAGTGTGCACTTTTTAAAGCATTTTGTAATCCCATGTATACAGCGTATATTTATGGTTCACATACAAGAAAGGTAGCATGCCCTGAGGATTCTACTTAAGGTCCCTAGATGGCATTGTGCCAGTCACCTGTTTGCAACATGTAGAATCCACACATGTGAGGCTCTCTTAAGGCACTCTTATAATAATAATAATAATAATAACTAGAAATATAGCTGCAAGCAGCGATAATACGGGGCCAGTGAGAGAGAGACAGACAGACATGGAAACTGGAGAGAGAGAGAGAGAGAGAGAGAGATGGAAACTGGAGAGAGAGAGAGAGAGAGAGAGAGAGAGAGAGAGAGCCATGGAAACGGAATAGATTGAAGAGAGACATGGAAACGGAATAGGCTGATGTTGTCTGTTGAAGATCATAAACTCTTGCCTTCTGTCATGAACCAGCCAACACTAAGATCACTCGTTCACAAACCATTTACCAATAGAGAAATTGTATGTCTCCTCGCTACCGAAAACAGTGAAAGCAGCCGATCTACAAGCTCAGAAACACGTACCTATCTGAAAAGTTTTGAGATTGTAGATCGGCTATTTTCAGAATGAAGTATGTCATACATTGAGAAATCGTACTCTCAAATAAGCATTTCAGGTTATCTTTACCATTTGCACATGTATTCATTGATACAGTCATGTTGTTTGCAATTCAACTTAAATTAAGTCTGCATCAAGTGAGGCTTGAACTGGCGACCTTGAGATTGTGAGGCACTCATTTAAGGGAGACGCCATTGGACCAACAGACAAGGAACTATGAAAAAGGAGATTACACAGATGATACAGTTTCACGCAAATAGCTGAAAAATCCTGGGTTTAAGTGTTTTTCAAACTGCTCAAAATTGCGGACAATCTACGGGCGGAGCTTACTGGTCAAAGCGATAGATGTGTTCCTCATGAGTCAAGGCACATGTGTAAGCAAGTTTCACGACTTTCGGCCAAACGAGGCATGACTTATGCCTGTTTAAAGTCTGCCTTTTCAAAAAATTGCTATATCGCCCCTTTTTGGCCAATTGGAGTAAGATTGGTTTCAGTGATATTTGGAATGACCCTGTACATTTCTGCAAAGTTTCAAAGAAATGTGAGTCTGCATGTATGTTTTAGGCACAGATGAATAATTTTCATAAAACTGTAATAGTTAAAATCTATCTCCTCCTGGGATTTTTGAGCAATCTGCACGAAACGTTTAACACTTGAACTTTGGACTTCTGCCTACAAAAAATTCCAACGGATTTTCCACAAGTGAAAAAATGCAGAAGTTATGAGCCAATGGCTGTTTTTCATATAATTCAAAATGGTGGGCGATCTAAAGGTCAGAGGTCAAAAGTCAGACCACGAAAGTTGTCGGGCATGAAGAGACGCATGTGTGTATCGAAGTTTCATGGTTGTAGGTCAAACAGGGCATGAGTTGTACCTGTTCAAAGTTGGCACTTTCAATTGAGTGCTATAGCGCCACCCTTTGACGAATGAGTGTGAGAATTATTTCTTGGTAGTTTTTCATGAGCATCTACCATATGGCCGAGTTTCGTAAAAAGCGTATGCACGGTTAAGCCAGAACTGGCAAAAACAAGTATTTTTCAAACTGCTCAAAATTGCGGAAAATCTAAGGGCGGAGCTTAATGGTCAAATCGATACGTGTGTTCCTCATTTTTTTTTTTTTCTTACATTTTTATCCCACGATTTTGTAACCCCTATTTTTTTCACCCAGTGCCAATGCCTAAGCTGTAATCCTGGGCACTACCTTCCCTCTGCCAACCTAGGGAGGCCAGGGCCGAGCTCATGCCTCCTTCAATGCATGAGAGCCAACTGACCTTCTTATCACCTGACAGGGGAGAGTTTCCCTGGTAGGACGTAGCGCGTGGAAGGAACACGTTATTCCAACCAGTTCCCTTCCCCTCCATCAGGCGCCCCGGCTGGCCAGGGGGAGGCAGTATAGTGACCAGGATTACTGCATGTTTTTTGTGAGGGTACCTACCCTAGGAGACACGGGGAGAACATGCAAACTCCACACAGAAAGGCCCTTTCGCCAACCCCACCTAGGGTATGGGCGCTGATGACGCGGAGGAGAGAGCACGCCCCCAGCGCCCACAGCGTCCCCTGCGGGAATCGAACCCAGGACCTTCTAGCTGTGAGGCGACAGCACTACCGACTGCGCCACCGCGCCACCGTGTGTTCCTCATGAGTCAAGGCACATGTGTAAGCAAGTTTCACGACTTTCGGCCAAACGAGGCATGACTTATGCCTGTTTAAAGTCTGCCTTTTCAAAAAATTGCTAAAGCGCCCCCTTTTGGCCAATTGGAGTAAGATTGGTTTCAGTGATATTTGGAATGACCCTGTACATTTCTGCAAAGTTTCAAAGAAATGTGAGTCTGCATGTATGTTTTAGGCACAGATGAATAATGTTCATAAAACTGTAATAGTTAAAATCTATCTCCTCCTGGGATTTTTGAGCAATCTGCACGAAACGTTTCACACTTGAACTTTGGACCTCTGCCTACAAAAAATTCCAACGGATTTTCCATAAGTGAAAAAATGCAGAAGTTAGGAGCCAATGACTGTTTTTCATATAATTCAAAATGGTGGGAGATCTAAAGGTCAGAGGTCAAAAGTCAGAGGGTGAAAGTTGTTCAGCATGAGGAGACGCATATGTGTATCGAAGTTTCATGGCTCTAGGTCAAACAGGGCATGAGTTGTACCTGTTCAAAGTTGGCATTTTCAATTGAGTGATATAGCGCCACCTTTTGACGAAAGATTGTGAGAATTATTTTTTGATCGTTTTTCATGACCATCTACAATATGGCCGAGTTTCGTAAAAAGCGACTGCACGGTTCAGCCAGAACTGCGAAAAGTGGCAGAAGAAGAAGAGACAGAATACTGCCAACTAGAAAAAGTGCTCCTCGGAGCACAGGTCTCCGCCAGGTCAGGAAGTTGCAATAGAGGTTGTGTTGTGTTTAACAATATAAGTTTTATAATCAGCGTAGCAACCTGTCATTGATAGTTTGTCTATAATGTGTGTGAATGAAGATGCTTCATTAGCATGAGAATGGTAAATGTTCCATTGTTCTATACATGACAGTGTATTATGCATGGCAGTAAGGTTTCATACATTTGTATATCATGCAGTATAATATATTGAGTAGCAGTTATTGACAATGACTTACAGTAGATGGTACTTGTAGTGTGTTGTAGGTAGAGGATTTATTATGACAGGATCACAAAGATAAACAGTACATGGTTGATGCGTTGTGTACTCAATCATGTAGGTTTGCTATTTTATAATATGTTTTTCATTAAAATAAAATTATGCTTAATGAGATTAGGCATAACGGGTAAGGTGGTGTAAAGTACAGATACACATTGTGCATAATAGTCAACGAATGCAAACAGTGAGTCAGACATAACTAAAACAAATGGAAGCTGAAAGATGTGACAATATACCTGTTGATAACATGACTACAGGAATAATGTATACCAACATATGTAAATAGCATTACGTATTACTGATATTGAGTAATTACACAATGACTCTTAAGTAGTTGAAGACCATACATTGTTAAAACAATTCCTCAGTCTTCTATACTGCTGTCTTCTGTTTACAGTGTACATTGAATATCTGTTCTGGAAATAGTTGATCTACAAAATACAACGCGTTGCAAATCAATGTGTAGTAAGCTTGTAGATGTGCACTTTTCAGCAAAGGTTTACCTCAAAATATGTAGGTATTTAACTGGTTAATACAACCATATGGTAAATGCCTGAAGTCCTGCTTTATGAGGACAACTGTGAAGAGTGTCCTTTTGTATATTAGATGCTCAAGAAAAACAACACTGCTATCTGAAAAAGAGCATTCCTTGTCGGCACTTCAGTTGAGCTCAGCATGTCTGAAAAACTGAGGTCATAAAGACAGTTCAAACGTGTGTGTGTGTGTGTGTGTGTGTGTGTGTGTGTGTGTGTGTGTGTGTGTGTGTGTGTGTGTGTGTGTGTGTGTGTGTGTGTGTGTGTGTGTGTGTGTGTGTGTGTGTGTGTGTGTGTGTGTGTGTGTGTGTGTGTGTGTGTGTGTGTAGAATGCAGTACAATACCATACCATAGTACACAGTGGTAATGAATGTGTCTTTATAAGTTCTGTGCATTTGGGCCCAAGTAGTAGTGAAGGCATGCATTGATTTAATTAATAGTAATAAGTGTTATTATTATTGTTATTATTAATACAACTGCCACTACTACTACTTTACAACTTCTATTATTAGTGTAGAACTATGACTACTACTATTACCACCACCACCACCACCACCACCACCACTAATAATCATAATACTAATGAATGTTGTATGTTATATATAATATGTTATGTATGTTTTTGTATTAATGTGTTTATTATGGGGTGATCAGATTAAGCAATGACTCTTACGTGCTTAAACAGCATTCATTGGTAAAACAATTCCTCAGTCCTCTATACTTTTTTCTGTTTAAGCTGTACATTCAATGTCTTTTCTGCAAATAGTTGATCTACAAGATACAACGCGTTGCTTCGCAATGTGTAGTAAGCTTGTAGATGTGCAATTGTCTGCAAAAGTTGTCTGTTTAATACAACATATGTTCAATGACTTGAACACTGTTTTACGAGGACAGCTGTGAACAGTGTCTATTGTTGTGTAGATTGGATGTTCAAGAAAGTCAACACAGATATCGTAAAAGCAACATTCCTAGTTGGCACTTGGCAGGAGGGCAGCAGTGTGTGTCTGTGTGTGTGTGTGTGTGTGTGTGTGTGTGTGTGTGTGTGTGTGAGAGGGTGTGTGACTGACAGAAAGAGAGCAAGATAAGGAGAGGGAGACACTCAGTGAAGGATGTCAAACAGGACAATGACTTCTAGCAAAACAAATGTGAATTTCACCGATGTGCATTAGTGACAAATTAAATGGGGAAAAGCTTTATACATTTGGGTGTAAGTGATTACTCTGCATTATATTGACATTCCACAGTTTATACACTGCACATTGCGCATAATAGTCAACGAATGCAAACAGTGAGTCAGACATAACCAAAACAAATGGAAGCTGAAAGATGTGACAATATACCTGTTGATATCATGACTACAGGAATAATGTATACCAACATATGTAAATAGCATTACGTATTACTGATATTGAGTAATTACACAATGACTCTTAAGTAGTTGAAGACCATACATTGTTAAAACAATTCCTCAGTCTTCTATACTGCTGTCTTCTGTTTACAGTGTACATTGAATATCTGTTCTGGAAATAGTTGATCTACAAAATACAACGCGTTGCAAATCAATGTGTAGTAAGCTTGTAGATGTGCACTTTTCAGCAAAGGTTTACCTCAAAATATGTAGGTATTTAACTGGTTAATACAACCATATGGTAAATGCCTGAAGTCCTGCTTTATGAGGACAACTGTGAAGAGTGTCCTTTTGTATATTAGATGCTCAAGACAAACAACACTGCTATCTGAAAAAGAGCAGTCCTTGTCGGCACTTCAGTTGAGCTCAGCATGTCTGAAAAACTGAGGTCATAAAGACAGTTCAAACGTGTGTGTGTGTGTGTGTGTGTGTGTGTGTGTGTGTGTGTGTGTGTGACAATTGAATGCAGTACAATACCATACAATGAATGTGTCTTTATAAGGTATGTGCATTTGGGCCCAAGTAGTAGTGAAGGCATGCATTGATTTAATAATAATAAGTATTATTATTAATACAACTGCTACTACTACTACTTTACAACTTCTATTATCAGTCCACCACCACCACTATTAATCATAATAATAATGAATGTTTTATGTTTTGAGGCATTTTTTTCAAAGCTGATCAATCCTGCAAACTGTGGAAGCCACTGTAAGCCAAATAGGATGGAATATGAAATATCGGGCAGATCCATCAGAACATCAGAATCACATGACTATGGAGATACTGTGTACCAATATGCGTGATTTTTGGACAGAATCTGAATGAATAATATCCAACAATGTATTGTACATAAGTCGGCCTCCTGGTGGCGCTGTAAATGGCAGATGTGAAAAATGCAGTGCAGATGTTTTTCCTTGGTCTCTAGGGAGTGTGCGTGCAAAGTTTCACGCAGATCGGTGCAGTTATAGTTAAAAATGCAAAGCGGCGTGTTATAGCGCCACCATGAGGCTGATTTGAAACATGTCAAGTGGCATTTCTTCCTTGCCTAGTGAGAATGTGTGTGTGCAATTTTATGGAAATGGCAAGCTGCGTTCATGATTTGAGGCAGTTTGTTCAAAACGGACCAATCCTGCAAACTTTGGAAGCCACTATAAGCCAAATAGGATGGAATATGAAATGTCGGGCAGATCCATCAGAATCACATGACTATGGAGATACTGTGTACCAGTATGCGTGATTTTTGGACAGAATCTGAATGAATGATATCCGAAAATGTATTGTACATAAGTCGGCCTCATGGTGGCGCTGTAAAAGGCAGATGTGAAAAATGCAGTGCAGATGTTTTTCCGTGGCCTCTAGGGAGTGTGCGTGCAAAGTTTCACGCAGATCGGTGCAGTTATAGTTAAAAATGCAAATCGGCCTGTTATAGCGCCACCATGAGGCTGATTTGAAACATTTCAAGTTGCATTTCTTCCTCGGCCTAGTGGGAATGTGCGTGTGCAATTTCATGGAAATGGCAAGCTGCGTTCATGATTTGAGGCAGTTTGTTCAAAACGGACCAATCCTGGAAACTTTGGAAGCCAACCTTAGCCAATGAGGATGGAATATGGGAAATCGGACAGATCAGGGTTGATCACATGACTATAGAGATACTGTGTACCGATTTGCATGACGTTTGGTTGAAAACTGTAGGAGTAATGGGGAAAAACAGGTTTTGCACAAATCGGCCTCCTGGTGGCGCTATAAATGGCCCATGTGAAAAATGTGGGGCAGAGGTTCTGAATTGGCATCCAGGGAGTGGGTGTGCACAGTTTCGCAGCGACCGGGTCAACGGTGCCGGAGATTAGCTGGTAACACACAGACAGGACACACGCAAGCACACACGGACGGACGGACGGACGGACGGAGGGTAAAACATACTCTCTCGCCATGCCTTTCGGCCTGGCGGAGACAATAACAATACGGTTCCAGAGCAGAGCTCTGGCCCCGTAAAAAGTGCTCCTCGGAGCACAGGTCTCCGCCAGGTCACGTCGTTATTGTGGCCTCCTGGTGGCGCTATAATAGGACAATGTGAAAAGGGTGGCATTTCTTCCTCTGCCTAGTGGGAATGAGCGTGCATTCATGATTTGAGGCATTTTGTTGCAAAAATGTGTTTTGCTAAATTAGACCTGCTGGTGGCGCTATAACAGGGCAATGTGAAAAGGGGGTCATTGCGTCCTTGGCCTAGTGGGAATGTGTGTGCAAATTTTCACGGAAATCACACGCTGCGTTCATGATTTGAGACATTTTGTTCAAAACGGACCAATCCTGCCAACTTTGGAAGCCAACCTTAGCCAATCAGGATGTAATATGAAATATCGGACAGATCCGTCTTGATCACATGACTATAGAGATACTGTGTACCGATTTGCGTGATATTTGGATAAAATCTGTAGGAGAATGTGTTTTGTGTTTTGCACAAATCGGCCTCCTGGTGGCGCTATAACAGGCCCATGTGAAAAATTTGGGGCAGAGGTTCTGCTGTGGCATCGAGGGAGTGTGTGTGTGCAGTTTCACAGAGACTGGGGCAACGGTGGCGGAGATTAGCTGGTAACAGACAGAAGGACGGACGGACGGACACACACACACACACACACACGGACAGACGGACGGAAGGTAAAACATACTCTCTCGCCATGCCTTCGGCCTGGCGGAGACAATAATAATGCATTTTATTTATAACACACTTTACATTCTTGCGAATCTCAAAGTGCTACAGGTTAAAAGCGTGACATAAAAACAATATGCCCCCTTCACACCAAGAAAAGCAAAACAAACAATGAATAAGCTTTTATTGTCTCTGATAGAGTCATTTTGATTGATCATAATTTGTCTGTGTCATATACCTGCTTTAAATGTCAAATTAATATAATAGCTGCTCATATTGGCCTAATTCTGTCATGTCTCCTATTTTCTCCTGTCTCTGTCTATGCGAGGTCAAACAGTTACAGGCCTCTCTGTGGTTATCTTTGTTTTAAGAACACTGTATCTCGATGTTCTCCTCTGCGCTAACAATTCCTTCAGCGCCACTGAAGTCATCACTGACCAGTGACAGGTCAGACCCGGGGTCAACGTGTTATTCGAGACATGTGGACGCTGTTTATTCAAAGATAAACTGTCACACCATCTTCATCATCTTCATCATCTACCATCATCATCCTCATCTGACGACGACGTAATCATCACTATCCACCAATAGCAGGATAACACCTCTGACGGCTGGACGCTCGATGTATCTTCAATGATGTCATATGTTTATGTTACTGGACGCTGTTAAAGTCCAGGGCTTTCTCTGTTTAACGGCAGAGAGAGGCGACGACCGATGATGCGTGAACCTGCTGATACTGTAACCTTCCATTACTCTCTCTCTCTGAATAATAGACTTTCATTACATCCAATGGCTGCCTGTGTCCTGAGTCTGGTTTTTTCTTGTCGCCTTTGATGAAAGTTACCGGTACTTATATACATACTGATGTGATGTTTCTGCCATGCATAAGTATCTATACATATGGTTGATAAGGAAAAATAACAGCTCTATCAGTCTCCGCCAGGCCGAAAGGCATGGCGAGAGATTATGTTTTACCCTCCGTCCGTCCGTCCGTCCGTGTGTGTGTGTGTGTGTGTGTCCGTCCTTCTGTCTGTGACCAGCTAATCTCCGCCACCGTTGGCCCGGTCGCTGTGAAACTTCACACACACTCTCCCTGGATGCCACAGCAGAACCTCTGCCCAACACTTTTCAGATCAGGCTGTCATAGCGCCACCATGAGGCCGACTTTTGCCAAACACATTTTTGGATATGACTCCTACAGATTTTCTCCAAAAAACACGTAAATCGGTACACAGTATCTCTATAGTCATGTGATCATCACGGATCTGTCCGATTTACCAGATTCCATCCTGATTGGCTAAGATTTGCTCCCAAAGTTTGCAGGATTGGATCATTTTGAACACAATGCCTCAAATCATGAACGAAGCATGCGATTTCCGTGATTTTTTTTTGCGTAGATTCCCACTTGGCCCAGGAAGAAATGCCACTTGAAAACTTTCCAATCAGCCTCATGGTGGCACAGGCAACAGGCCAATTCACGTTTTTACCTATAACTGCACCGATCTGCGTGAAACTTTGCACGCACACTCCCCAGAGGCCAAGAAAAAACATCTGCCCTGCATTTTTCACATCTACTTTTTATAGCGCCACCATGAGGCCGACTTTTGCAAAACACATTATTGGATATTACTCCTAGAGATTTTCTCCAAAAAACACACAAATCGGTACACAGTATCTCTATAGTCATGTGATCAACACGGATCTGTCTGATTTAGCAGATTCCATCCTGATAGGCTAAGATTGGCTCCCAAAATTTGCAGGATTGGTTCGTTTTTAACACAATGCCTCAAATCATGAACGAAGCATGCGATTTCCGTGAAATTTTCCACGTAGATTCCCACTTGCCCCAGGAAGAAATGCCACCCTTTTCACATTGACCTGTTATAGCGCCATCACCAGATCTAACAAGCAAAAAACTCATTTTTGGAACAAAATGCATCAAAGTGTTCGATTGCCGTGAAAGGCCTAAGAATAAATGGCACCCTTTTCACATTGGCCTATTATTGCGCCACCAGGAGGCACAATAACGTACCTGACCTGGCGGAGACCTGTGCTCCAAGGAGCACTTTTTCTAGTTTTCAATGTAATCTCTATGCAAATCGTCTTTAACATTTTTAAATTAGCTTTTAAAAGCTCAAATATAAAAGCTTGCTTTTTTTCTCCCTAGACCTCATTCTTGAAGCAGCCTTTTCTAAGCGGTTTCTAGCCGTCAGCTTTTTAAAGCTGAAGGCTAGCTAATCAGAGCACAGCATGATCTGAGTAGGCGGGGATTAGCTCATTCAGCCAAAAACAATGTCAACCCATGTCTCGCAGCAGACACGGAGATGGAGGAGTTCCGAATAAAATTCCCTTTTTTTAAAATAACGGCTGTACAGTATATGTAATATTAATGGTGATTTGGCAAGAACATGGAATATTTATGGACTGAAATAAAAGGATATTTAACCAACAAGTCGTGGAAGCAGTGAAAACCTGTTGTGTTCCGTGACGGCCCCTCACTCCACCCCAACTCTCCCGGGGGAGAGGCGATAGAGCTCGGGGAGCAGCCTGCTACACGGCCCCCCGTCCCTGGTTCTCACCGGGCGGAGAGGGGTATAGCATAGCAGCATATGTGACCACTGAACACCGGAGGCCGAACATGGACTACACACACCCACAAAAACGAATATTAAAGTTACATACTACATACTTTAATTAAATTAATGATTAACGAATGAATAACCTTTATCACCGACACACCAAGTGTGTGTGATGAGGTTCACTCTGGCCTGCTCTGCTCTCAGCGAGCAAGAGGAGTTCCGAACCGGCATGTGTCTCACTCCCCGCCGCAGCACGTCTTCTGTGTGTGTGTGTGTGTGTGTGTGTGTGTGTGTGTGTGTGTGTGTGTGTGTGTGTGTGTGTGTGCGCACACAGAGAGAGGACTACACACCTATGTCATGTCAAATGTCATTTAAATAGCATGCTATGGACAGATGCCAGGTCATTGTTGACCTGGCATCACCTGTACAGATTATGGTTTTTTTTAAAATATTCTGTTAGACTGATGATACAGTAGGTTATTGGTTTACCTATGATCCTAGATTACCATTTCTATGCATTTGATGTATCACCTTGTGTTGCCCTTGCTTACTGTAAAATCGCTCTGGATTAAGAGCGTCTGCTAAATGCCTAAATTGAAAATTGTATTTATGATATTACGTGTTTTTAACTGTTATTGTCAGCATGTACTCTATGGGCCCCCTGAATGTCTGGAATACATTTTTTTTTAATTGATAAGTGATATTGAAATTGTTGTATAGTAGCGGCCTTCAGTCTCGTGAGACTATTTGACATGTACACTTGAATTAGATCAGGTGGTGCTAAGGGAGCAGTGCTTAGTGTACCTTTAAAGTCTCAACCATAAATGTACTGTTGCCTGACGAGGATGGCCGTGTTCTCCTTTCTGCTGCTTGACTCAGCAGTTTCAGTCTCCAGTTGACACGGTCATTGGCACAATCTTTCCAATTGTCTACTCTTATGGCCATTAGTGCTGTCAGAATTGGCCAAAAATGCCAAAAATGATGAAAAATAAATATGCATATATCATATTGGAGTGATCCAATATAGCGCTACATAACCTGCTTCACGAACCCAGAGAAGCAAGTGGACTGTGGTGGAACAGCACCTCATAGGTGGCTGCCCAGCTTCGGTGGGCGGTAGCGGTGATCTTTCCCACCGTCAGGAGCAACCCACCAATCAAACGAGGCTTATCACCACTAGACTGTTGCTCCCCGTGGTGTGCCGTCGCGGTGAAGTGACACTGGCTTGTCCTCTCCAGTGCAGAAGCCTGGGTTTGAAAGTATGGCAAAGCAGCCCTAACCCACAGGTCCCCTCTCCACTCTGCTGGTGGGATAAAACAGCTGATTCACATGTCACCTCTTTTCAACTGTCCTTCTGTCCCTTAGTCAGCTTAGAATATGTTGGTATGTTGTGTATTAGTATAGCATGAAATAATAAGGACTTGTCAAGCTGCTCTAGTTTGACACCCAGAGGTTTTAGAGGTAAAATGCCTACTTGACACAGGGTCCTGGTCTCTACTATTAGAGAATCCTTCTTCTGTCAGCACTTTAGCAACTCTACTCACACCTGCCAGTGGTTGCAATTGACAGCAGCTAGTGGACTTTGCAGTTGTTGTTAATGGACTTTGTAGTTGCATTCCATATGTAGGATATGTAGAACTTTAGTGTGCACTAGGTACAGTCATTCCTAAGAGTGGAATCTTAGTCGTAAAGGGTCCACTGAAATGGATGTTCCGGGTGTACTAGGCATGAACGAAGTCCATGAATGTTATGCTGAACTGTTCGGTAAACATGCTTCCTCCCTTTTCGAAAGAGAAGTATGGAGAAAAGCCCTACAACAGTGCCATGAAGCCCAAGTCCAACCAGCAGCATGTGACAATGGAGTTGCTAGTGTGAGGGGGAGACACGCAGTTTACATACCGGGGGGGGGGGCAGTTAAGTTTGTTAGCAACGACTTGTGCTCAGAAATGCTTTCCCTCTCCTCATGCTTTGTTTGAACACTTCATTAATCATGATACCCTCCCCTCAGGCTTATTAGTATCTCCTACCATGGTCACAGTGCATTGTGGTACTGCATACATCCCAGTGGTAAATGTTAAACTTTACCCCCGTTCTGCCCTAGGAATGCTGATCCACGCCCAGATACTGAGTTTACCCGCAGGTATCAGCGAGGTCCCCCAGGTGCCAGAAGGGTTGCGAAAAATACCAGCTATCTTTTCAACTTGTGGAGGAGATTTGGGGTGTACTAACCTTCTAGAACATGAAATCCCGTTGTTAGATGAAGTGCCCGTGCGACAGCGTTTAAGGAGAGTTCCCCCCTCAGATTACGATTCTGTGAAGGCCCATATTAACCAGCTTTTAGAGGCCCAGGTGATTCAGGAGAGTTGCAGCCCATATGCGTCCCCATAGTCCTTGTCAAGAAGAAGGACGGCAGCCTGCGGATGTGTGTGGACTCTTGTCAGCTCAACAGTAAGACCCGCAGAGATACCTTTCCACTACCGTGGATAGATGAATCCCTGGATGCCCTGTCTGGTTCTCAACCCTAGATTTGGCGAGCGGCTATAACCAGGTACCGGTCGCTGAGAAAGTCAAAAACAGCATTTTGAACTCCTTTCGGCCTTTTCAAATTCAATCGCATGCCCTTCGGCCTCTGCAATGCGCCAGGTACATTTCAGAGGCTGATGGAGCCTTATCTTCGGTGCCCAGCACTTTCAGACTCTCTTATTGTACTTGGATGATGTTATTGTGTTCTTATCGTCAGTAGATGAACACCTGGAGCGCCTGGAATCAGTGCAGCCCTGCCTGAGCCGTGAACAGTTGAAAGTAAAGCTGGAGTAATGTTGCTTCTTTCGAACAGAGGTAAATTGTCTGGGACAAGATTCGAGGAGTGGCCACAGACCCAAAGAAGATTACAGCAGTGAAAGAGTGGCCAAAGCACTCTATTGTGAAGAAATTGTCTTCGTTCTTGGGGTTCTGTGGCTACTATCGCCGATATGTGGATGGCTTTGTCAAGATTGCAGCCCCCCTCAACCGTGTAAAAGCAGAGCTTACAGATCTCCACACAAAGAGACCATCTCGCAGGTTAATTGGAGAACTTAGGGATGACCAATGTGAGAAAAGCTTCCGGGAACTTAAGTCCAGACTAGTTAGAGCCCCTGTGTTGGTCTAAGCTAATTTTTCGCTACCATTTATCCTAGAAGTGGATGCCAGTCTTAGTGGCTTGGGGGCAGTGCTCTCCCAAGAGCAGGAGGGTATAGTAAGGCCTGGCGGTGTTTGATCCAAGACACTTACAGGTGACCCAGATGTCGAAGTCCGTCTTCCCCTCTCCTCTGACCATCTGATTACCCTCCAGCGTGCGGACCCGGTGTTGAGGGCCTTCCTCCAGTTCTTGCGCCGTGGCAATGTCCCTGACAGGAGTGAACACCAGGCCCTTTCAAAACCAGTACGGGAACTGGTACGGCAGTGGAATCAGCTGGTTGAGAAGGAAGGGCTCCTATAACGCCACGTCTGGCGGCCGGATGGTGGGGAAGAAGTCTACCAGCTGCTGTTACTGTATGCTTGAGAGAAGTCCTCCAACAATTACACCTAACCCTAACCCTAACCCCACCAGGGCCACGGACATCAGGGAGTGGAGAGAACAAATGACCTGGTGAGAGAACGGTGCTTCTGGCCGGGTATGTATCGAGATGTGAAGGACTGGTGTAAACGGTGTGACAGATGTACCTTAGCTGAACCTATACAACCGACTGTGAGAACACCTATGGGCCACCTGTTGGCCTCCAGACCAAACCAGATTCTGGCCATAGATTTCTCCCTGTTGGAACGTTCTCGCGATGGAAGAGAACATGTCCTCGTAAATTCACACAAGCTGTACCTACCTGGGATCAGCGTACATCCACAGTTACAGGGGGGCTGGTCCGGGAGTGGTTCTACAGGTGCCAGCACAGATACATTCGGACCAAGGTTGTAACTTTGAAAGTATGCTGATCCAACAGCTTTGTAGTCTATATGGCGTCCAGAAGACCCACACCACCCCGTACCACCCCCAGGGGAATGGCCAGTGCAAGAGGTTTAATAGGACCTTGCATGGACTGTTGCAAACACTTCCGCCTGCCAAGAAGCTGGATTGGCCTAACTACCTCCCACATGTCACCTCCTATAATAACACCACCATCCATCAAACTACCGGTGAGTCACCACACCTGTTAATGTTTGGTCAAGAACCCTCCCTCCCTGTTGATTTCCTCCTGGGCAGAATCCGGGAACCAACTGGGGGCACCGTAAAGGACTGGATGCGGTAACACCAAACGTCACCATCAAAGGCAGTCTCCAGACTGCAGTGTACTCGCCCCCCCCCCCCCCCCCCCCCCCCCCCTGGATAATCCAGTGAAGGTCAAGCATGTCCACCGAACCCTATTGCGGCCAGCTCCTCAACCCACTTCCCCTTCCGGTGAGTTTGACCCGATGGAGCCAGAGACAGTCCTCCCTAGGAGGGTGAAGACCAGAGTGGTGAGTGGTGGATCACCCCCCAACCGACCAGGGAAAGGGTGACCTCAGTCGCCCCTGACCCATCTGTTACCTCCCCTCAGCTACACCAGCACCTCTTCTGGAAGCACCGAGACCACTGACATGGAAGGCACCAGTAGTACATGACCGAGTGCCATACGCAGAAGTCAATGTGAGACAGCCGGGAGGCATGCTAACCCTCACCATCCCCCCGTGGCGGTGGGCCAAAGAGGGATGACTGCTGCAACCTCTTGGGTCCCTGGGTCTGGTATTTTGCACTCTATGTTTAGGCCCTGGAAATACATTTCTGTAGTTTATCGTTGGGACACCGATAGAAAGTAGGGGGTAGAAAGTAGGGGGTAGACTAACACCTGGACAGGTTTTTGGAAGGTCGTTAATGGACCACTGTTGTTTACAATGTACATTAACGACCTTCCAAAAACCTGTCCAGGTGTTAGCTGCCAGATGTATGCAGATGATACTGTCATCTATGTGTCTGCTAAAACAGCCAGCCTGGCAGCTGTGCACCTGACAAAGGAATTGCAGAAAATTTCAAAGTGGCTTGAGTTGTCACAATTAACCTTAAATGTAAAAAAAAACAGTCTCTATCTCAATACGTAACAGGCCTGTTACAGATGCCTTTGAGGTACAAATCCAAAATGAAATTATTGCTGAAACGAGTGAAATAAAATACTTGGGAATTATTTTGGATAAACATTTAAAATTCGACAGACAGGTAAAGCATATATGCAACAAGGTTAAACCGAACTTAAAACTGTTTTCGTCATATTAGAAGGGATTTATCATGTAAAACTGCACAGCTGTACATGCATGCTATGATTTTCTCACACCTGTCATACTGCATTACATCATGGTCACAATCTTCTCAAACTGTCCTAAAACCAATAACATCAATATGCAAACAGGCTATAAAAGTCATGGATCAGAAACCGATGAGATGGCACCATTGTGGTATTTTAAGAAAACACAACCTTTTTACCTTTGAAAATGTTGTGTTTTTTTGTACTATCAAATTGTTTTTTAAATGTTTACATAATCATGTTTCACCTCTGTTTTCTGGACTGGTTGATAGGCGTCAGAGCTCTGGTAGAGCAACCACACGTGCATCAACTCATGGTGATTGTATTGTACCTAAAAGCAAAAACACCTTCGGGCAGTCTGCCTTCTCAGTAAAGGGGGTAAACCTCTGGAACTCTTTGCCTATGGTTCTAAAACTAGAGACGGATGGTAATGTGTTTAACAGAGAACTCAAATTATGGTTGAAATCAAATCAAATGTGCTCACACGTATAGTTGCTGATTGGTTATCTGAATGATTATGTCTTCTTTTGTTTGGTTAATGTATTGGGTCTAAATATTGATTTTGATGATGTTAATTATTAGTGCATGTATGTATGTGTGCATGTCTATATGTATGTGTATGTGTATATGCATGTGCATGTGTATGTATATATGTATATACATGTATAGATAGATATATATATTATTATTTTTTTGTACTTGATTGGGTTTTAGATTGGTATTACTGTATTTTAGAAAAGCTTCCTGTGGACAGGTGTTGAAAATTAGCACTCGTGCTATATACAGTACACTGTAAACAATGCATCTGGTTTTGTCCAATGTAATTGTGATGTCCATATCAAATAAATAAAACATAACATAACATAACATAGATTGTTGTGGGTTGAGCTTTCGCTGGTTGCCCCTAGTTACGCAACGCCCCCGTAATCACCAGGCTGATTAATAGGCAGCCATGCGCGGCCGCTAGTTAGCTGCCGTTTGTGCGTCTGCCTGGACGTGGGTTGAGTGCGGGAACGTCCCGTTTCAGCGTCTCGTTTAAGGTACCGTATGTGACTACATGTGCTAACTGTGTATTTATGTGTGTGCTTGGCAAAACCTAACTGTTGTCCTCGCAAGCGGAGGTGCTCCCTGTGTGCGTAGCGTGCCGTCCGTCTGTGTCTGTCCAGTTTGTGCCTATGTATAGAGGTAAGGCAGTCGCGCTGCGCATATTGTAGTTTTCTTGTCTTAAGTCATTGACCGGTTAATAATTATGTCTTTTTGTTTTGTTAGGAGGAGCTCCGTTTGCCTCTGCTGTTTTTGTCCTTGTTATTTTGGTTATTATTTGGTTATTGTTTCCGCCAGGCCGAAAGGCTAGCCGAGACTATGTTTTGCACCCTGTCTGTGTGTCCATCCGTCCATCCGTCCGTCCATGCGTCCGTCGGCCCCTCCGTCGGCCCCTCCGTCTGTGGACAGCTAATCTCCGGCACCGTTGGCTTGATCGCAGCGAAACTGTGCACACACACTCCTCGGATGCCAGAGCAGAACCTCTGGCACCAAATTTGTTTCACATGGGCCTGTTATAGCGCCACCAGGAGGCCGCTTTTTGCTAAACACTTTTTTTTACAGTACTCCTACAGATTTTATCCAAACATCACGCAAATCGGTACACAGTATCTCTATAGTCATTAAACGAAACAGGTCTTTCAGATTTTTCATATTCCATCCTGATTGGCAAAGAATGGCTTACAAAGTTTGCAGGAGTGCTCCGTTTTGAACAAAATGCATCTAATCATGAACACAGCATGACATTTCCGTGATTTCTTTTTTACTACAGCCTCATGGTGGCGCTAGGTTAAAGTTTTTCAATTGATAAAACAGGTCGTTAGTTATTAAACCGAAAGTGGACGCTGTTCCGTTGTTACATTTTAAGCGCATATGAGACTAATTATAACAGCATGAGTTACTAATGTAACACTGCTAAAAAACAGCATTAAACAAATCGTTTTCAGCTTAAATCAATTATATTTATTTCAAGCAACTGTTTTACATTGTTTTCATACCAAGGATGTGATAAGATAATGTATCAAACATAAGGAATTTATTACATTTTAACGGATGGCAGTGTGAGTGAATTCCATGGGAAAATACATTGATTACACCTAAACAGATGCGTGTTACAATCCGGCCACTCTTCGCTCCACTGCTTTGGCTTTGTTTACAGAACAGAACTAACGTGCATAGAGTAATAAAACAATGTAAACTGATGAAGAACAGATACTTGCAGACAACCATGTGGATTTTAGCTCAGCAACATTAAAGGAAAGATTTGTAGACCAAAGATACTCAAGGTGACATTTTTTAATAACTTTGAGATAAAACAGTTTTTCTTTCTCTAGCCTGGATGAAAATACTATGTACTTCTTGGGCACGTTCATTACAGTACTATACTGGTCACATACTGATGTGATGACGTTATGATGGCATTGACCAATCAAGAGAAAACCTGCATGTTACAACCATGAAGCGTTACAATCGTGGTGGCTCTCCCCTACCGATATCTAGTCTGGCCCAAGGACTAACTCCCAAAGCCTATCCATAGGGGATAGCTACAAGTCAGTGGAGGTTTGAGTTTGGGGTTTTCCTTCTCCTAGGTGGGTTGCCTTCTCAGGATACTGAGCCCCACCTGCCCAGAACTTCACCATAACCCTGGTTAGGGGGCGGTCAGGTGCTAGGCCTTTACCAGAGGTCACCTGGAGGTAACGGTGGTTTGGGGTACCCCGATTCTGTCCCCTGGGCTAGGCCTCCCACTGTCGGATGCAGTTTAATGTCCAGGGCCGACCGCTGCTATAAGCAATATAAGCGGTCGCTTAGGGCCACAACCACTAGGGGGGTCAAAAAAAAAAAAAAACGTTCATCTTACGACTATATAATTGACAAAAGCTCCGAAGTTCGGCAACGATTCGCAAGCACAGGATCACTCCACATGCCTCCAAGACCCGTCACAGACTGTTGATCAGAGCTATGGCTATGTTTTAGGCATCTTACCCTGTTTGGTGCTACTATATACAGTATGTTTATGAATTGAATACCAAGGACCTCAATGGAAACAGACTTTTTTGGACGGACCTTTTAGACAAAGTGTTTTTAACTGTAGGCTACTTGTGCTGTTTTACATTTCTGCCTAATAAAATATTCAATCAATCAATCAATTCATATCTGTAATATGGATGTTATTGACTCTCCTACGTCAAACTCTGAATATCAGCAGTCATAGAACAACAGTGAAGCAAGACTTTTATAACAGTCAATGACCTGCAGTTGGCAAGGAAGATCATCTTTTAGCCAACTGCATTGCTGTCTGATGATGATAAAAGATTTGATATGCTTTGATATATGCCTCTATAGTGTTTGTGCAGTGTATGCTTTGATCTGCTGTTTCTTTTTATGGTCTTGAGTTATGTATTGTCGTTTTATGTCATAATTCACCAAAGACTAGTAATAACTAAAATTGCTCAACTTAACTGAACGTTGTTGCATGGGTGCAGAGTCTAAACAACATGCATATCAATACATCTAATTGGTCCATATCTAATACAATAATAGAGACAAAACAACAAGTCGTTAAAACGACGTACATCTAAAAAAGGGTTTGGGAACCACTACACTTAAAACCTGGACTCAATTTATCCCTTGGCCCTCAGATTATAACAGTTGGTGGTGCATAAATGCAGCCTTACACTTATAGCATTTGTCATAAATCAGTCAAAACCGGCAATTACCGAACTAACTCTGGGGTAAATGCTGATAAATCAAGTGATGTCATTTTCTTTTCAATTTTGTTTATGAAGGCAACCACTCCTATACATGACTTTGTCCGTGTGTCCGTATGTATGTATGTATGTCTGTCCACAAACATTGATGACAACATCAATACGGGGGTCAATACGGGGCTCATTAAAGGCACCACTCACTTCACACAGGGTGTGATTTTTTAAATGTATTTTATATCGTTTTTTTTGTACTCCTGCCATGCGCCAGGTGCCCCTGCCCTATACAGACAGACCTTGACTGTTGACGTTCTATTGTGTTCTGTATTTTGATTTTAATGTATTTTGATGTATAATTATAATGCCTTGTGGGGGCTAACTGCCGTGTTTTATTTTATTTTATAGGCGTGGCTCCTTAGCACCATTGCTGCTTTTGCCCCCTTTTTTAGACCATTGTTATCTATTTTGTATTGTATTGTATTTCATTGATAACCCAACTGCCACTTGCTAATTGTCATTTCTTGTTACCTAGATAGTTGGAGGTGCAGTCTCACTGTGGGGGAGAACTGTCTGGAGCTCTTGCATGCTGCATGCACACTGCATGCTGTGTGTGGTTTGTAGTGTGCACCTAACCCACCTAGTGTGTAGTGTGTTTTACAGTGCTGTAGTGAAGTGTTTGAACCCTCAAACAATTTGCGCAAACACATACAGAATAGGCACGCACAAAGGCTGTTTCCTTATCCATTCGAGACCGGATCTGCAACCTTCAAAGCAATCTGAGTCCCAACTCCAGTCTAGAAGAGCACACATGCGCACCACAACCATTGACGTCGCGGTTCGCAAGTGAACAAAACCTCTCCGAGGAGTAAATAAACACTGAAAACGGCACAGATTACGTTGACACAAACATAAATGTTAATAGGCCTACATGTGTTTTCTTGTTGGACATGCGTTCGTGGCAGGTTATAATATGGACTTTTGAAAGCAATACTTCCCCCCATTCTTACCGGTACGGCGTGCCGGCACAGAATCTTTTAACGGAACGCCGTACCGGCCCACTTTCACCCCTGCCTGTATGAGTTCTCTATGCTGATTGTATAAAATTGTTATCCCGACCCCAAAACGTATTTTCTGTTTACTAAACAACTGGAGAGACAGGGAGATCCCTGTTACTGAACAAACATTCTACAGCAATGATAACTATGAGAAGATTTGTCCTGCCGGTTCAGGCAATCTAAATGGGAATCTTCCGGTAACAAGCGCGCTCCTCTAACCTTTAGCCCACCACTGCCCCCGCTGCCTGACAAATGAATGCCACCCGCCCTGATGCCCAGAAATGGCGGCTGTAAGACCTTTGGTACTCTTCTCCTCCCATATTTGGCACACCAGATACTGTGGAAATCACATGTCTGTGGTCACATATATAAAGCACATGTTGCAATGCTAGAATGAAGTGGATAAAAGGCTTCCATTGCTCTCAGTACATTTTTTCTATTTGCAGCATCAACCTGTCCTACACTTCAACATTTTAGGTAAGTTTTTAAGTTTTTAAAAAACATTTCTGTTTTTTTTCTTTTTTCTATTAACTTATTTACACGTATTGTAATTGAAACAATATTTGTCATGTGCAGTAGGCTATACATACTATGGGTGCGTTCGGAAATAGCGCACCGGAGCGCACTCGCCTATTAGTTTGCATTGGCCAGTGCGCTCAGTGCTGTATTTCCGAATGCACCCCTAGATATACAATTTTATATTAAACGTTTTTAAGTTATTTCAACAATGTACATAAACTTTTTGCACTTTATTCTGGCTATTTTGTTTCAATGTAGTTTCACATTTACAGAAGTAAGATGGAAGTTACCTTTTTTGTTTTCTTTTACAGATTTTAGGGACACTGTATTATTACTGTATTATGTAAATCAGTGGGTCTCAAACATTTTTACATCAAGGACCCGCAAATTGATGTATTTGGCCGTGGAACCCCAATTGAAAGTATTTTGAGCAGGTAGCCCCATTAGAGAAGATTTTTCAAGATCTGTCAAAAATAAAATAAAAATAAATAGCAAGAATACAAGCTCAACAACACGTAGATCAGTAATTGTCAAATACAAAAAAAAAACGTGCCATAACTGTTCCTCGTTCCTGGTTGGGGGCCCCCTGGAACCCCATCAAGGAACCCTGGGGGTTACAAGAACCCACTTTGAGAACCACTGATGTAGATAGGCCTACTTGATGTACATTGTATGAAACATACTTATGTAATCAATCGTTTTCTTATTTTATAGCTACATAATGGGAAACAAAGGCTCAAAATCAGAGATCGAGACAACCATACCAGAAGAGGACCCCCTCTATAAATGTAAGAATGTTACAATGCTCAATTATGATTAAATAACATTTTGACAAAAATATTATATTATAAATACTATTATATTTTTGAATTGTTCTCATCACTATCTCCTCAGCTGAATGGAGAAAGATGGACTGGAAGTAAGAAAACATATTTCTTAAATTCAATTAATGCTTTATAACAAATAATGTGGTAAAACTGTGGTCTTTATTCATCAATTTGAACATGAAACTATACAAATATGTTGCAACTGTATTAATTTTAAAGGAGACACAACATAAAATTTTACTTTTTCTTATTGTTTTACAATTTTGGGGGTATGTATGTATATGTGTGTGTGTGTGTGTGTGTGTGTGTGTGTGTGTGTGTGTGTGTGTGTGTGTGTGTGTGTGTGTGTGTGTGTGTGTGTGTGTGTGTGTGTGTGTGTGTGTGTGTATGTGTGTGTGTGTGTATATATATTTTATATATATATATATATATATATATATATATATATATAAAATGATATACACAGGGGTATTGTATAACAAGTAACATGGTTTATTATGAAATCCCATCATATATTCATAATTTGTAAAATAATAATACTACCAAAAAAAGCAAACATTATCTGCTCAAATACAAGTGTTTAATTTTCAATATATTACATTTCTATTTTATTTCTTCAGTGACAGAGACGAAATGATTAACCGTTTGAGGCAATTCCAGCCTCAAAATAAGAGCATCAAACACATCCGGATGTTACTCCATGGACCTGTAGGATCTGGCAAGTCCAGTTTCATCAACTCTGTCAACAGCAGCTTAAGGGGGCAAATGACCCATGATGCACATGCGGATAATGCTGCCGGTACAAGTTTCACCTTAAAGGTATGTAATATATTCTGATCCAATATATCTCCTGTTGAAAGAATGGATGCATGCTTTTTCAGAGAGAAAGAGAGAGAGAGATTTTATGTTGAACAGTTTGAACAATTGTAGATTTGATTTGAGCATGTGTAAAATGTGATTTACAAAAGTACATTGAAATAGACCAAACGACAGGGCAAAAGTGAAAAGCGTCGGCTGCACCTGCTGATGAAGCAGAACATTTTCTGCAGGATGTAAATTTAATTCATCATAATGTGGTTTTGCGTAACTGACTGCCCTTGACTTATAATTTGCTACTGCTGTATTTATATTATCTGACACACTTTGGTATTGTGAATTGTATTATAGGCCTATTATTTATTTTTTAATTAAAATCTATTTTCATATTGATCTTGACTAAAGGGGCGGGACAGTCCGGGTGAGCTCCCCTAAGGCCTCACCCCCTGGCACCGGGCCTGAAACAACAGTATTGTATTGATACTAGATCAGCAGTTGTGCACTAATGACCACCAATACTCTGATATCATGAAGTTCCTAGAAGCCTGAATGTGGCTCCATTTGGATTGCGTGAAAATCACTGACTGTTACTTATTTTACAGACACAAACCCATAAAATCCAAAAAGGCAACGCACAAATCTTCTACCCGTTCGTGTTCAATGACATCATGGGCCTTGAAGAAGAGAATGGAATTAATGAAGAAGACATTAAATTGGTTATGAAAGGTCATGTCAAGGACGGTTACACGGTAAAATGACTGCATGTCTTACACATTGATATTTGGTCATTAATGCAAAATATCAATTTGAACCATATTTCATGACAAATTATTGAGATATTTAATTTTCTTCCCTGATGTCATCATTTTTACATTTTTGTTCAGTTCAATCCTGTATCACCGATGTCAGATAAGGATCCTTATTACAACCATCACCCCAATCCAGAGGACAAAATTCATGTTCTGGTTAGTGTCATTCCTGCTGACAGATTGGCACTTTTATCCCAAGGACTCCTAGACAAGATACGACGCATCAGACTTGCAGCCTCTGAGATTGGTAAAATCACATTTTAGCTTGATGATTTGTTCTCACATGGTTATTTTCAACTTTTTGTCATCTTCCTAAAACATAAAAACAAAACAGAAACCTTCACTTGAGTATGTTTCTGCAATTTTGACAGGCATTCCACAGATCTGCATTATCACCATGATTGATCAGACCTGTGATGAGATAAAGGCAGACATAAAAAAGGTCTACAAGATGAAGATTGTGAAGAAAAAGGTGAGATTACTGGATGTTTTATACAACATATTGTTAATCTTTGTTGAATGTCAAATACAATATTGCTTTGTTATTTTATTTGAACAATATCCTACTTATTTTATTATTTTATTTGAACAATCTCCTACTGACCTGTCAATTCTCTCAACACAGATGGACGTATTCAGTACCAAATCGGGTGTTCCAATGAACTGCATCTTTCCTGTGAAGAACTACCATGAAGAAATTGACCTGGACAATGACACTGATGTAATGATACTGAGAGCACTGAAACAGATGGTTGACTTTGGAGAAGACTTCATCAACAGGATGTTTACATCATGTTGATGAAATCTATAGACTGATCCATTGTCATCAGATTAACTCAAAGCCTTAAGGATGATTGTTTTATAGTATTTCTGCTTCATTTAGTCAGGAGAGTGAGGTTAGAGGGTCAGAGATTGATATACACACATGCTTAGATACAAATCAGCGGGGTTCATCTTTGAAATAAGGTATGAGAACTTTCTTAACTTGTAAGCGACAGTGCAGTCAGGTATATTTCAATGTCAAGGGTGGATTCAATGATGATGACGTGGTTGTATTGATGCATTTCTGTAGCATTTCAATGACATGACTGAAAATGATTAATGCTATTTTTTTTTTTTTTTTTTCTTTGACTGACTGGTAAATGAAAGTCACTTATTCCAAAAAATCTGTATTTCTTCCTACAGTAGTTCCATCTGTCAGTGAACTTCAAACCTAGATGTAGGAGGAGGGATTTCTATTTCCATTTGTGCTAAATATCAAGCCTCATCAGGAAGAACACATAAACACATTGTATAGCCTAATATGAAGCCTGTATGTTAAAATGCTTTTTTTCTTTCTTTTTTTTACACCTACAGTAGTTGCCTGCTAGTGCCATTGTTGAATAAATGTATTTACAGTAACAGCGCTCACTGAAACAAAATAATTTCACCCACCTGTAAACCTGTGATGTGACAATAAAAATGATGTTCAGTCCATCTCCATCATTGTCTTGGTCATGGCATAAAATCTCCAATTGTTACATGGTTAATAATATGAAAACAGTTAATACATGTTGAGTGACTGCTGCTGCTTTCTCTGCTCTACTCTTGTGTCTCATGCTGCTATGAACTAAGTTTGAAATAAGCATGAACAAGATATAATTCCAATTGGTTTGTGAATATAAATACTGCAATATGACACAAAGTCGCATACAGTATTTCATATTTACCTAAATGGTAATTTGGCTCCCAAAATTTCCGCCAAACAGTCAACAGTGCAAATGTTGCAAAGCGCTGAAAATGTGAAGATTGTAAGACGGATGCCCCCCACACACACACTTCCGTTTTGCATTTGCAGTCACATACAGTAGGCCTACTATACTGTACATCAAATATGTCAAATCCTATCTAGCTTGCTGCTTAGCAGAAATTACATATTTTAATATATATTTTCGTGAACAGATATAGTTGTCAGCTTCTGTTCATGAATTTCAGGAGGCGTCAGGAAGGGATACAGGGAGAGGGGGTGAGGTGGAGTCTGAGGAGCAGAGTCTGCAGAATACAGCGGAAAATTGTGAGTGAGTCTGCAGTTCTGACTGCACAGTTTGGAAGCCAGGAGGGAAAAAGGGTGTTAAGGTCAGGTTCAGACAGCTTCCCTGTGTTAGCTGATCTGCATGAGCGGCGTGGTTTGTTGGATCAGGCTTTCGAGGTATGGGGGTGCCATGCCTTTGGTGTCCTTGTAGGCCAACATCAATGACTTGTACTCAGTGTGTGTGTACTCACACATTACACATTTGTCATGAAGGAAGTTCTTTGGTCCGGTGCAACACAATTAGTTTCTTTTCAGGGTGAGTGGGGTAGGGGTATCTGTGAAACACAGTATAAACACACAGTTTACATTCAGCAGTGTCTAACTCATGTCTATCCTGCACTGATCTGATCTGAATACTACTTCTGGTTATATTGTAATACAGTACTTAAACAATAGATACCAATTACTGTAATGTAAAGTGCAATATACTCATTCTGTTCGACCGGTGCTGTGTAGCCAAATGTGCTGGGGACCCCAAAGGCAAAGACATAGAAATAGGGGTAAAATAAATGTTATTAAATAATAACGTTACGGTGGAGGGGGAAATCCTGGGGAGGTGAGAGGGTTTTGGAATCCAGGGAGTGGGGAAGTGGAGCGCTGGTGGGAAGGACTGAGGAGCGTGGATGCTGGGAAACACTGGGTTTGAGGAGGAGGGAGCCTGGAACAAAACAGAGTGACAAGGTTAGTGATGGATCTGTTTTTTCCTTATCACCCACACAAAGTACCAGACACTTTCATAAAAGGCGACAAAGAAAAAACAGACTCAGAACACAGGCAGCCATTGGATGTAGTGAAATATCTTGTATTCAGACAGAGAGAGTATGGAAGGTTACAGTATCAACAGGTGTTAACGCATCATCGGTCGTCGTCTCTCTCCCGTTAAACAGAGAAAGCACTGGATTTTAACAGCATCCGTTAACATAAACATATGACATCATAGGATGTGACACAGATGAGTTTCCGGGCGAAGGTGGACTTCTTGGATTGGATGAGAGTGATGATTACGTCGTCGTCAGATGAGGATGATGATGGTAGATGATGAAGATGATGATGATGATGGTGTGACAGTTTATCTTTGGACAAACAGCGTCCACATGTCTCAAACAACACGTTGACCTCGGCTCTGACCAGTCACTGGTCAATGGTGACTTTGTGATACTAAAAGAAGGGTTAGCGTAGAGGAGAACACCTAGATACAGTGTTCTCAAAACATTTCCATGTTGACATAACTTGAGGAGACAACAGATAGTCACAGAAAGCCTGTAGCTAGTTTGACCTTGCATAGGCAGAGAGAGAATAGGAGAGTACAGAAGCACATTTAACATAACTGAATTAGGCCAATATCACACCATTATATTAAATTGACATTTTAAGCAGGTTTATGACCCTAGACACACTCTATCAGTTAGCATGAACAGAGGGTTATTGCAAAATAGAACTCCCTAAAGTATGCTAGAAAATACAGTCTTCAACAGCCGGAAAAACTGACCACATGTAGTCAATGTTCAACAGTCGGGCGCTGGTTATCAGCAGCTTATATTGGCAGCTTGTCTTGATGGTGAGGTGGTGCAGCTGGGATGATTGGGACCAGCCACACCTGAGCAGCCTACTCTCTTTACATAATAATGCATATCTGACATAAAAAAAAACATTAATATTTTCAACCACTCCAAATACTCGTGAAATACTCCAAAACTCTGTTAGCAAACTGCAAAGATTACGTTGGTGATTGAATAGAAATATTAGTCCTAACTTAATCAACAGCATGGCTGGCTCTGTGTTAGGCTGCTAAGTGCTAACACCAGGGTATAAACTCACTCCTGACCACAACACACTCACACCACCGTCCCAGATGCCCATTCAGATCCCCATTAGTCCGGGCCACTAAGTCCATTTTTATGTTACAATAGTTCACTTTGTGATACAAGCGCCAAATTTGGCATGAACAATGCCTAGGACCTCCTTTTGCAGAAAAGCCCGTTAGCCACGCAAAAGAACCCAATATGGCTGCCATTTTCCAAAATGGCTGCTGGCGAAAGACATTCTATGTGTATTTTGACCTGGATTGTGATTGGATTTAGATTATTTTGGTATTAACATATAGTTTTGACTCCCCCCGCCCCCTCCCCCCGTTAGCTATGCGAAAAAAAAACAATATGGCTGCCACTTTCCAAAATGGCTGCTAGGGAAAGACATTTTATGTGTATTTTGACCTGGATTGTGATTGGATTTTGATTATTTTGGTATCAACATAATGAGTCCCCCGCCCCCCACACAAATTGTTGTAATCGTCACATTTGCAGGCACTCAGCTGTGTGCACTGAACACCAAAGCGGTAGCACTTGCATCTACCACGACGTTCAGTCTTGCACCGGCTTTTGTCAGTTGTTCACAAATCTGGGCAATTGGTAGAGTGTCATCCACGCTACTTGCCAAATGTCATCTTCTGCTCGCCATCCCCAGCTGGCAGGGCTCTCTGTATGACATTTGACATACAGTTACCTGGCTTCAGACAGGGGCAACTTGATAAGTGGCAAATTTCACATGATGTGCAAGAGATACCCTTGTAGGTGGAATGGCATCATAGGACCTCTGCTTCCATGCAAACAGGTAAAATCTTGCATCATCAACCCCATCACAGTACAGATCAAAATGATTTTTATGATTTAATAGAGGAGCACATGGCAATCATTGGAAATTCGGAATTGATTTTAATTGGCGATTACAACACTGATGTACTTCGGAAAGACACCGCCATACTTAAATCTTTCAGAAAATTCTGTGACATGCATAGCCTCACCCAAATGATAAAAAATATCACAAGGGTAGGCCCCTCTTCTCAGACCATCATTGACCTCATTTTGACATCAGACCAGTCGAGGATTCCTTTAAGTGGAGTCATAGAGTGCAGTCTAAGCGACCATAACATCATTTTCTGCACGCGTAAGATTCACAGATCTGTAGTTGACTGTCATAGCACGGTCAGCTGCAGGGCTATGAAAACTTACTCATCAGAAGCTCTCACAACAGCCCTTGAGAAAATGGATTGGTCAGATGTACTCAGTGGCTCCTCGGCTGAGGAGTCCTGAACTGGTTTCAAAACTGCTTTTGTGTCTGTTATTGATAGCCTAGCGCCCAAGAAGGTGGTGAGAGTCAGAGCCCGTACACAACCCTGGATGAAGGGAGACATCCTAAATGCCATCAAACTCAGAAACAAATTGTACTCTGAGTTTAGGAAATACAAAAATTTGCAACTACTTGAAAGATGCAGAAATCAACGAAATGTAGTAAACAAATTGGTCAAAACTGCCAAAAAGAATTTCTTAAATGAAAGCATTGAGGCAAACAAAAGCCACCCACAAAAGCTGTGGGAAGCGCTACAGAAATTGGGCTGCAACAACAAAATGCAAACCAAAACTACAAACATCTGCATTATTTCAAGTGGCGTGCTCATTACCGACAAGCAAGCGGTAGCGAACTGTTTTAACAGCTTTTTTACCACCATTGCAACCCATTTGGTAAGCAAACTTCCTCAGCATTCAGATTTGTACGGCTCTGACCACATCCATGCTTACTATGACAAACTAGGGGCTAAAAAAGACTCCTTCTCATTCAAACCAGTAAATGCTGATGATGTGCAGAAAAAACTTTTAGCCCTCCATCCGAACAAGGCCACCGGCCTTGACAATATCCCCACCAGATTCCTCAGAGATGCAGCTACTGCTATTGCCCCCATAGTAGCCCAAATCACAAACCTATCCATCAGCCAGTGTCACGTCCCACAGGATTTCAAATTGGCAAGAGTAATCCCTCTGCATAAAAAAGGAAGCAAATTAGAACCTGGCAACTATAGGCCTGTTTCCATCCTTTGTTCCATCTCAAAGGTTGTAGAGCGATTAATTCAAGAACAAATCAACAGCTACCTCAGCGAGCATAAACTGTTGTTTGAATTCCAATCGGGCTTCAGAACCTCCCATTCCACTGACACATGCCTGCTGTATTTGACCGACTACATCAAACGTGAGGTAGACGCGGGCAAATACTGCGGCATGGTTATGTTGGACCTCCAAAAAGCGTTCGACACTGTAAACCATTCAATTTTACTTGATAAACTGAGGGCGATTGGTTTTGACTGCATATCACCAAACTGGATGAGATCCTACCTGGAGGGAAGAGAACAAGTGGTTGACATCAACGGAACCATGTCCTCTTCCCTCCCGGTGAGCTGTGGGGTTCCTCAGGGCAGCATTCTAGGGCCGTTACTGTTCCTTTTATACATTAACGACATAAATGCTGCCTGTAACTGCAAATTGTTCCTGTTCGCTGATGACTCGGCACTCCTGATCTCGGGAGAGGACAAGTTGCAAGTTGAGGAGGCGCTCAGCTCCGAACTCTCAAAAATCCGTACTTGGCTTACCGATAACAAACTGTCACTACACCTTGGGAAAACTGAATCCATTCTCTTTGGGACCAAACATTCCCTCAGACAGATGGAGGTAAATGATTTCAAGGTCAAAGTCGATGACACAATTATCTCTAGCAAAGAAGAGATTACCTATTTGGGTTGTATTCTCGACAAATACCTGTCAGGTGAAAGCATGGGGACAAAGGTGGTCAAAATAGTAAACCAGAGAACCAAATTTATGGGCAGAGTTTCCTCTTTTGTCAACCCTCAGGCCCTCAGGACCCTCTCAGGGGCCCTGATTCAACCACATTTTGATTATGCTAGCACCTCCTGGTACTCCAACACCTCAGTGTCACTTCAAACCTCCCAAAACAAACTGATCCGACTACTCCTCGGATTGGGGCCCATGACCCACCTTTCTCCCACCCATTTTGCCAGCCTAGGCTGGCTCAGGGTGGAAGACAGGGTTAAACAACTAAAAATGGGACTGGCCTTCAAAATTGTAAATGAAAATTTGCCCGATATGCCCCCTATTCCCGCATATCTGAGTAAATACCTCCAAAAGGTTAGTGACACCCACAGTCACAATACCAGAGGGAGCGTTAACAACAATTTGGTACCACCCACCCATAAAACAAACTTGGGCAAATTCTCCTTCTACAGCACTGCCACCCAGGATTGGAATGGTCTAACCCCATCCCTCAAAAAATGCAGTTCGCTGGGCTCATTTAAAAGAGCCTTAAAAAATCACCTTTCAGGAGGCCAAAAGAGGAGGTAGTACCATTTTCCCGTTAGACAACCGACCCCCCCCCCCTGTTCTTGTACATATCTTTCCCCCCTTTTTTATTTCCTTTTGTTGTACATAGTGTTATATAAATATATATATATATATATATATATATATATATATATATATATATCTACCTTACAATTTGAATCAACACTGCATCACTCTTACTGTCTGTCTGAAACTTTACACTACATCATCACAACAAACCAACCTGTTACCAAGACGACGATGACGATGAGACGGTCGTCCCGAATATGGACACAACGCCAGTGTGACGTAATCTCACGACACGATGACATCACATTGGACCCGTTTTGACTTTATTATGGAGATCTCTGGATCTGTCTGTCTGTTTCCCTTTCATGCCCATATATGGGGATCTATGTATCTGTTTGTATGTGTCCTTTTATGCCCATATATGGCATATATCTCTGTCGCTTTTTGTTTGTTTCTTCTTTAAGCAGAATATGCAGCCTGCATAAATCTGCATCATTCAAGTCATCATCCCAGATGCTGGACTTTTCACTTTTGACTGGGCCAGGCGACAGTTTCCAGTCCGCACTGCTTTCGCCACCACCATCAACAAATCACAAGGACACTTACAACAGTTGGAGTCTGGCTTCGATCCCCTGTCTTCACGGGTGACCCAGCACGCCTAAAGTATGCCATACACCAGCAGGAAAACCACACTGAAAACGTCACGGAAAACGTGGTTTTCACAAAAGTGCTTCTTCCCCACTGAGGTAAGGCTGTTGCATTCTTCCATGTGTCATTTCTCATTGCTCAACATAACTAACAATGCCTACAACTTCACACAAACATCACTGCCTTCACTATCACATGATCCATGGTGGACGTCTCACATTGTCTGCTTGACTCCTGCCTTCTCCTTTTCTCCCATTCTGCAGGCTCTGCCATGACAACCTGTGGACCTGACGACGTCGCCACTGTCTTTCACACCATTTCATTCTTATCCACCCTTTACACAAATAAACTGCTAACTTCATCTCCTGCAATTTCAACTATCTTTTCACATTGTACACCACTGCACACTCCCCACAGGTCTGCCATACCAGGTCTGACTAATCACAAAGTGGGTTTTGGTCATTGGAGAGGTGATGCACGTCACCTCTTTCTGAAGTGGGTACTTTCAAAGCCTGCCGTGGATTTAGGAGAGCACAAAACTCTCTCTCACACTGTGAGGTGCCTGTAAGGTGGCACTGCAAAGTGAACGACGCGTCACGCTAGACGTTCGGGCCGCGTAGCGGCCCGAACTTCTAGTATATATACATATATGTATATATACATATATGTATATATGTATATATGTATATATATATATATATATATATATATATATATATATATATATATTTTTTTTTTTTTTTTTTTTTTTTTGCTGTTTTATTTTTTTTTTCTTTGTGTAATGATATTCGAACTGTGGTGCCACTATATATGTCTATGAATTGAATACCAAGGCCCTCATTGGAAACAAGTCCGCAAGGACTTTTATGAACGGACCTGTTAGACAAAGTATTTTAAATGTAAATGTGTTGTTTTACATTCTTTTGCCTAATAAAATATTCAATCAATCAATCAATCACCAGTGCTGTTTTTGTCATGCACTGTTACTGGTGGGTATTGACTGAGCTTCTGGCAGACATGAGACACTTCAGGCCACACTTGCCGGGTTTGCCATGCTGTCTTTTTGCCTTTTCCCACGAAAGGTTGACACGACATCACATCCAGTGAAAGTGTGAAAGAAAAGGATGCCAATGGATTTTTCAGGGCCTAGATTCTTCACTAAATCGTGAACTGGTAACCAACAACAATACAATACAGTACAATACAGTACAGTACAGTACAGTGCTGTTCAATAACAATACAGTACAGCACAGTACAGTACAGTGCTGTACAATAGCAAAACAGTACAGTACTGTGTTGTACAATAACAGAACAGTACAGTAGAGTAAAGTACAGTGCTGTACAATAACAGTACAGTACTGTTTTGCAATGTGTTAGTTTGTCCTGTTTTAAGTGGTTACTTAATTTTTACTTTACTGTTGTGTTCGTTTTATTTTGTCGTAACATTTCCTGTCTTGTCTCATTACCTTGTGATTAGTTTTATTTCTCCACCTGTGTCCCGTTAGTCCCTTAGCTCAGTGGTGCGCATTCTGCGCAACCTTTTTACAGTACACCCTCAGAAAACATTTGGATTATCCAATCACAATCCAGGTCAAAAAACACATAAAATGTCTTACGCCGGCAGCCATTTTGGAAAATGGCAGTCATATATATTTTTTTTGCATGGCTAACAGGGGGAGGGGGTGGGGGGAGTCAAAACCATATTCTGATGCCAAAATAATCAAAATTGGATTATCCAATCACAATCCAGGTCAAAAACCACATAGCATGTCTTTCGCCGGCAGCCATTTTGGAAAATGGCAGCCATATTGTTTTTTTTTTTGGGTGGCTAACGGGCTTTTGTGAAAAAGTAGGTCCAGAAGAAACTTTGTGGAAAATTTGGCGCTTGTATCACAAAGTGAAGTATCGTGTCACTAACAGCCCCTACTATCATGCACATAACACTTTAGAATGTACTATTTGGTCATTCTAGCAGCTCTGAAACACAGTTAGATCACACATCAGTTTAGATTCAGGGCCCTATTTTATGCCCAAGTCGGACTACCCACTATTTGGATATTTAGCATTGTGCAAGGTGCGTCCCTGCGGTCGAGTTGCTATCTAGCGCAAACAGCCTTATCTCTAAAACACATGTGCTTACCCTTACTTCCCATAACACAGTACAAATACTTTGTTACTGTACTTAAGTAGTTTTTTTTCGGGTATCTGTAGTTCTGTACTTTACTCAGTAGGTTTTTTTCTGATTACTTTTTACTTTTAATCGTTACATTTGAATACAAGAATCTGTTCTGTCTACTTCTTCCATTTTCCAAACAGTCTCGCTACTTTAGTTTTAATGCATGACACCGCTCCTACCCGCGATGTTAAACGGGCTATGTCTCTCTCTCCCTCGCTCTCTCTCACTTGCTTTATCTCTCCCACAAACACACACGCTGTTAAGTTACACCCATTTCCTGTTAATAGTGTAAAATGTGGTGCATTTGGAGGTAAAGGGGAGACACTTTATTGTGAAGGGACACACTGCGACCGGGGGTTATGTTGCATGCAGGTGAAACACGACGTTAATCGTAAAGATGATTAGCTTGTGTTAGCGTGCACCTAGCAGTGGTGGACAGTACAGAGTAAATGTACGTAATTATGATTAATATTATTCCTATATCTACTAGTTTAGTAGTAGTGAGCTACAATAGATGAAAGTTGAGAGTTAGTTGTCACTTTGTGCTTCAGCAACATGAAAATGTATACATACGTATGTGTATGTAGGCTATATATAGATACATATATATAATAATTATGATAATAATAAATGTTATTATTGTTATGATTATTATTATTATTAAGTGAAGTAACTAACTAGTTTCTTTTTGAGAGCAGTAACTAGTAACTTGTTACATTTTTTATGTAACTTGGCCAACACTGCTTATAACGTTATTTGAGCGAAATAGTCGTTACTTTTTTAATGTAACTTGGCCAACACTGCTTATAACGTTATTTGAGCGAAATAGTCAACCCCCTTGCTTTGTTAGGACACTGACACAGGTCCTTAGTTAATCCATTGCCATAATATGGCAATGGATTAACTAAGGACCTGTCCTATTTTAACAGCTTTTCTCAGTAATATTATTACTGAGAAAAGCTGTTAAAATAGGACCAGATCCAAGGGGAAGGCAGCTCTGGGGGGATTAAGCTGGACGTACACTTTGTCGTAAGACTTCCTCGCATGCTGAAAATGTCTGACTTACAGGCTTACAATCCGTAGCAGAAGTGATGTATTGTGAGCTTGTAGATCGGCTATTTTCGATTACGAGAGGTTATCGAAGCAGCATCGATAACCCCACATGACATGGCACTCGGCCCCCTTTAAGCCTTTCTTTTACACGTCTTAGTATGCAAAAGAAATCTACATGTTAATCTAGTCATACTAGTTCAAGGTTTCTGTATTGTTACATGAGTGTATAGGAGTAAAATTATTTATTTCCAGTGATGTTGCTACTGTAGGTTTTCAATGTAACGGGTCCCGGGACCCACAGGTGGTCATTGAAATGGGTCCCAGAAAAACGTTTTTTTTTTCTTTCTCTCATTCTCTTTGATCTCCAAGGGTTATACTTATAGCTACATTCATGTATGTTCAAATTATCTGAAAATTAAACAAAATTTGGCAAATTTTAAACTATTTGTAAAAGAAAGTGTGTGTGTGAGTACATTATATCCTAATGCAGTGGTTCTCAACCTTTTCAGGTTGGAACCTGACAAGCACCTGGAATCAGGGGTTGAGGCATTACATTTAGTTTGACTTGTTCCACAGATCATTTTGTGAGGCGTTGTGAGCTTGTAGATCTGCTATTTTCAAAATGTTTGCCTCTTTCTTATATTATTTAACAATTTGGCCAATGTTTGACCAGTTTTTATAGTCTATAGTATGTTTTTTTTTTTTTTTTTGGGGCTTTTATTGCTTTATTTGGAGAGGGACAGAGAAAGTAGTCTGACAGGAAATGGGGAGAGAGATGGGGGAAGACACGCAGCAAAGGCCGTCGGGAACGGGACGCGAACCCGCGGCACGCTGTCTGTTAAGGGATTTCAACCAAGGGTGCCTAGACCGCGACGCCACGGCCTAGGCCTAGTCTATAGTATGTTGAATACTTTTGATGCAGTAATGGTCTTTTTTCTTTTCTTTCTTAATAAGGTGTTAAAAGGGTTTTACATGTCCTTGTAGATCTGCTATTTCTGGCAGCCGAGATGCGTCCCTGTTTATCCCGGGCAGTAACGCTAGTACCAAAGCCCCCCTCGCACTCAGACAAGCTACTTTACAAAAAACAAGCCCAAAGCCGTTTATAATTAACAGATTTGGCAACACTGGACAGCACTCAGTGCAGCCAGTGTAGCCACAAACATAATCTGAGTTCCCAGAAGTTTTCGCCAGCTCTCGGCGAGGAACTTCTGGGCCAGAGCCCTGGTATTTGTGTAACTTACGCTTAGAATCTGAGCGGACACGCCTCTTACCGGTCTGAGAGCTGTGCAACTCGTCTAAAAAGTCCGACGAGAGGCAAACAGCAGTACACAACAATGGCGGCCGCAATTTCTGAAGGGGAAATTGCTTCCCGTCGCTCCTATTTACATGCAACACCCACTGCATGTGGATCCCGCCCCCTTTTCTTCATTGGCTGTTGATTTGTCAATAATGTGCGCCAGCGACGCAGGACGCAGGCCTATGAGCAGTTAGGTAGTGGGCACCAGTCTTCCTGGTGCCCACTACCCCCTATTAATAAAAGCCAATCAGCGTGTCAGGTGCCATTGCCTTTATGAGCCAGCTGTGCCCGGTATGCCTTATTCCCAGTGCTATTGTACACTCTCTCCTTCTCTGCCCATGGAAGAGGCAGTCCGACATGGATTGCCTTGGAATAAAATAATATTTGATACACAGAATTATCACTCACAAATTGCTGGTTATAGAGAATTTTAAATTACAGTAATCACTTGTGTTCTGAGAGTGCAGCCACTGCACGCACCAGTGAAAGCGCACACTCCAAAATAATTAATTATTACTATAACAACATGTTGGCCCTTCAGGCCGCCGAGTGTGTGTGTGTGTGTGTGCGTGCGTGCGAGCGTGACACGCGAACTGCGTTTTCCTCGCGACTTGCAGGCGAGGGGGTAAATATTTTATATTTGAATCAACTTTACATTTAAACACTAAAATGATTATATCCGTTATTTTTTATCAGATGTCCAATATAGTGTTTGTCTGTGTGTGTATATATGTGTGTGTATATATGTGTGTGTGTGTGTGTGTGTGTGTGTGTGTGTGTGTGTGTGTGTGTGTGTGTGTGTGTGTGTGTGTGTGTGTGTGTGTGACATTGATCTCCATATACAGTATGTGCATTTGACAAGGGCTATATGTGCATTTGACATTTGGCGGTGGGATTTCACATCATCTACTATCAGCTACTTCATGAACTCCATATTCGGACATAATGGTAAACCAGCAACTCCATATTGGTTGACAAGGAGCTCTTTATATGGATCCTTATATGATTTGTTTGAGTCTGATGTCATGATGACACGGTTTGTTTGGGTCTGATGTCACAGTTGAATGACCAATGTCATATTTGGGTGTAGCCGTGTGTGTGTGTGCGTGCGTGCGTGCGTGCGTGCGCACGCACACGCACACGCACACGCACACGCACACGCACGCACACACACACACACACACACACACTTTTTTCTAGGGATGCCCGATATTATCGGTATCGTTTTTTTTAAATAAGTTACAGGAGTTCTTACTGTATGGTGTGTGTGATATGAAATGTGAGCTTACCATAATCACAGTAATCCCGCATACTGTATATCGGTATCGGTTGATATCGGTATCGGAAATTAGGAGTTGGACAATATCAGTATATCGGTTATCGGTAAAAAAGTCAATATCGGACATCCCTACTTTTTTCCAATCCTTCCTCAATTTGAGTGACATAACATTGAACCACATCAACATAACAATGAAAGGGTAGGGTGGGGCTTTGGTATTGGTACAGTAGATGCGTGCAAAGTCGTAGTCGGTGGCCAAGCTGTGGATACTTCATTCAAAGATAACAACCTGGACAATGCTTTAATGCTTAACAGCTTTAATTACAGTTAGAAACAATATGCATATTAAACACAATTAGAAGTATCTCTATTAGAAAATGTTGGGGTTAAATACTCCCTGGTGGGAGTATTTAAACCAGTATTGGCTAGTCAACATTCTCAAAGCATTCTGAGATGCTATAAATTCTCCTATATCCAACCAAGAACTACTAGACAGAGTAATCGTTTCCGAGAAGGGCAAAGCTTCTCTTAATTCCAAAGCAAAACATGCCATCGTTTCAGTTAATACAATTAAAGGAATTGTTTGGATTATTTCTCTGTTGAGCTGTCCATGGTGCTGAAAGTGCTCTTAATGCATTTAAGTTGATTGTTTTTTTTTTGTTTTGGTGTAGTTCCACACATATTGAAAGGGCCGCTAGATGGCGTAGATGCTTATGGTGCAATTACACTTTCTTCTAGTAGATTCAATGATAACACTGTATTTGGAAAGTCAATTTCTAATTAACGGAGCAACTGTCAAAGATATCTCATCAATGTCTAGAGTTAAACCAAGGCAAGGTAACTACACAAGTTTCAGACACAATGATCTCGTGTGAGACTAAAATGTAATTTTTTATGAAGTCAGTGCAGAGCAGAGGTGATCCAGTGTGCTCAAGGTTCACGGTTCACGGTTGTTCTATATTGTTACATCTTGTGTACACGTACATACGAGTAAAACATATTTTTGTTTGGCTTACTTCAGACAATGTAGCAGCATAGATAATAATAGTAAAGAAAAACCTACTGCAAATAGAGTCAGTAAGTTAATACTAATAAGATATTATAGGTCAGCGCATGTGCAATTTATATTACTATAGGGCGCCCGGCCCGCTAGCCGCGCACAGGGCTCTTGCTTACTCTCGCTTATTTTGGGGTACCAAAATCGGTTTCGGTTTCGCTCGGCGGTGCTCACGCTAAAGGGAACAAAATGGTGTACCCGTAATGTTGTCAGTTTGTGCTGGTCGCAATTAATTATGCTCCGAGGAGGCAAATGTGTGGTGAGCAATGAAAAGTAGCCTACGGCACCTGTCAATTAATCGCGCACGTTGTGGCTTGTGTGGTTAGTGACAGTGATATGTTGTGGTTGTGTTAATGGAAGGGAAACAATGATAACGGAAGTGAATGAGTGAATGATGACGGAAGACGGGACTTATCTGCAATGTATTATAGGATATACGCCATCAGCTTGTGTGCAGGACCCCTTTATAGTGTCACTCACAAGTTATACAATTGGCCCATCTTATTTTAAAGAGGCACCCTGCTGATCTATCTAAGCACCTGTGTATGCCATCCATCTCTGATCCTTTGATCTCACTGTCCCACAGTAATATTAAAATCTTTGTATTAATTTAACTCAGAAGAGTGTAAAAATGGAACCAAATGGGCACCTGTTAATTGTGTTCCATTTGTACATTTATACGAACGATTTTACTATGCATCTTAATGAAGCAGAAATGCTCCTTAAGGCTTTTACATTCTATCACACTCCATCTTGTTGATGAAGTCTTCTCCTAAGTCAATCATCTTTTTCAGTGCAGTCAGTATCAGCACATCAATGTCATTATTCAGGTCAATTTCTTCATGGTAGTTCTTCACAGGAAAGATGCTGTCCATTGGAACACCCACTGTGTCTCTAAATGTGTCCATCTGTGTTGAGAGTAAATTCTAGTCAACATCCAACAGAGGTTAATAGGTGGTTTAATAATATTGTTTAAAACTTCCAATAGACTCACCGTGTCCTTCAGGTACATGCTCTGGTAGACATTTGTTACAGCTTCCTTCACCAAATCACTGACCTTATCAATTTTGGTGAGAATGCAGATTTGTGGAATTCCTGTCAAAAGTGCAGAAACATATTCAGACTACAGAGCCCATGAAGGGACATTAGCCTGACAATTGATTTTATTTTATTTTCTTTCTTCCCAACCTGCTACACATAATGTCCTTCATTTATCAAGCTTGCTCAGACAGAAAAATGGGCGTAAGCTAAGATCACCGCCATTGTCATCATATCAATCTATCGTGACTTTGACTTGAGCGTACGGTACTCTCAAATCTCAGTCTGGTCTCAGGGCGTGTAGGCTTTGGATACACCAGTTTGTTCCATTGTAGACATGCAGTGCAGCATTTTCTGGCAAACTGACAGGTATTTAAACATAATGCAGCAGCCAATATTAACTTAAAATGATGTAACCGAACATCTTAAGTAGATAAATAAGAATCGCTAACATATATAGGTAGTTGTAATTACGGGGTTAACAGGTGACATAATTACAAGCATTTAATAGTGAGTTATTAAAAACAATATTTTAGGTTGGAGGCTTAATCAGTCACCCTTTTAAACGGGAGCTTAACGCTTTAACAGTTATGCAGGTGTCCTGACATCTGTGCTGGGTGAAATTGATATTCAAAACGCATTCCAATCATAACATAGCCAATAGCCTTTTGGTGTGATTCGTGTAGTTTGACAAAGATTATTCCCACATGATAGTCTACTGTATATGAAAATCCCACTCGCAAACAATGTAGTGTGCCGAGTGCATGTTCCAGTGTGCAAAAAATACGCACGGCCGGGCCACGGTGGAATGCGTTCGGGCTTCACATGGATCAAGGGGGGACTCACTCGATTGACCTTAGGTACATGCTGCCACGCCAGGTAAAGTGTCAGACATTTGTGGGGTTGTGCACAATATTGCATTGATATTATTGCATTAACAGGGTGTCTTTGGAAGTTCCGAAGTAGCCGTGGATATCACAGTCCCAACTCAGGACTGCACGACTGAGGGACGGGACGTCACTTCTAAAATGATGTCTGACAAAAAAAAAAAAAGGTCTCGCTAGACGAGACCTTTAGTTTTTTTTCCCGTTTTTCTTTTCAGTTGCATAGTGTTCTGTCACTATGAACGTCAGAACACACAAAAAAAAAAACGTTTTAAGCTGTGGCGCACCCGGGATGGAGTTACAACATTTTTCTACTGTACCATTCATCCTGAGACATCATAGAAAAGGTAATAAAACCGTGGTCCAAATTCCCCTATCACAGACAACGCACGTTTAGTCATGCATGCCTCAGGTTTTCGTTTTATATGATAAATATTTGTAAAGAGTGCAATGATTAGTTTGTGATTTACTAGTAGTAAATTACTACTGTATCTCCACATCAGTGATTATCTTCCACACTGCATTGTTCAGATTTTTGACACGTTTTAGTTTGTTCACATGGACTTGGGCTGTTATGATTGAGGTCATATTTTGATGTGTGTGTGTGTGTGTGTGTGTGTGTGTGTGTGTGTGTGTGTGTGTGTGTGTGTGTGTGTGTGTGTGTGTGTGTGTGTGTGTGTGTGTGTGTGTGTGTGTGTGTGTGTGTGTGTGTGTGTGTGTCTCCACTGATATGATTGGAGGGGTAACTTTCCAGAGAATTTGCTCTTTCTTATTGACTTCCCAGAAGAACACATGGGGACGCATTTCTGAAAGAAGGGTGTGCTATGGGCGCATTATTTAAATGACTGTCGGTTGCAGCCGTCACATTTATTAAGCCTCCAACGGTTTGTACGCTGGGATTCGCTGTGGACGTGGTCGTAAGCTTATTCCTGTGCTTGAAATTAAGCTGGTTTCTATGTTCCATTGATAAATGAGGGCCACTCATTCTTATTATATAGTACTTAACCACACTAATATGTTTTAGGTTTTCCCTCTCTTATTGACAAAAAAAGTTGACAATAACCATAACAAATCAACCTAAAATGTGCTTTTACCCATCTTGTCTGCAATGTCTTTCATCTTCTTCATGGAATCTAGGGATGAAGTGGTCATTTGGTCAGCAGGAATGACCAGAGCCAGAACATGAGTTTCGTCCTCTGGTTTGGGGTCATGGTTGAAGTAGAGAGGATCCTTATCTGACAATGGTAATTCAGGATCGAACTGTATACGAGAATTTTACATTTTGGTCATAAAAACGATATGTAATTCTTTAAAAAACATATATAAAATATGGTTTGAATTCTTAATTTGTGTTAATGATGACATGTTATCATTAACACAAATGAATGAATCAGAATGTGAGACATGAAGTTATTTTACCGTGTAACCTTCGTTGACATGACCTCTCATAGCCGATATAATGAATTCTTCATGAACTCCTGTCTCACTCCCAAGGCCCATGGTGTCATTGAACACGAAGTGTCCGCTTTTGATTTCATAAGTTTGATACTATAAAACATGAACAAATCTGTAAGGCATTGCTTGTAGCCAAGGCTTCTAAAGGAGCATTTCACCCCTGGAAGAACTTACAGTCACTCAATGTTAATAACATTTGTAGTAGATAACAGTAGCAACATTTGAAATTTGCACCCTATGGCCAGAAAAATATAGAAGTCTGTGTGTTTGACTGGGGTTTGACTGGACTGCTGCATTTCTACAATGACCATAATGCTTTGGGGTACTGCCCTTCCTTGTGGGGAGGGGAGGCTACGTGGGGGTGTGGTCTACATTGTAGTCAGGAAATAAGGTGAGATAAAGAGACTATGAGTCAAATGACTCATAGTCTCTGAGGATATGGATAAAAATCGAAAAATACAGATAAAACACAAAAAAACACACCAGGATCATGTTTATGGGTCCTAGACCTAGATAAAAATAGAGGTTTGATGCAAAATCGGCGAAATGCCCCTTTAGCTATAATATCACAACAGAGATCATAGATAAATGTCATAATGCTGATTATAGAAGTAGTACAGACTTCAGTATAAACTAGAAAAAGTGCTCCTCGGAGCACAGCTCTCCGCCAGGTCAGGAAGGTTATTGTGGGCGAGCAATGTTTGGAATTCGCCAATCAGGATGGAATATAAAAAAGCGGACGGAACCATCTTGATCACTGATTATAGAGATAGTGGCCCTCATTTATCAACGCGGTGCAGCCTGAATAATGAGCGTACGGCGTGATCACCACACCTTTCGGCATTTATCAATATATCCTGACGTGGGCTTCATCCTACTTTACGCTGAGATCTCACGTCTGGTCGAGACCAGTTGTTGACGTTGGCTGCACCCGTTTATTCCATTCTAGACCTGCGGAGCACCATTGTCTGATTGTCTGACAAGCATCTGGACACATAATCCACTCCTAGTCCTAAATGTGTATATCTACACTAATAAATAATCGCTGTGAAAATATATTATTTTATAAAGTAATTTAAACAAACTGCTTTAACAGTCATTCAGATAAGATTGTAGATCTGTCTGTATTGCAAATAGCAGATATACAAGCTCACAAGCCAGCGTTGCATCGCGACGCGTTGTGAGCTTGTAGATCTGCTATTTTCAAAAATATACAAGCGCTTTTGCGCCGGCGGCCACCTTTTCATGGACAGTGAGGTCTACAAACTTACAGTGGCTTGTCCTATGTTATGGAGTTATGTCATAGAGAGTTATGTAGGCTACACAACCTGGCTGGGTTAAGGATATAAACCCGACGCTCCAATATTAACGTGGCGGCACGGAATCACTGCATTCCGCCCGAGTCTCATGTATCGCTACGCTACGGACACCGACATGAAAGACGAAGTTGGGCGGGCGTGCGTGCGTGCGTGCGTGCGTGAGAGAGAGAGAGAGAGAGAGCGAGAGAGCAAGAGAGAGCGAGAGAGAGAGGCGTGTGCGGCGAGGCCAGCGGGGGGGGGGGGGGACTGTTTCTTATTGGCTTTTCATGTCTTTGGTCGTATTCTGGTTCGTCTTCATGTCGTAAAATCGGGGCGTTTTGAGAATATTTTAAGGGCGTGTTATTTAAATGACGCTCGTTTCAGCCGTGACATTTATCAACGCTGGGACCAAGTGTAAGCTCGGATCAGCTGTGTAGGATGCGTTGATAAATGTGACTTCGACTTTGGTGTACGGCCGAATATATGGAAAAATATACGCCGGTTTAGACGCTGCGTTGATAAATGAGGGCCATTGTGTACCGATTTGCATGATGTTTGGACACATTTTTTAGGAGAAATACAAAAACGAAAAATGTTGGAAAAATCGGCCTCCTGGTGGCGATATAATAGGGCAATGTTAAAAGGGTGGCATTTGTTCTTCAACGTAGTGCAAATCTGCATGCAAAGTTCCACCGCAATCGGACGCTGCATGCATGATTTGCAGCATTTTGTTGAAAACGGGCCACTCCTGCAAACTTTAGATGTCAATGTTAGCCAATGAGGATGGAATATGAAAAATCAAACAGATCCATCTTGATCACATGACTATAGAGATCATGTGTAACGATGTGCATGAAATTTGGATAACATCTGAAGGCTTAATATCAAAAAAATGTTTTACATAATGCAGGGCAGATGTTTTTCCTTGGCCTCTAGGGAGTGTGCGTGCAAAGTTTGATGCAGATGAGTGCAGTTATAATTAAAAACGCAAATCGGCCTGTTATAGAGTACAGAAGTCCTGACGTCACTCGTTCATCCCCAGGTTCGTAAAGTAATTTCGCTATGGAGAATAACATTGGGTCATCATAGAATCGTCTCATATAAGAATTGTGGTCCAAAAATAAGCAAACTGTCTCGGCGATATTGTCAGGGAGGAGGTTCTGTATCGTTTATGATAGTCAGTCACTTATATTTGATACAGTCTGTTTCTGGCAAAAATTTTACTAATTCGGCGGAAGTCACATTATCGTTTTCTCACCGTCAGTTGATGCTTCATATCCATAAGAGTTAAGCTCCGCACACACCGGGGGCGATTTTTTCATGCGAATAATAGTTTTTTTTTTTAAAACATATAAAGTCAATGCAAGCTTCCACGGAGCGAAAAAGCAAAAAAAGTGAAGCGAAAAAGCGTCTTTTAATTATTCGGAACGAGTCTGAATTTTGCGTATATTCGCATAATTGCCGGTGTGTAATGACCTTAAAACCGCCGGGGTTATTTGTTTATTTTTGGAACACAGTTCTTATTTGACGCGATATTAAATACGTCTATGGGGATTCAGAATGGGGGAGGAAAACCGCGAACCAGGTAGACAAACCTAGGATGTGTAAATTACGTCAGACTTCGGTGCTCTATAGCGCCATTTTGTTCAAAGCGGAGCAATCCTGCAAACTTTGGAAGCCAACCTTAGCCAATCAAGAGGGAATATGGAAAATCGGACAGATCCGTGGTGATCACGTGACTCTAGAGTTACTGTGTACCGATTTGCATGACGTTTGGATCAAATCTGTAGGAGTAATATGAAACATTGGGTTTTGCACAAATCGGCCCCATGGTGGCGCTATAACAGGCCCATGTAAAAAATTGGGGGCAGAGGTTCTGAATTGAGTGTGTGTGCACAGTTTCGCAGAGACGGGGCCAATGGTGCCGGAGATTAGCTGCTCACAGACAGATGGACACACGGACGGACACACACGGACGGACGGACGGACAGACAGACGGGGTAAAACCAAGCCCCCAGACCCCAGTGGTCTCATTGAGCGGAATGGATATGCTGGCCATTTGAGGTACTGCAGATGGGGCCACTGTCGGCGGTGACGGTGGTAGACGGTGTTCGTTCATGAGTCAAGCCCCGGTGCGCTCACGAATAAACCCTATGACGCAAAACGCGTCACTTCTGTGACGCGTTTTGCATCATAGGGTTTTGAAGGCCCAAATAGGCCTCGCCCACCACATTTCCAACCCCGAAGAAGGGGTGAATTAGCATGTGTACATGTAGCATGTGTTTTTCTTTTATGACGTCTAATAAATGTAATCAAATATGTAAATTGCAATTTACTTTCACTAGTAGTGGAACAAGATATGACATGCTTACTTTTTTGGTGTAACTATCGCACAAAACAGTATCCACATGTGCATCATGGGTCATTCTCCCCTGTAAGATGTTGTTGACAGAGTTGATGAAACTGGATTTGCCAGATCCTACTGGTCCATGAAGCAAAATCCTCACGTGTTTGGTGCTCTTATTTTCAGGGTGGTATTCCTTCACACTTTTTAGCAGTGTGTCTTTGTTTCTGAATAAATAAAATGAAATAGGGGACAAATAATTGTTTGCAGAATTAAATATCTTTTTAGCAGATAATGTTAACAAGTTGTGTATTGAATAGATTTAGGTGGAGGTGTGTGTTTACCAGGAACTCGATGATAAACTTTAAGTACAAGGCTATTTGCTCAGATATTTCCCAGTGATTCCAAGTGTTACATTACATTCACATTTTTCAAATTGCATTTACATAATAATTCAAAATAAAGATTATCCATTCAAATGTTCATGAATAAAGCCATAGGTCTTATATGATACCATAAGGCATGGAATATGTTAAGACTTTCCCTTCATAATCTTGGATAACTGCACACCAGGCTCAATATAATGGAATGAACTGACATTATGTGCATTAAAAGAGAACTAATTAGACAGAGACTTCTGTCAGCAAAGCAGCATATGTATTTATTTTTGAATTTTCTTACCCATAGTTGAGAACTTTCCATGCGGGTTCAACTGAAAAAAGAGCACAGGTCTTAGACAACAATCTACAAAAACTAGTCCATACCCGGAAATGACTAGATCCTGCCTAGATCCGACGGGGCACACACACACACACACACACACACACACACACACACACACACACACACACACACACACACACACACACACACACACACACACACACACACACACACACACACACACACACACACACACATTCATTCATTCATCACAGAGAGAAGTTTTTCTCCGCAGGCCACCTTGCCTCGCTCTAAACGTAAAAGTAGTTGAAATATTGTAGTTTCTGACCCGCGGTCTGCTCCATTGCATCAATGAGTAAACATTGTACATGTTTACTCTTTAGCACCAAGAGCTAACACAATGTGGATTGGAACAGTTCAAGTGTCAATGTGTGTGCGAGTGCTATGGAAAATGATATCCATAGAGGCCCTCCGCTCATAAAAGGATGTGTGTGTGGACACGGCTCCTAAATGAAAGTCCTCGACTCCTTTACAACTTTGTTGCTGTGAGCGAGATCCCATAGGCAGAATCTCCGGTGTTGACACAAAAACGCTAATAAACAGCTTACATGTTGGGAAAGTGAAAAGGGGGCGTTTTGTGCATAATGCTAATAGTCAATGCCTGTGTCCAATGGGATCAATTGCTAAAACCAGTGAGTAGAACCATGCAGGACAGAGAGTGTGACTGACTGAGACTTTCCTTAATTATATGTAGGATAGCTTCGAATGACATCATACAAGTATGCATCCTATATATTATAAATTATAAATAATATTGTCAAATATTAATTTAAACCTGCACTATTTCACATTCCTGTTCTACCCCAGATTAGAACACCGGTCTCCTGCGCATTGTGCGCAATTGCTGACATGTTTACCACTGAGCTAACAAAGCCTTCCCATTTGCTCAGGGGAGAAATTGAATCAAGATTTGTGTCAAATCAGAAACAGGATGGTGTCAAAGGTCATGTCCAACCTAGACACAGGATATAAACGACTCAATAGAAGAGCAGGGAGACCAAATACAGTACAACCACCCCAATTGTGTGAGTTATATTTTATTAAAGGGCAAGAACACTCAAAATATGATCCTCATTGACTTACATTGTACAGTGCTCTTTTAGCGTGTAAACAAATGCAAACAGTCGATTCTGACAGTATAGAACATCACAAAACCCAGTACTGTTATTTTGATATAAAACTAACTTCCTGTTGACTTTGCTAGTTTTATTAGGAAGATAACAAACAAGTACTGAGTTGTGTGATGTTCTATATTGTCTGAATTAGCTTTGTTTGTGTTTGTTTACAAGCTAAAAGAGTGACTTTGAGAGCTGTTTCACTGTACAAGTCAATGAGGAGCATATTTTGAATGATCAAAGATTTCTAATCAATGGAGAATTATGTTTGATTTCTTGCCCACCTTTGGAGTTACATCCTGGCAATGTAACTACCCAACCTGTACCTAAGTGTTCTTCACCTTTTACATACTCGACCATACAGATTGACCAAATTAAACTGTATTCACAAAAAAAAAAATATTCGGAAAAAAAAAAGACAAAAGGAAAACATAATAGACCTTTAACTTTGAAAGCTCTGCAATTGTATAAACAAATCTTACACACAGCGTCCTCTGTTATGTTCTTCTCTGATGTGCTGAGGATTGAGAAACACAGAATTGCATCAGATGAAATGACCTCCAGCAAGAACAGACACTATAAGAGGACAGTTATATACTTCAAAGTACAACCCACGTTATCATGTAAAAAAGGTTAAAGAATACAGAATATACAGTAGGCATAAGTGTAGTGTATATAGCAGTATGTTAATTAGAAAAGAGACATTTGGTTTTCTTTCAGTTCATCACTCACAAAACTCAGTCGCATTGGAATACACCTCCTCAGAATAAATAAATAAACAATTTAATGAGAGAGACTCAAGAGACCAACAAAGTACAAGTACATAAGAGTGAAAAAATATTACCTGGGGCTGGTTGTGCGTGGAAACGTTACGGGAGAGTCTAAGGAGAGAGAGATAGAGAGAGAGATTTTTGCTTAGATTTTTAAGACCACTTTAATAAAATCTTTTTTCCAGAAATCACGTATATAGTGCCTCACCTACACACCACACCTGTACAAACCCCCAATGTCCCCACCAGGCTGTAGTAGGTGTTCTCTGTTTTAGTCTATGCCAAAGCATCGAGGCGATTAGGTTATTGGCAACCAGGACTCTTCCTCTATGATAACTGGGGTAGCAACCATTTCCATTTAGACATTGTTTATTGTTTGTTTATTAAGGATTAGTCTACACCGTAGTGGAGACTATTCTTCCTGGGGTCCAGGCAAAAAACATCACAAATCATAATTCTGGCATAATCCAGTAACCCCTCCCAGTTCCTCTTATGGAACTCCTGTGTCCCTAGAAACACCCCTAAATATTTAAAACCTTCCCTCTCCCACCTTAAATCCCCTGGCAGACTTGGTGGTGGCCCTCCCCCCCAAGTCCCAACCTGTAAGGCTCCACTCTTTCCCAGTTAACTTTTGTAGAGGACGCCTTCTGATATACCTCCAGTCTAGCAGCAAAGCCTCGATGTCTCCTTGTCCCTCGATAAAAACATTTATGTCATCTGCATAAGCCGACACAACTTTACTTGGACTTTGTGGCAGCCCCGGTAGGGAGAGCCCTATTAGCTGCTCCCTCAGCCTGCATAGTAACGGCTCTATGGCCAAACTGTACAATTGTCCTGAAATGGGACACCCCTGTCTTATCCCCTATGTACCGGTACAGGGCGGCTCAGACCAACCCCCACCTTAGATACAAATGGTCCACTCTATCAAAAGCTTTTTCTTTGTCTAAGGTTAAAATCCCAATGCAGTCCCCATACGTCCATCACATCTCTCATTTGAGACAAATTGTCCATAATAGAACGATCTGGCACACAATATGACTGGTCTTTGTGAATAAGTCATTCCATAAAAGTCTGCCCCTATAACATCCCAGAACTGTTTATACAAATCTGCAGGGAAGCCGTCGATCCACAGGGCCCGACCTGACACCATTCCCATCACAGCCTTTGTAAGTTCTTCCATGCACAGGGTAGAATCCAACTCAGAACGTTCCACTGGTGTCAACTGTGGTAACCCCTACAGTAAATCTGGTGCAAAAGTCCACTGCATGCACCTTCATCTGGGCTGGGTTGGTTGCAACACTACCATCACATAGCTGGAGACACACCATTTACAGTCTCCTCACTACCGTCTTCTCCAGGTTGAAAAAAAAGAAGTGGGGGCATCCATGTCCCTAAGGCTTATGAACCTGGATCTCACAACGTTCTCTTCTCTTCTCCTGCAGACCTGCACTGTCTCTATTCTGGTTAGCAGTAGATACGTTAAGAGTTCTCCAACCTAGAAATGTCCTGTTCTAGTCTGTTAACTGTCTGATTTATATTGTTTTTTGAGAAAGAGGTGTATTGCTGGCAAAACACTCATCTGTGCCTTGTCTATGTCCCACCACTGACTGCTTCTCTGCCTGCCACTGAGCCCAAAGGATCCAAAGGATCGTAAACTTTTCACAAAACACCTTATCCAGGAGCAAAGTGTTATTAAAATGCCAGTAACTTCTGTGTCTCTGTGTGGACAAGAGACTCTGGTGGTCACTAAAACCCACGGGAAATGTAAAGCTGCCTTTGAGTCTTGTGCTAAAGTATTTAGAGATGTAGAATCTGTCTGCACTACTAACATTGTCAGGGTGTTCACTCTCCATTCCGACATCTCACCACTCCGACTAGTGGCTTCCGCGTGCGGTTAGGGTTAGGGTTAGGGTTAGGTATAGGGTTCGTCAACGTCGGAAAGGCGACATGTCGGAAAGGAGAAATGCACCCCATTGTCAGCCATCCTGACCCATATATACTGGCGTGCTGTTGGATTATTAATCCTCCACATATCCACCACATCTATAGCTCTGAAACAATGTTAGCCAGAGAGGAGGATGACTGTGGGTGGGGTTCTGTCCCCATCCTGTCTGCTGTAAACTGAATGGTCGAATTCCAGTCCCCCCGGCTAGGATAACCTCCCCTTGGGCCTGCTGGGCTAACACTTCTTTCAATGTCTTAAAACAACTGTAGTCTTTCACTGCCCACATTAGGAGCATATACGTTTATATAAGAAACAGAAAACATTCCCTCCTATTTCAGCCCTAACCATATGTGCTCTTAGCCTGGTAAAGCCCCTCCCTCCGGAAAATCTCATTTCCATTAGATTTTTGGTTTGGCTTTTTTTCGTCGTTCACCAAGTGGACAAGCCTATCAGCGTCCTTAGCCTGGTAAAGCCCTTCCTCGCTCATCGTTCTGTGATTGACAGCGAAAGTTGGCCAATCAGGTGGCGAGTTCGAGTGAACCCGAATGGATCCGACTGCAGCCGACGGCAGCCATTGTTTTCTGTCCGCTTTCGGGTTTCGGTTTTAAAACTTGAAAACGCTCTCAAACTTATTTTTTGAGGCACGGAATTTACTTTTAAGATATCGTTGGAATAGAACTTAGTTGTTTAACTTCATATATTGGTGAATTTATCATGACAGAGCCAATTAAAAAAAAAAAAAAAACAGAGAACCTGCAGGGGCGGGCAGTGACACGCACGTATCCGAATAAAGCAACCTATTTTTGGCAGCGTCCCTTCAAAAGTCCCTTAGCGTCACCTTGGCGGGTGCTGAAGGGGAACAAACTGCTGATTGGCGGAAGGGGTTGTCAGTCAACGGTACTAATCCAGCCCAGCTCCCAAATTGCCTATACAGGCCCTCATGCCAGACTACTTCCTGAAATCAAATGCAAATGAGATTTCCGGAGGGAGGGGGGTTTACCAGGCTAATGTGCTCTACCATGCACCACCTCCACTGTGCTTAAAACCTTCACTCCTAAACTATTTGCAAAGAGAATGGCTACTACAGCACTAACATTATTCCTGTGGCTTAAGAACTCCTGCCCCTTCCACCACAGCCCCCAATCCACTTAATTGTTTATGTCACTATGGGAAGATTACATCTAACTTTTTTTGATTGACAACCTCTGCTACTAGCCCTCATTTGTCTATCCCTCCCACCATTTATGTTTAGGGACCCAACTGGTAGCCCTGCCATACAAATAATAGGAAAAGAAAACAGTGGGAAAAGGTACAGTGTAAATCACCTGTGTTTTATTTTTTTGCTTTTGTTTTACCTTTAGAAGTTTTCCTCAAAGCAGTAATATGCTTCTTTAACATATCTACCACCAGAGGTTAATCTTATAATGTACTCACAAGTGCCAAGGTTTTTTTTTGTTTTTTTCACGTCACCATAGACCCCGTTAAAATCCTTAAGAATGCGCGATGCACTGTTTGTAAACATCGTGCACATGTCCCTGTGTCTCCCAGTGCAGACCACGTGTCAAACGGGGCATCCATGTTGTAGTTAGAACGGTTTATGTTAAACAGTGATGACCGAGGAGAAAAAACTACAAGGGAGAAAAAGGGGTTTTAGTGTGCGCTTTAGAATGGAGGCCGACGGGAAACGCAAAACCAGATCGCAAATAGTTCCGTTCCGGTGGTGTTACACTGAAAATGGTCCGTGTCGAAAATTAAAAAAAAAAAAAAGGAAAAAAAAGGAAAAAGCACCTGGACCGTAGCACTACGGTCTCGGCGCTTAACAGTTGGATTTAATGGACCGTAGGACTACGTTCTTGGCGTTTAATGTGTTAATTTATACCGTTTTTGTGCATCCAGATCTGCACATCTGTAGCACTCTATGAATTTGCCTGTATCTGGAAAGTAGTTTGACACCTTTATTGCCTTGCCAAACATGTCATTTAAAAAGCTGTTTATTTCTTCAAGAGAATAAACGTCCTCACCTCCCTGTGAAAACCCATGCTCTGCTTCTGACTCGCTAATTCCCTCCTCGCTGTCATTCACCGCTGGTCCCACCTCCGAGCCACCTTGGCTCGCTGTGATTGGATCCGATGCTGCCTCTGTACTGTCCTGACTGACAGCTACGCTCTCACTCTGTGGCGGTTCCCTCTCCCTCTTCCGAGAAGGTCCCGCAACTTTCTCATCTACAATATTTCCACTTGTCAGGGCTGCTTGTGTTTCCATCGCCACAGTCCCTTGTTCAGTCTGTGACTCAGACTGGTTTTCTGCTGTATATGAGAGAGAGAGAGAGAGAGAGAGAGAGAGAGAGAGAGAGAGATATCAGATCCTCATAAACAATCAATTTTGCAGTGTTTTGCCTCTAACTTACGAGCCAATGCATTCGAGAAGGATTTCCCGGGGGATTTCAAGGTGTGCTGGAAAGATTTTAAAAAGCATGTTATCAGACAGTGAACACAGCTTGTGTAGTTCCCTGTGTGAAATCCTTACTATATTCATACTGATGTGTTATATACTGCTAAAGTATATTCAGTTATTTATTTAGGGTTTTAATTGATCTATTTAGGGTTTAAGCCCCTTCTCTCCTGCCAATGTGTCCTTTAGCAAGACACTGAATCCCTAACAAGCTTCAAGGAGCACCGTTCTTCACCTGACCCTGTATGACCACCATGTCCTCAAACACAGAATTGCATCAGATGAACTAACCTCCAGCAAGAACAGACACTAAAAGAGGACAGTTATGCACTTCAAAGTACAACCCACGTTATCATGTAAAAAAGGTTAAAGAATACAGAATATACAGTAGGCCTAAGTGTAGGCTTGTGTATATAGCAATATGTTAATTATAAATGAAAACATTTGGTTTTCTTTCAGTTCATCATTTGGCAAAACTCAGTCGCATTGGAATACACCTCCTCAGAACAAATAAATAAACAATTTAATGAGAGAGAGAGAGAGAGAGAGAGAGAGAGAGAGAGAGAGAGAGAGAGAGAGAGAGAGAGAGAGAGGATGCGAGCTGCCATCACAATACAAATCATAATCAATCATAACAATCATAATTCTGGCACACACCTTCTCCAGTAACCCCTCCCAGTTCCTCTTCTGGAACTCCTGTGTCCCTGGAAACACCCCTAAATATTTAAAACCTTCCCTCTCCCACACTTAAATCCCCTGGCAGACTGGGTGGTGGCCCTCCCCCCCAAGTTCAAGGTTCAAGGTTCAACTTTATTAATGTCCCAAAAGGGCAAATAGGTTTACAGCAAGAGTTGGCAAAACATATTACATACATTAAACATATCTCTCGCTGCCGGTCGCTGCGTGCGCATGCGCCCTGTTCCCTCATTGCAAGAATTGGGGGGGGGGGGGGGGGTGGGATGGGCAAAAAAGCACTACTCTCACGCCCTGCCTCCCAGGGAGGCAGTGAGGCTCCACTGTTTTTGCACCTTTTTGCACCCAAAATTCTTTTTTTTAATTAAATAGCATAAGCCTAACCTAACCCTAACCCTAAAACCGAAATAAAGTAACAAAGAAACGCCCAAAAACGGCCACAATCCGCGAAATAACCGCAAAATTTCGCGCGCGTGCATGTGCGCTGGGGGGGGCCCGAAAACTGTCCGTTGCCTAGGGCGCATTTTGACATTAACACGGCCCTGTCTCCAGGTTGAAAAAAAAGAAGTGGGGGCATCCATGTCCCTAAGGCTTATGAACCTGGATATCAAAAGTATGTTCTCTTCTCTTCTGCTGCAGACCTGCACTGTCTCTATTCTGGTTAGCAGGAGATACGTTAGAGTTTTCCTTCCAACCTAGCAATTTCCTGTTCTAGTCTGTTAACTGTCTGATTTATATTGTTTGTTGAGAAAGAGGTGTATTGCTGGCAAAACACTCTTATGTGTGCCTTGCCTATGTCCCACCACTGACTCAAATGCTCAAACCTTTGCTTCTCTGCTGCCACTGAGCCCAAAGGATTGTAAACGTTTCACAAAACAATCCTCCACGCATCCACTAGGTCTATAGCTCTGCAACAATGTTAGCCAGAGAGGAGGATGACTGTGGGTGGGGTTGACCGGTATCGGTTCCGGTAGGAACCAAAGAGTCTTCTTTGGGTCTCCTATCGGAACCGCTGCCTACCGGTCCACTGGTCATCAAATTATTGGCTTAGGAATGCGACAAAAACAAAAAAATATCCATGAATTCAAGTCTCCATGGAGTGACTAATCGATAGAAAAAAGTATTTTTTTGGGTGAACCATCCCTTTAAGAAGTCTGAGTAAAATCAATTTATTTTAACTGGTATTTTAATTTGTTATTTTTTAGTTTGTTGAATATTTCTATGCCTCTTTAACAGGTCCACTTTGGTATAATCTTGCATCCATAGCCAGATAGTTGTCCCTTCAAACATGTTTTATTGAGTAATTGTAATTTACGTATTGATACTGTACGTACATATTGATGTAGTTGTTTAAGGGAGTGTCAATTTACCTAGTGATGAAGAAGGCAAATTCCACTGTTTAATGGAATTTTATATTGTACATTAAGTACAAATTAAATGTTTATACTGTTCTTATATGCATGGTGATGTGTTACTTAATTGCAGTAAACTGCAGAGTTAAACCCAAGTTTTAATTGGCATCATATTACTTTATATCTTTTCTATAATATTGAATGTCACTTTGTAGCCATACTTTTTCTATGTATAATCTACTCATGTATTCCTTATTGAGTAGATACACGTAAATAAAATATGGTGACAAAGTGACATTCAATAATAATTAATAGATTTAAAGTAATGTGATGCCAATTAAAACATGAATTTAAACCATTAATTTAGGTACCGATAATAGGAATAGCATTTTAAATGTGTTGAATTAAGCAACAATGTGCTAAAATATGATTGCTATAATTAATTTCAATAGAGAATTCTAATCAATTTAAGCCAGATAATTAGTAAATATAAATCAATTTAAAACCAATAATTAGTAAATATGAATTAATTTCACTCGGATAATCAGTAAACAATAATCAATTTTAAACAAAAAATGAGTAAGTGTAAATCAATTCCAATCACATAATTAGTAAAAAATAATCAATGTCAAACAATTAATTAGTAAATGTAAATCATTTCCAATCACATAACTAGTAAAAAAGAATGAATTTCAAATATATAATTAGTTAAGTGTAAATCAATTCCAATCACATAATTAGTAAAAAAAATAATCAATTTCAAACAAATAATTACAAATGTAAATCAATTCCAATCACATAATTAGTAAAAAAAAAAAAATCACACCCAGTGTGAAGTGGCCGGTGTGGTCACAGTGGTCATCATTCACTTTAAAAAAAACATAAATGTGTTTTTTTTAAGTGCATAGTCCTATTTATAGGGCTATGCACATGTGTCATGTGTTTCACTAGCCAATCACAGTCCTGAATAGAGTCAACCAATGTACAATGGTGGCCAATCACGGTGCAGGGTTAGGGGGGTACAATGGTGGCCAATCACAGCGCAGGGTTGGGGGGGTACAATGGGTGGGGGGGGGGGGGGTACAATGGTGGCCAATCACAGTGCAGCTTATGTCGATGTCCAAACCTCACATATAGGGGCGGTTGCACCGCCCAAAAAAATCAATTTCAAACAAATAAATATAGCTGCAAGCAGCAACAAGCGGCAGTGAGAGAGAGAGAGAGATAGAGAGATAGAGAGATAGAGAGAGAGAGAGAGAGAGAGAGAGAGAGAGAGAGAGAGGCAGAGAGAGAGAGAGAGAGAGAGAGAGAGAGAGGCAGAGAGAGGCAGAGAGAGAGACTAATGAGGGAGTGACAGCAGGTGAGGTGGGTGGATCCAATCCATGGGAATAGGCCAGGGGGAGTGTTGCACACTAGGAATACTCTTCTACAAGAACATGTCAGAAAATTGACAAACAAATACTGTCAAAATGCCATTTCATCTTGTCTTAAAAAAAAAAAAAAAAAAGTGAACATGCATTAATTAACAAAGTCATGATTTTGTTCAGTAAATTATATTTGGACTGGTTAAATTGGGGATTGAACTAGGGACCTACAGACTTGCAGGTAGACAGATGTACTGACTGAGCCATTGGATAGACAGAATTGGATTTCATGTGTGGTAAGTTATCATACAGCATGGATTGCTTATTATATATCTACAAGCTTATAACACGTCACATTGTAGACCGGCTGTATGTGGTTACTGTAGGTGTTGTATTAATAATTAAATATGCAAAGTAACAAGTAACTAAAAGCTGTCATATTATAAAAGTAAAGTAAAAGTACCTCAAAATTGTACTGTGCATTGTAATCACTTGTATTGGTACTTGAGTAAATGTAAATAGTTACTTTTCAGCACCATTGAGGAGCCAATGACTGACAGGCTAGGTATCACCAGGTGCACTGATTGCTAGAGTGCAGAGGGACATGGGTTGATATTAATGGTCTTAACTCAAAATGTATATATCACACAGCTTAGATTTTTTTTTTTTGGATTCAATCGGAGAGTGATGTAAAAATAAAAGCTGTAGTGTAAAAGTTGCACGTTCATATAATGTCAATGTATATTGTTTCTTCTGTCTGGGTAGCTCAGTTGGAAGAGCTATAAAGAGCTATTGACTCTGAACCGCAAGGTCATGGGATCGAATCCTGGCAAAAGCAACACAGCATATGAGTGATTTAGTTCCCTGGTGTATAGAGCATTGTTACAGGTATAGACTCATGTGTTTGTTAATGTTGCTACCCTTTAAATGGCCATGGCCAATAACGTGGCATCGGGCGCTTAAAGTTAAATATTTGAAAAAACTACACATTATCTTTTTTTTAAAGCCACCAGGCCACTAATGAGTTGTGAGTGAAGACAGGTGTGATTGGTGATGAGTGAGAGCAGGTGAGAGGGGTGGATCCAATCCATGGGAATAGGGGGAAGGTTGCTGACTAGATGACTCTTTTCTACACCCACCCTCACTAACCTTAACCACGACCTAACCTCAAGAAACACTATTTGTAAAACTAAGAATTCCAAATGATGATCGCCTCAACGCATTGTTGGGGACAGGGATCGAACCAGCAACCTATGGATTCACTGGCTGCCTCTCTTCTCATTGAGCTAGAGATATGGCCGGGTGCAGTACGTTAGTCCGACAGTGCATTCCTCCGACAGCGCAGCGCTCCGACGTTTCAATAGTAAACCCGAACCAAACCCGCACCCTAACCCTAACCACACGCGGATGCCACATAGTCGGAGAAAAGGTCTGTCGGATTATCGCATGCCTCCCGATATGGCCTCCCTGATGGTGTCTGTTGATATTAGGGCTGGGACTCGATTAAAAAAATTAATCTAATTAATTAGAGGCTTTGTAATTAATTAATCGCAATTAATCGCATTTTAATCGCATATCAATATTTGACCTGAGAACAGTGAAAAGCAATTTTTTGAAATGGATTTTGGCATACGTCTTTAAGTACATGTACTCAAGAACTGTACTTAAGTACAATTTTTAGGTATTTGCACTTGACTCTAGAGTATTTCCAATTTCTAATACTTTTACTTCTACTCCAGCAACTCCACTATATCTCAGAGGCAAATATTGTACTTTTACTCCACTACAATTATTTGAAAACTTGAAAAACAGTTAGTTACTTTGTAGATTTCGATTATTATTATAAAACATTACAGCCATGTGAAAATAGCAGATCTACAAGCGCAAGGCATTGTGAGTAGTAGATTCATTAATCATGATGAATTAAAATCGCGCGCATGTGATCCGCACCGCATCGTGGAACCCCCCCCCCCCCCCCCAGCGCCCCCCCCCCCCTAAACGGGACAAACGCGCACGTAGGCGGGGGCTTCCATTACAGATTCTGACTTGCCCAGCCAACATTATCAAGCAGGCATCATGTTTTCATGCACTGTGCTGGCTGGCTGCAGTAGACTTTGTTGTTGTCTGTCATGCCTGAGAAGTGAGAATTACCGTCTGTTGGTGCGCTGCTATAAACGGTCCGTCTGAAACTCGTCCAGTGAGAAACGTTCCGCGGTGCAAAAATAGGTGCGATTAAAATGCGTTAATTTTTTTAACGCGATAATCTTTCTGTAATTAATTGATCTAATTTAACGCGATAAAGTCCCGGCCCTAGTTGATATCTATAGATTTTTCCGTCCGTTATGAACCAAGCCTCTGTTTCGCTAGCTACTCTAGATCACTGGTTCACAAAACATTTACCAATAAAGATTTTTTTTTGTCTTCTCAGAATGGAAACTAGTGAAAATAGTTGATCTACAAGCTCAACGCGTTGCTATCTGAAAAGTTGTGAGATTGTAGACCGGCTATTTTTACAAGAAAGTATGTCATACATAAAAAAACAACTACTCTCAAAAAAGCATTTCATGTTATTGTTTAAAAATTGCACATGTCTGAATTAACAGGGTCATGTTTTGTACAATGCAATTTAAATGTAAACTGTAATGAGTGGGGTTTGAACCGGGGACCTTCGGAACAAGAGGCTAACATTTTACTGATTGAGCTATTCAATCCACAACCTTTGTCAGTGAGAAAGGAGAATCCAACAACACAAAACAAAAGGGGGAATGAAGTACGTCATACATTGAAAATAACTACCCTCAAATAAGCGTTTCATGTTATATTTAACAATTGCACATTTATTCATTGATACAGTCATGTTGTGTGCAATGCAAGTGAGATGAAGTCTGCATGAGGTGGAACTCGAACCGGCAACCCTGTGATTGCAAGGCATATGGTTTACCGATCAGCCATTGGACCAACAGACCTGAACTGGTGAAAAAGGAGTTCACACAGATGACACAGTTTCACGCAAATTGCTCAGAAATCCTGGGTTTAATTTTTTTTTCTCAAACTGCTCAATATGGCGGAAAATCTAAGGGTGGAGCATACTGGTCAAAGTGATAGATGTGTTCCTCATGAGTCAAGGCACATGTGTAAGCAAGTTTCACGGCTGTCGGCCAAACGAGGCATGACTTTTGCCTGTATAAAGTTTGCATTTTCAAAACATTGCTATAGCGCCCCCCTTTGACCAATTGGAGTAAGATTGGTTTCAGTGATATTTGGAATGACCCTCTATATTACTGCAAAGTTTCAAACAAATGTGAGTCTGCATGTATGTGTTAGGGGCAGATGAATAATTGTCATAAAACTGCAATATTCATTGGCTCATAAAAGCTTAAAGTTTTTGCTTAGAAAGAATCCACTCCCATAAATCTGTTGGTATAGGTCCAAAGCTCATGTGTAAAACGTTTTGTGCAGATTGCTCAAAAATCCCAGGAGGAGTTTGATTTTAACTGCTTTTCATATAATTCAAAATGGTGGGAGATCTAAAGGTCAGAGGTCAAAAGTCAGAGTGTGAAAGTTGTTAGGCATGAGGACACGCATGTGTGTATCGAAGTTTCATGGCTGTAGGTCAAACAGGGCATGAGTTGTACCTGTTCAAAGTTGGCATTTTCAATTGAGTGCTACAGCGCCACTCTTTGGCCAATGGTTTTGAGTTTCGGGCCTTGGCCGTTTGGCATAGCCCTCTACCATATTGCCGAGTTTCGTAAAAAGCATATGCACGGTTGGGCCAGAACTGCAAAAACGGCGGAAGAACACGAAAGCCAAGGAATGCAATAAGGCTTCGAGCCTGATAGGCCTCGAAACCATAATTAATTAATGTAAATCATTATATCTAGTAAATATAATTCCTTTTCCTTAGCTTGAATTCTATTCAATTATATAACGTGTCACTTTGTCGCTACAATGTTTTTGATTAAACACTAGTCAGACTTTTTACAGTGCATAGAAATAATAGGAAAAGAAAACAGTAGGAAAAGGTACAGTGTAATGCGTTTTCGTGCATCCAGAAGATCTAAACCAGCAGTTTTCTGCACATCTGTAGAACTCTTTATGAATTCGCCTGTATCTAGAAAGTAGTTCGACACCTTTATTGCCTTGCCAAACGTATCATTTAAAAAGCTGTTAATTTCTTCAAGAGAATAAACGTCCTCACCTCCCTGTGAAAACCCATGCTCTGCTTCTGACTCGCTCATTCCCTCCTCGCTGTCATTCACCGCTGGTCCCACCTCTGAGCCACCTTGGCTCGCTGTGATTGGATCCAATGCTCCCTCTGTACTGTCCTGACTGACAGCTACGCTCTCACTCTGTGGCTGTGACGGTTCCCTCTCCCTCTTCCGAGAAGGTCCCGCAACTTTCTCATCTACAATATTTCCACTTGTCAGGGCTGCTTGTGTTTCCATCGCCACAGTCCCCTGTTCAGTCTGTGACTCAGACTGGTTTTCTGCTGTATAAGAGAGAGAGAGAGAGAGAGAGAGAGAGAGAGAGAGAGAGAGAGAGAGAGAGAGAGAGATCAGATCCTCATAAACATACGTGTCAATTTTGCAGTGTTTTGCCTCTAACTTACTAGCCAATGCATTCAAGGAGGATTTCCCGGGGGATTTCGAGGTGTGCTGGAAAGATTTAAAAAAGCTTGTCATCAGACAGTGAACACAGCTTGTGTAGTTCCCTGTGTGAAATCCTTACTATATTCATATTGATGTGTTATATACTGCTAAAGTATATTCAGTTATTTATTTAGGGGTTTAAATTATTTATTTAGGGTTTACGCCCCTTCTGTCCTGCCAATGTGTCCTTTAGCAAGACAATGAATCCCTAACCAGCTTCAAGGAGCACCGTTCTTCACCTGACCCTGTATGACCTCCATGTCCTCTGTTATGTTCTTCTCTGATGTGCTGAGGATTGAAAAACACAGAATTGCATCAGATAGTAGGGTCATCTGGAGAGAGATTCTTATCCAACATCTACTGTACAAGATTCTTGAGCACAAAAAAACAAGGATTAACATCCTCACATGACAAAGGTCTACAGACCAACAAAAAAAACAGTGCAAACACAGGGCTTAAATAGACAGCGATTAACAGGACACAGGTGAACTCAACAGCCAATCAACACTGGGATAGGCTGGGGGACTAAGAGGACACAAGTGGAAACACTGACACAATCACAAGGGTGGTTAGACAAGGCAGGTAAAGGTAAGTAGGCAGACAGGAAACACTGGGAGCAATACTACAAAATAAGGGTGACGAATGAGTTGACCTTTAAATTCACCTCAAGCAACTAACCTCTCTAGCTTTGCATACAGAATACTATTTTATGTTAGGCTATAGTGCTAATTTATTTTTGGTTCATTATGAAAATGTGATGGGATGAATATTATCTCAGTAGGCTACTGAGACCCTATTTAATGGGAAAACGCAAATCAGTAACTGTTGTTTACACACAAACATTGACTTTATTGACCTCAGAGATTACTTCTGTGTACTTATACTATATAGTATTCAACTCATCATGAGCAGAGCTTTCATTAGAGCCTAATAAGAAGGCTCTGTGACGATTTTGGGGAAAAGCCATCTTGCATTTGAAGGTCAACAATAGGTGAAATCATTATATAAACACCAAATATGTATTCCTTGACCAAAAATAAGCTCTGGAACCATGTATTGTGCATCATTGTAGGTCAAACCATTAAAAAGTTCATTTTCACCGCAGCCATTTTGGATTTTGGTGTCTCAAAAATTTTCCCCGCCCCTTTTAAAAATACACCACGGCTAAATTTGTTTAATAATCCTCCTAGATGACAAATCCATTGAGAAACGGACCTTTGCTCTCCACAGTCACGGAAGTGCCACAGATGACCCTACTAAGAGGACAGTTATGCACTTCAAAGTACAACCCACGTTATCATGTAAAAAATGTTAAAGAATACAGAATATAAAGTAGGCCTAAGTGTAGTGTATATAGCAGTATGTTAATTATAACATACTGCTTTCAGTTCATCACTTTGCAAAACTCAGTCGCATTGGAATAAACCTCCTCAGAACAAATAAATAATAAATAAATAGACAATATACAATTTAATGAGAGAGACTCAAGAGACCAACAAAGTACAAGTACATAAGAGTGAAAGAATATTACCTGGGGCTAGTTGTGCGTGGAAATGTTACGGGAGAGTCTGGGGGGGGAGAGAGAGCGAGAGAGAGACAGACAGACAGACAGACAGACAGACAGACAGACAGACAGACAGATGTCAGACAGACAGAGAGACAGATGTCAGATCCTCATAAACATACAATGTGTACATTTTGCAGTTTTTTTATCCCACGATTTTGTGACCTTTTTTTTTTCACCCAGTGCCAATTGTCTAAGTGATCCTGGGCACTACACTCCCACCACCAGCCTAGGGAGCCCAGGGCCGAGCTCCTCAATGCATGAGAGCCAACTGACCTTCTTGTCACCTGACAGGGGGGAGTTTCCCTGGTTGGACGTAGCGCGTGGAAGGAACACGTTATTCCAACCAGTTCCCTTCCCCTCCATCAGGCGCCCCGGCTGACCAGGGGGAGGCAGTATAGGGACCAGGATTACAATTTTTTTTGGTGAGGGTATTAACTACCCTAGGAGACACGGGAAGAACATGCAAAATCCACACAGAGTAGGCCCTTTCGCCAACCCCACCTAGGGTATGGGCACTGATGACGCGGAGGAGAAGACACGCCCCCAGCGTCCACAGCGTCCCCGGCGGGAATCAAACCCAGGACCTTCTAGCTGTGAGACACCAGCGCTACCGACTGCGCCACCGTGCCCCAGATTCGCAGTGTTTTGCCTCTAACTTACCAGCCAATGCATTTGAGGAGGATTTCCCGGCAGATTTTGAAGTGTGCTGGAAAGATTTAAAAAATAATGTTATCAGACAGTGAACACAAAATTGTTATTATCATGTGTAAATAAAACCATTACCAAAGAATCAACAGCCACCAGGATATTACTGAAGGCTTTCTCATTTTGGGGGCACTTCAGGAATTTGCCTTCCCAGAACAGAGTGTCGACAGTGAGCCTGACATCTTTTCTGCTCACATGTCTACTGCTATCATCTAGATGAGCTTCAATATCACGTCTGTGATGCATCACTACCAGAATCACTGGTTTACCACCTTTCAAGAGAGAGAAAATTAATAAATTAATTCATCTGGATGGATGATGTATAGGCCACGTTAATTAATCCAACAACTCTTAAAAGTGGATTTCTCACTCTGAATCTTTCCCATTGCCCTCTTGACATCAGTACCAGCTCTTGAGGGAATTGGGCAGAAAGCCAGGATGTAGTCACTTTGTCCCACATAATTATCCTTAATCTGTTGTCTTTGTTCAAGTTGTCTAATGAATTCTTCATGGGCACCACCAGTCTCTCCAGTCACATCGACAAAGAAATCTGATATCAAGATAGAGATAACTGTAAGGCTGGAGATCTTATTGGCAAACAGTCAAGCTGTATTTATGTATTTAATCACAGAATTGACACGACCCTTATCACATTCTTTAGTGCGTATCATAAACTGGCCAATCGTGTATGAAACAATGAACAACAAATTACATGGTGCCTCTTTAACACACTGCCCGCAACCTGTTAACGACTCAGGGCTCCAGACGAAATAAATTAATAATTACAAGCATGCACGCATGCACGCATGAGTGCGTGTGTGCGTGTATATATATATGGTTTTCAAAACATCAAGAATGTTTTATCCAATAAGGGTTTTTATGTTCATTGGAGTGTCACCTATGCCCTAATATTATTGCTATTTGAGAATAAAGCCAATATGTATATTTTAATGTCAATCATATGAATGTACCCTATCAATGTAATTCAGTGTAACGCTAAGTGTTTAAATAAATTAAAATGATGCCCTTTTTTTATAATCACAAGGTTATATCAATGCTTAGACTGTCAGATCCTCATGGACATACAGTACAATGTGTCCATTTTGCAGTGTTTTGCCTCTAACTTACGAGCCAATGCATTCGAGGAGGATTTCCCGGCAGATTTCCCGGCAGATTTCGAAATGTGCTGGAAAGATTTAAAAAAGCATGTTATCAGACAGTGAACACAAAATTGTTATTATCATGTGTAAATAAAACCATTACCAAAGAATCAACAGCCACCAGGATATTACTGAAGGCTTTCTCATTTTGGGGGCACTTCAGGAATTTGCCTTCCCAGAACAGAGTGTCGACAGTGAGCCTGACATCTTTTCTGCTCACATGTCTACTGCTATCATCTAGATGAGCTTCAATATCACGTCTGTGATGCATCACTACCAGAATCACTGGTTTACCACCTTTCAAGAGAGAGAAAATTAATAAATTAATTCATCTGGATGGATGATGTATAGGCCACGTTAATTAATCCAACAACTCTTAAAAGTGGATTTCTCACTCTGAATCTTTCCCATTGCCCTCTTGACATCAGTACCAGCTCTTGAGGGAATTGGGCAGAAAGCCAGGATGTAGTCACTTTGTCCCACATAATTATCCTTAATCTGTTGTCTTTGTTCAAGTTGTCTAATGAATTCTTCATGGGCACCACCAGTCTCTCCAGTCACATCGACAAAGAAATCTGATATCAAGATAGAGATAACTGTAAGGCTGGAGATCTTATTGGCAAACAGTCAAGCTGTATTTATGTATTTAATCACAGAATTGACACGACCCTTATCACATTCTTTAGTGCGTATCATAAACTGGCCAATCGTGTATGAAACAATGAACAACAAATTACATGGTGCCTCTTTAACACACTGCCCGCAACCTGTTAACGACTCAGGGCTCCAGACGAAATAAATTAATAATTACAAGCATGCACGCATGCACGCATGAGTGCGTGTGTGCGTGTATATATATATGGTTTTCAAAACATCAAGAATGTTTTATCCAATAAGGGTTTTTATGTTCATTGGAGTGTCACCTATGCCCTAATATTATTGCTATTTGAGAATAAAGCCAATATGTATATTTTAATGTCAATCATATGAATGTACCCTATCAATGTAATTCAGTGTAACGCTAAGTGTTTAAATAAATTAAAATGATGCCCTTTTTTTATAATCACAAGGTTATATCAATGCTTAGACTGTCAGATCCTCATGGACATACAGTACAATGTGTCCATTTTGCAGTGTTTTGCCTCTAACTTACGAGCCAATGCATTCGAGGAGGATTTCCCGGCAGATTTCCCGGCAGATTTCGAAATGTGCTGGAAAGATTTAAAAAAGCATGTTATCAGACAGTGAACACAACAGCTTGTGTAGTTCTCAGTGTGACATCATTACTATATTCATACTGATGTATTATATACTGCTAAAGTATATTTAGTTATTTATCTGATGCTCTTATCCAGTATTACAATCGATAAAGGAAGTTGGTTTTAAGCCCCTTCTGTCCTGCCAATGTGTCCGTTAGCAAGAACAAGCTTCAAGGAGCACCGTTCTTCGCCTGACCCATGACCTCCATGTACAGTAGTGGAGGCCTCTGAACATTTTTAATGCAATAACAATAACATTGTTATTATCATGTGTAAATAAAACCATTACCAAAGAATCCTCCAGGACTTTACTGAAGGCTTTCTCATTTTGGGGGCACTTCAGGAATTTGCCTTCCCAAAATAGAGTGTCGACAGTGAGCCTGACATCTTTTCTGATCACATGTCTACTGCTATCATCTAGATGAGCTTCAGTATCACGTCTGTGATGCATCACTACCAGAATCACTGGTTTACCACCTTTCAAGAGAGAGAAAATGAATACATCAATTAATCTGGATGGATGATCTATAGGCCACGTCAATTAATCCAACAACTCTTAAGGGCGTGCTCCCACCGCACTTTTATTTTACCTCTGGGGCAGAATCTGCCAATGCTTTGTCAATGCAAATGCGTGGATTCGTGGAAAAAATCCACAAGACCAGGAATCCACGCATTTGCATTGACAAAGCATTGGCAGATTCTGCCCCAGAGGTAAAATAAAAGTGCGGTGGGAGCGCGCCCTAAAAGAGGATTTCTCACTCTGAATCTTTCCCATTGCCCTCTTGACATCAATTTCAGCTCTTGAGGGAATTGGGCAGAAAGCCAGGATGTAGTCACTTTCTTCCACAGAATTCTTCTTAATCTGTTGTCTTTGTTCAAGTCGTTCAATTAATTCTTCATGCACACCACCAGTCTCTCCAGTCACATCGACGAAGAAACCTGAAATCAAGATAGAGATAACTGTAAGGCTGCAGATCTTATTGAGGAAACGGTCAAGCTGTATTTATGTATTTATTCACAGAATTGACATTACCCTTATCACATTCTTTAGTGTGTATCATAAACTGGCCAATCGTGCATGAAACAATGAACAACAAATACCCTGCCCGCAACCTGTTACCGACTCAGGGCTCCAGATGAAATAAATCAATACAAGCACGCACACACACGCGCAAGTATGCCTGGTTCCACCATAGGCAGAATCAAAGTTTGGTGTGACCATGTCCTTACACTGAAAACGTTTTGAGCCTCAAAACGTCACATCCAAATGGTGGAAACCAATACATTTTAACTTTAGAGCATGTGTGGATGTGCATGCTTTTTTGTTTGTTTTCTGTGACAGCAGCATAAAGCCATGAAAACAATGCCTTACTTTTCTGCCCTCTCTCTTTACACACTAGCAAGTGGATCCGCATAATATTTTTTCATCTGTGCCACGCAGGCCTCTCCTTATTATACATAATATGTATAATATTATATTATAAGGAAGTAGCTCTTTAGTTTGGTACGGAAGTAATTTAAGTTCAGCTAGCATGCGCGTTTAAAATATCTTATAATTTTATTTTACATTTTATTTACGTGCTATGACTTAAAATCCAACTACAACTTTATTGTGTAGAGCACATTTCAAAACAACAGAGTTAACCAAAGTGCTGCACAGTAATTTGTTTTTTTCCTTTCTTTTTGTTTTAAATACTTTTTTCATTGAGATTTTAGCCAGGGCAGTTAAGGACATTTTGACGCTTTAGAGCAGAATAAAATAATAATAATCTAATTAATAGTTTGGAATACAAATATTTCTGATTCAAAAGAAGGGTATGAGTTGACACACACACACACACACACACACACACACACACACACACACACACACACACACACACACACACACACACACACACACACACACACACTTAGAAAAAGCTACATTGTAGGCACCCACATTACACGTAATATTAAAGACAATAATACATAAATATAATACAAATGAGTTACGTACTAATTAGCATGTCTAGCTACAGTAGCGTAGAATCTAGATGATGTTCTGTCCGTCTCCAAACCGGTTGCAGTGATATTGTGAAATTTGCGCTAATATATTTGTTTCCCTCATAAATTTCTTGTTACTTAATTGAATTTGTAAGTGTTGTGGCACATAAGGTTCTTACCATGACCCTGTGGTGTGTTCTGTGATGTGATTCTGAGAAACAGATAAATAAACAGAAAATCACATCATATGAAATGACCACTAGTGAGTCACTAAAATAGGACAACCATGGACATCAAAGTATACCTCACATTACGTATGTGCAAGGGTCTTAAATAATGTAGTATCAGAATAAGGTTGTTGTTGTTGTGCGTTAGTTTTTCTAATGGTCATCATAGGCCTACCCTGTCTTATCCATCCATTTATAGACAGCATTGAGGAATGTAGTAGAGCTGCTTGGGAAACAGAAGGTCACCAGTTAATTTCCCGGCTGGTCTATGTGTTGAAATGTCCGTGAGCAAGACACTGCAACCTGAGCTCTGTTGCCTTCTAATAGTGCTCACTACTTCTAATACAGTTATAGGGTAATAGAGTAAATGCAGAGGACACATTTCACATACTGTATGTACAAATATACATTGACAAAAAAACCCAAAAGAGTGTGGACAAAAGTATTATCAATAATTATATTGATACTGTTAATATAGATGAGCTTTTCAAAAGCAAGTGTTATGGTTTCCTATTTGCAAATGGCTCAGAACCTGGGCTCTTTCAAATGAGAAGTCTACTTGCAAACGCATTTTCACTCACCTGGTCGGCTCAACTGTTGGAGGCATTCCTGACATCATCTGACACAACCATGGGCAAAAACGAGACATCATTTTTACCAAGTATTTATTCTGTCCGATAGGACTTCGTATCACTTCAGCCTGTCGATTGTAAGAACCGATACTTTCACATGCTTCAAGTCCAATCTGCAAGGCCACTCCCTGTTTACTCTGAGTCACTCAGCTCTAGCTGCCTGCTGATAGATGTAGCTGGAAGTCCGTTTGGAAGTTTTAAGAGAAATATTGTTACCAACAAAACCAGAAAACGTATCCTGTAAACCAGGGGCTTTTGGGATTTAAAAACCATGCTGATGGAAAGTGTGTCTTTACAATGTTGAAAATTAGTTATATTTTCTGTATGAATTATCCCCAATATAAACTTATGTTTTGATAGAATATTTCTTTAAAGGAGTAGTTCACCCCAAAATTACTCATTTTCTATCAATTACACATCACATGAAGCCTTGAATTCAAGATTATTATAATGTTTTTGTCGCATTCCTAAGCCAATAATTTGATGACCGGGTGTATTTCCAGTAGGAGACACAAAGAGTCTACTTTGTGTCTCCAACCTGATCCATTAGCATCTTTCCGCCGGTTATCAAATTATTGGCTTAGGAATGCGGCAAAAATGTTTAAAAATTCATGAATTCAAGGCTTCATGGGGTGTGCAATTGATAGAAAATAAGTAATATTTTGGGTGAAGTACTCCTTTAAGACATTGAATGGTTCAACAATCAAGGCCTATTGGAACATTACAAGGCCAAAAGTAAAGCAAACAAGCAATGCAAACGCAATGAAAACAATACAATTTTGAAAACGTATATCTTTCCTCAATAACCGACCATGTTATTTGTTCATGTGATACTACGCCCTATACTGTATAGCTTTGTAATGGCCTGTGTTTTTGTTGAGTTTCATAGGCTACTTTTATAGTTGTAATCCCAGCAAGGAAAAATAAATATGTTGGAAACTCCCTGGGCCAAACAAACTGAAACATCAAGGGATCATTTGGTTTTTTTTTCAGGAGGATTGATAGAATACTTTAACAGTTTGCAAACAGAACAGTGGTACGATTTTACAATGATGGACAGGAAGAGGCTGGAAGAGGCCGACTTAGGAGGAATTTTAAATGTGTAGTCTGTACTGTGGCAAAATGGCAAACTATAAAAGCATACAACAAAACAAATTGCCTTATGACTTAGTTCATGTAAGGGCACTGCAAGGCACACATAGCAGCACTTTGTATTCATAAATTGTCAAATAGCGGCATCTAGTGGCCACTCTTAGCAACGTCAACCAAATGACTGAATGAAACTGAAGAAAAAGACACTGGCAGCTACACTGAACATAATATGGAGGACAGACGATTCATTCAATCTGAAGACTAGACCACCTTCAACAAACAAATGAAGAGTGGGCATCAAACCAGACTGGGCACTTGGTAAATCTTGGCACCAAAACAGTGGGCACTGGAAATACTGGGCACCAAAACAGTGGGCACTAGAAATATTGGGCATCCAAAACAGTGGGCACTGGTAATGTCCTTGTCCGCAGCTCCGTTTCTTTATTATCAGCAATAACAATAAGGTTTCCGGTTGCCTTCAAAATAAGACCGTTAATTTGTAATGTTTCTTAAGAGACACAAATCTATTTTAAAAATACATTTATGATGTATGTCTTTTAAATGGTGCATATTAGAACACTTCTAAGTGCCACGTTTAAAAAAAAAAAAAGACAAATGTATTTAAAAAATCACACCTGTGTGAAGGTAGCGGCGCCTTTGATATATTTTGTCATAGATATGTGTTTCTACTAGAGAAACACTATTAAATCTCTGTAAATTTATTTCAAGGCTTCCAGTGGCACTAAATAGTGCCATTGGAAGCGAATCACCAAATGCATTCCAAGGTAAGTGGCAAAAACTGATCTGTCATAGCTGATAGAGTGGGTACCTAAAAAATAAACTTTGTGTGTGCGTGTGTATAAATGTGGTACCAGAAAGATATGTATGTGTTATGAAATAATCTATACAATTTTTATAAGCCGTACCCAGAGTGTTTATGTTCCGGACTTTTACAGTTTATATAAACCATCTAATTTTGTATTCATGATATAATATTGATGTCATGAATAGTTCCCTTGCCTGACCAATCAGAACGTTGACGGGCCTGACCAATCAGAACGTTGACGGAAAAGCCAGGTATAGAGCAGGACCATCGCCGTTAAAAATACATACAAAAAAAGAAGGGGGAAAAGCATGAGAAAATAAAAATATATACAAAAAAAAACATGAGAAAATAAAAATATATACATGAGGAAATAAAAAATAAACCTTGACATCATAGTGATGTCATGAATAGTCCCCTTGCCTGACAAATCAGAACCTTGACGGGCCTGACCAATCAGAACCTTGACGGGCCTGACCAATCAGAACGTTGACGGACCTGACCAATCAGAACCTCGACGGGCCTGACCAATCAGAACGTTGACGGACCTGACCAATCAGAACCTCGACGGGCCTGACCAATCAGAACGTTGACGGACCTGACCAATCAGAACCTCGGCGGGCCTGACCAATCAGAACGTTGACAGACCTGACCAATCAGAACGTTGACGGAAAAGCCAGGTATAGAGCAGGACCGCTCTATACATAGTAGTGATGTCATGAATAGTAACATAGTGATGTCATGAATAGTGACCAATCAGAACGTTGACGGACCTGACCAATCAGAACGTTGACGGACCTGACCAATCAGAACCTTGGCGAGCCTGACCAATCAGAACGTTGACGGACCTGACCAATCAGAACCTTGGCGAGCCTGACCAATCAGAACGTTGACGGACCTGACCAATCAGAACCTTGGCGAGCCTGACCAATCAGAACGTTGACGGACCTGACCAATCAGAACCTTGGCGAGCCTGACCAATCAGAACGTTGACGCAAAAGCCAGGTATAGAGGGCTAATATCCGCTCTATACCTAAAGGTATAGAGCGGCTAGCGCCGCTAAAAATACATTTATGATGTATGTATTTTTAATGGCCTACACTAGATCACTTCTACTAAGTGCCAAGTTGTTCCAGATTTAAATTGGCTATTGATCGACATTAAATGTGCAATTAGCACAGTTTCTGATCCTGTTTTGCACTTTAACTGGACATGTGTGTGTTACATAATGTATTGTTTTTGTATTGTTTGTCCATTGTTGTAATAATGCTGCCTCTAGGCCAGCTCACTCTTGGAAAATTATGAGGATATCCTATTGTTAATTGGAGAAGCAAATAAGCAAGGGATAATGCATGATAATGCATTAACCACCGAGGCGAATCGCCCTGTCGGGCTTTAAATTTCAATAATGACTACCTCCTCATGCATTATCCCGCTTATTACACGGCTACTTAATAAATACATATAAATGTACCAAAAAGTAACAACAAAACGAAGTAGGCCTATTTCCTTGCTTACGGCAATGACAGTATTCCATAAGTATTGGGCTGGGCGGACAAGTTCGCCTTGGAAAACAAATGACAAAATAAAAAAAAACTCGCCCCAAAACACACTCGCCCCCCATTCGCTGCCGATTTGCCTGTAATACCGCCGGATTTGCACCGGGTGACTGTGTTTTGGGGCGAGCGTTTTGGTATTTCCCCCGTTGTTGAGCCACGATAAACAAGGAAGTGCAGTGGATCAAATATAATGATTTTTCGGTTATTGCATGCATGCATCGTCTATTTCTCACTTCAAATGTTTTCAAAAACATTCTTGAGAGCAACGTTTAGGGTCAGGGGGCCTACGGATAATTCCTTTTCTACTCCAGGTTCAAAAAACAAAAAAGCCATATCCGTTTTTCATTCTAAAGCAAACAAACAAAAAAGGTCTCTTTTTCCATGTTTACTCTACAAACCCAGAAACACTAAAACGACACCAAAGCGGTCGCTTTTTTCGTTTTTGCCCATTCCTTTTGTCATTCTTTGAGGTGAAACTGAAGAAGGAATAAGGTGTTGCTTTTTGCTTTTTTCATGTTGAGAACTCGGATCCAAAACGGAAGTGGCGTCATTTCACCGTTCTGCCTTACAGAATGAATAAACGCTAAATCAAGTCAAAACTGCCCGCTTTTTCATTTTTGTCTTTTGCATTCTATCATTATGTATTTTGGGACTAAAGAAGTAAATTGGCGTCATAGTGTTTTCCTTTTCAGTTTCACAATACGAAAAACCCAAATGGATTATTTTATTTTGATTTATTATTTATTTCCTTCTCAGTAAAAAGAGAGTAAATTGGCGTCATAGTGTTTTCCTTTTCAGTTTCACAATACGAAAAGCCCAAATGGATTATTTTATTTTTATTTATTATTTACTACCTTCTCAGTAAAACAGAGAGACGTCACCGTCGTCACGGGAGAGGTGGGGGCGGGGCGGAGGCGGGGTGCGGTTTGGGGTTTATGCATAGGGTTTATGCGAGGTTAATGGAGGTGGAGGATTTGGGAGGTGGGGGGTGGGGGCACAGCTTACATGCATTTTCTTTCTTTATTATTATTTTTCTCACTTTCCCCAAGAATTGTGTTAAATTGAGCATAAAGTTTCATGACTTTAAACAGTAGGCGATTAGCGTAGTGGTTAGGCAGAGCTGACAAGTGTCTGTGTTGCGCCCCTAACATAGTCAATCTGCGCTGCAGTGTGAGCTTGTGGATCTGCAGCGATCCTGATGAATTATGCTTAATAATGTGACATTGTAGCCTTCGTCTGGCAGAAGGGGGGGGGGGGATAATGAGAATAAAAGTAAAATCCTTCAAATTATTGAATGATTATAATTATGATGAGGTAGGCTCTGTCTATTTATTTTGTCTATCTATAAATCTATTTTTCGTCCTTTTTTTATTAGACATTCATGTGGTCTTTTTCTGCCTATATTGATAGGAACAGTAGACTGACAAGAAATGGGGAGGACACGCAGCAAAGGTCGTCGGGATCGGGAGTCGAACCCCCCTGTCGTTGCCAGGCTGGATTACCTGCCAACGATCCGGGCCTATTTTCTCTTTTCTATAGAAATGCAGAGACTGTTCCCGAACATTAATGATAGCCTACTATGCGAATATAGTGCTATGTAACACTTAAATACATTTCATATATATTTTTTAAAGCAGCCTCATGTTTCATTTACTTCACCTCATTGGAACACAAAATAAATGCCTGCCTAATGTTATACCTCTTGTCAACCAGTAGGTGGGAGGACAGCACCTCTAACCATCTCATTAAACTTTCATAGACTTTAATGTTTGCCATCAGTAAGGTGGTGTAACTAAGTCTACACTGCAGAAAAACAACCAGGACCATTGTAATGAATTTCAGAATGAATGAGCAGATGCCCCGTTGAAATAATATCAAAACGAAATCATATTATAATGCTTGTATAACGTGCCATATGTATTGTATTATAATCATTATCGTCATAATATTAACCAAACAGACATGTGTGGCACGCATGTGTCATGCGCAATTACTGCAACCTAAGCAACCATCATATAACAAATAACATAGCAGAGAGAGAGGTGTGCGCTTCTTATGGTATAAGAACTATACAGCGACTGGACTGACATGACCTTTTAACACTGCCAATTTTCCTACTCATTCCTGTGTGCGTCTTTGACCAACCAACCACTCCCCATTTAAAGAAGAAATATGCTATATGTCTGTTATTGAGCTGGCCAGTAAACTCCACTTGTCTAGGACTTGGTGACGGTGTTGTGATCATTCTGTTTGACAACCCAGGACTGTTGTGAGCTGGAACTGCAATGCTGTTGGCAGATTTGATGTATCGTACCTCTTCTGAAACAAAGCCATTATTCACAGGACTACAATTAAGCAGACATAAATAGCTGAAAGCAACTGAATTACTTAAAATCTGTAAAAGAAAAACAGCCAACAGCAAATATGGGAAATGCAGAATCTGCGCTGTTAATAGTGTGACCTGCAGATGGACATGGTAATGTTACAGATATACTCATCAAAGAAATACTCATCAAAGAAACGGGACAATTAGTACAAAACATTTAATCCAAATATTGTACAAAACTCAATAAAACATTTGTACCAAAAAAACGATCTGACAAGTATGCCATAGAAAATGAAATCATGGGCCAAGTACACAAGATAGACACATATAGTTTCAAATCAGCAACACACAAAATCATACAAAACGCTGTACAACCCAGACCAGACGATGTCCATCAGCAACTCAATAAGTGACAGGCTTTGGACCAGGTTTGGAATAATGTCCTCATCAGTGCCTTCTCTGTTGTTTAAGTGCTGGAGATGTAACGGCACTGTTTGTTTTTACAAACCGGTCCGGGGACCACTTACTTACGGGTCCTCAAACATCCCCAGAAACATCCCAATTCAACATCCCCAGAAACACTACAAAGAACATCAGTTGTTCTCTGTAGTGTTTCTGAGGATGTCGAGGATGTCATCCAGTCCCCTGAGCTCCAAACGATTGCCACCGAAGCTGGGGTCTGCACATTTGGGGCAGTTTCTTGTGTTCTGGAGCCATTGTTGGACACAAATTCGGCACCCAATGACAGCCTTGCAGGCGGGATCCATGACCGGATTCATGATGGTATCTTCAAGATTCATAAACAGAACAATAATTTGATCAGTATCTCTCATATGTCAGTAGTATACAGTTGTAAAAAAAATGTTTTGTAAATGTGAATTAGAAATACAAACCATTGCAGATCACACATTTCAGTGCCCCTCTGACAGTAGCAATCTGAGCTCCTGTCATGACCTCTTGAGAGGAGTTGATGAGTTCGCGCATTTCTTCAATGGCACCTGGGAGGCCATCAGCTGCCAGAACAAGGTCCTCTATGTTCTGCTGGGTCTCACTGTCGACACCGTGGGCACTGTGGGAAGGAGGAAAAAAAATGTAATTGAGACAATACAAATTTCACTTGCCATTACAATAAGGTTTTGGTTCTTTACATTTGTTCAATAGATAACAATTAACGCAATCAAATATCAAAATGTGAAGACCATGAAAAACATAAGATTAGCAAGTGCCATAGATTTGAGGATTTTCATTTATACTGTGTCCATGTTTTCGTGTAACAGATTCTCTATATAATGTAATGAACCGTCTTCTGTCACCAGTTATCACCCAGTTATAGTGCCACATCTGCTCCCATGTACATAAAAGGTTACATTTCTTTTTTTTTTGTGACCAACTTTTTATTAAAGGTAAGAGACATTACATCACATCACTGTGTGGGCAAGCAGTTCATACAAATTCTCACAGTGGCATACAAAAGTGTCTTTTCAGTACATAGATCGTCCGTCAGTATGCACTGGGGTTAGAGTTAGTCATGTACTGTATAGCCTGCCTGCTGGTAGTTGTGACAGTCTCTTCCTCTGATCAGAAAAAAAATCACATTTCAATAAAGATAAGCAGACACCTCACACCGACCTGTGGCACATATTTACCAACATGGTGAAACCTCCCCATTCAATCAAATGCAATGTGTATGTCTGCATTTAGAAATTGTTTTTGGTTTGGATAAATTCAATGCTTATTACCTAGTCCTCCGTCTAATGGCTCGCTGGAGCTCCTGGTAATCGCTCTCCAAGAGTGCGACCACTAGGCGTGTGCTCCCACGTTTCCACACGTTTGCTATGGAACAATGAAGCAAAATTGATTCAAGAACAGCATTAAACCATTCACATATTAGATAGATAAAACATTAGGCAAATAATATCAAAGTCAGAGTGCAGACATCCACACCAGAAGTTATTTTGTGTCATCCTACTACTGTATGTTGCTAGTTTTTTATTTTTAGTCTTCATTTAATTAGACAAGTTTACTCTTGAAGGCATAGATGTCTCTTTTACTTTCATCTGCCATTTTTTTGGAACTGCAACCTTAGGTAGGTACTGCAATAGATTCCCCTGGCAGTATCAATAAATGTCTATTTATCTTGCCCTGCCCCCTCTGTGATAGATAGATATATGCAAATGTAAGTATACAATATCCGATTATAAAGGCTATAATTAGGGCAGATCTGCCCTGTTGAAACCTGTTAGACTTTAGTTATAATGTTAAAGGTAGGGTAAGTGATATTTTTGTGTTAAAAGGTTAAAGCACTATATTCTGATAGTAATCATTGCTATTGAGTGTTTGTTAAGTAACAGGAGTCTCCCCGTCTCTCCAGCTCTTTAATAAACAGAAAATACATTTTCCGGTAGGTGCCAAAATCTCAGCCAATCAGGAGAAAGTACCCATTTTTAAGCTTCATTTTTATAGTGTTCCAGTTTCAATTTTGCCTGCTCATTTCTTAAGAGTCATTACTTCCAATTGCACTTGTTTAATCTATATCCTGATTGAGTTCTCTATTCTGATTGGATAAAATTGTAAATGAAACTGAAACGAAAATGCATTTTCGGTTTTATAAATAGCTGGAGAGACAAGGAGACTCCTTTTACTGAACAAACACTCTATAGCAATGAGTACTATCAGAATATACTGTAGAGCTATTTAACACTTATTTTAACCAAAGAAAATCACTTACCCTACCTTTAAGTACACAAGCTTAGTCAGGCTAAGCTTCCCAATGTCACTAGATTTTAAACAAACGTAATTATTCATTAAAAGAATAAAAGACATAAGATGAAAATACCCAAACATACAAAGGCTCTGAGATGTGAAGCATTCAGCCAAGCCAGAGAAATTGACCAGATTTGAAAATATCTTAACGTACCGGAGTCTGTGCTGGAGGCAACCAAACGGTTTCCTTGACCATCGCAGAGCAACACTTGTTGGTCTGTCGCCAGCTCTAGTTTTATTTTCTCACAGACGACAGAAGACTGCGCCTCCTGCTGAGTCAGGGTGAGGATCATCTTCTGCTCCAGGACCAGTCTTCCTCTCTCCACTCTCCCAATGATTATGTCTCTGTACAGACAGAGACACAAGGGGGATGGGGGGGGGGGGAGGTTGATTTTTTTTACAATTCCTGGCTTCACAAAGTATTACTCTGCATAATATACAGTACATATCATTTGTTCTTACCTGTTGAAAGTAATTGGTGGAGGAGGGGTAGCAGCTAGTGCCACAGGAGCAGCTCTACCAAGGGTCTGAGGGAACCAGAACCCCGTTGCTGCTGCAGAGGTACTGGGTGCAGGGGAATCTGAAATGATACGATTCAAGTAGATGTCCGCTATTAATATGATCATAGTAGAGACTAAAATAGCTTTAGTCTCTACAATCCAATGCTAGTCTGTGAAAACTAACAGCCTTCATACAGATAAAATGTCACTGTTGAAATTGTCACGTCAGTAATTTCAGCCCTGATAAAATGGACAAAGTCTAAATTCACTGACTGGATAGTTTAAATGTTTAAATGTGAATCGTTTCTGGCTTCTTTACTCCTCTGACAATACACTTAATGTCTGTGTTGGGGAAAACACTACACCTCCAGAGCTTGGGGACATCAATCATTAAACTGGCAATAGAAATGATGGTTAGTATATAGCCATACCTGCATGTAGGGAGGAAGACCCCTCTTCCCCACAAACTTCACACCTCTGCCCCAAGGGAACGTCAAACACGCCTGTTGACCCAGCTAGGATCACGTCTCCTCCCTCTGTGATCAGGTGTATGTTTGATGTCCTCAACTGAAAGTACAGGGAGATAATAATTAAATCCGTATCCTGTCTGAGTTCTTTATTCTGATTGGATAAAATAGGTATCCCGACCTGAAAACCAATGCAGTGCCTTTGTCAATCACATCAATAATCCTCATTTGGCTCCTACAGACAGCATGATGGAGACATCTCTCTCTCTCTCTACAATACACAACACTAAACGCTCTCAGCAGCGTTACCATTGTGCAAGACAAGTAACAGTACAAGAACACACAGACTCACAACATAAAGAATAATAAAGGGGGTGAAAATGACTAAGCCTAAACAACACAAACATCCCAAGTCCGTGGCCTTCAGATATTAATTGCATGTGATATTTGTACATCCTGCATGTTTCATATCATGATAATTTGACTAGTTTGCACTCAAAGCATGGAGGAAAATGACCTACTTAATTTTTATTTGATTAAACAGTGCCATTTCGGTTACATAAGTGGCTTCGGTGATTGAAGTCTTTCAACCACAGACATTAAGAAATGACTCCATGACATCATGATTTGTGTGCATGGGATCTCATCTTAAACAAGCTAAGTGCTTAATGAGCTATCGAGTTTAGTAGACCTTGAATTGTGAATTTGTACTTCCATGTACTGTTATGTACTGTTCTCATGTCTTACTAAATAAAGTACACCAATCAATCAATCAATCAAACTAAAGAATCAATACACAGCCAAGACGGTTCTCACTGTTTGATTGTGAGAGGCACGGGTGCGCTAAATCAGTGGTTCTCAATCTTTTTCATGTCAAGGACCCCCAAAATGGCATGTCTTTGGCCGCGGACCCCCATCTAAAAATATTTTGTTCCAGGGACCCCCAGAAGCAAAGATTTGAGTTACAAATGTTCGCTTTCAAAAATATATATTAAAAGATTTGCACACATTTTCAAGATTTTTCAAAAATAGCAGATCTACAAGCTCATAGCGCGGCACTCGGTGCCACGCTATGAGCTTGTAGATCTGCTATTTTTGAATAGCCAAAGAGTATAAAAGGTCATAATTATTGTGATGCTATATTAACACGTTTTGCTGGGTACCCCCTGGAACCCCCTCAAGTACCCCTGGGGGTCCCCGGACCCCACTTTGAGAATCAATGCGCTAAATAAACTATTCAAAAAAAGTTTGTCATCACCTTGACAACGAGGTATAACTTGTAAGGATGCAATCGTAGACTGAGCAACACTGAACACACAGCTAAATCCCACCCCCCAAAAAGGAATAGCCCTTCTGTGTGGGTGCTAAAAGTTAATTTCACAATGTATTCCATCTTCATTTTCAAAACCATATATATCGGTACCATGTAGCTAACATGGCAAGCTAAATATTTCACAACACTGTAAGTGACAGCCTGTAACACGTAAATCGCCCAAGCGCCATCTTGCGGTGCAGGCGCCAGTTTGCGCCATTTTGCGCCATCTGGCGCCATCTAAGCACATGTGAGACGGTGACCATAATCGCCCAAGCGCCATCTTGCGGTGCAGGCGCCATTTTGCGCCATCTGGCGCCATCTAAGCACATGTGAGACGGTGACCATAGGCATGCAATTACAAGTTGTAGCTAAGCACATGCGAGTGAGTAAAAGTTCATTTCACAAGGCATTCCATCTTCAAAACCATATATCGGTACGATGTAGCTTACATGCCAAGCTAAAATTTTCACAATGCTGTTAGTGATAGCCTGTAACAGGTAAACCGTCCGTCCATGCACCGTCCATGCACCATCTCGTAGCCTTGTTAACATGTGTGAATTTATGAGTGAGAACCATAGTCTTCATCTACGCGGGAATCCAATAAAGCATCGGAAGCCATAGGCCTAACAAAGATTACATTAATAAAGTGATTGCATTAATGAATCAATCAAGGTCTTGAATGATTGTTGAACTAACCTCAATCTGAAAGCCCAAATAACATCGCCCGTCATAGCCCTAGCCTGCACATTCTGAGATCATCCATTGGAGTTTGCAATTATTGCAAAGATCTACCATATTTTAAAAACTTTTAATAAAATATAATTTGTACAAACCTTAAAGACCACCGATAAATTGTGAACCGTGAGGTCCACTTTGCGCAGATTGAAAGTCCGCGAGCCCCTCCACACAGTCACCTTTGCCACGTCCATTATACTGTACACGTCAAAAATCCACAGCTCACCACTGCGTCTCGCCGTCCAGTCGAAGAGTGACGAGTTGACAGTGAAGTCTTCTCTATGGACTATGGAAGAGGCGGAGTCTGTGTACTTGACCTGTAACCTGTTACCTGGTTGGACGAAACCCAAGTGACTCTTTTGGGTGCGTTCGAAAATTATGCACAGGAGCACACTCGCCTATTAGTTTGTATTGGCCAGTGCGCTCAGTACAGTATTTTCGAACGCACCCTATATATGTTATTAAGGCGCAACGCGAGATTAGTACTGAGGGCCATTTCAATATCAACTAAAATACATGCATTGTTTTGATTTCAAATGTAATGATCAATTTTTTATAATATAATAATAGCCTAGTTTATTGTCTAACAATGAAGCATTATTAGCCACAATGACCTGTTTATCATCATCATCTTTGATATTATTATCATTATCATTATTATCAGCACTATCATCATTAGTTTATATTACTATTATTATTATTGTTTATGATTTATTATCATTGTAATTGAAAAAAAAAGTAATAATAATTATATTTTATTTTTCTATGTGATTGGTATGAAATTATTATTAACATATTACCATCATTAGTATTACTATTGTCATTGGTATCAATTCATTTAAAAAATACATTATCTGATGGCACCCTGGCAATAATCATTATCATCATATAAATTAACATCACTTCATTTCTGGTGATTAGCGACCAAATTCTTTCATGATGATTCCTCATGAATAGCATTACCAGACAGCCTGATTGAAAGAAACTTCAGAGCAACAGATTACAAAAATTGTATTCCCAGATAGTCCAACTCCAAGGGCAACACAGTAGACAAATAATAGCAATAACTACCACCAACAGTCAGTCCAAACTCAAGAACACATATCATTTAGTCTAATCAAATTATAGCCCATAAGAAATAATGGACACAGGAGTGGGGTAAAACGCCTTATGTTTCTTTGGGTGGCTCATTTGATTTAGTTTGTGTAGGCTCAGGTAGCCTGATTCAGACTAAGGTGTTACTGCCCAGCTCACCATTGGTTTTGTAATCCAATAGTTTTTGAGCAGGCACCTAGACCTACTGAATGACAACTGTGGTGTTCAGAGATAAGACCAGGTGAAGCAAAATTAGACAGATAAATATTGTCATATTTAAGTCATCAGCCTTATTCTAACTATGTGTGGCTGTTCATAAACACATCTTAATATCATGCAATGTACATTTGTTCATGTTCCATAACTGATGGATCAGTATACTCTGACCTTTTGGGGTGTTATATCAAGATTCATTAAACATGACACAGCTGGTGTTAACATGAGTACAGATAGGTAGGTTAAGAATTGATTATTACATGTCTGCCTTGTAAGGTACAGGAGGATCACTCTGATACTACAGAAGACCTGTAAGCTGATATAATGATTAGCTTTGCAAACCTGTACACGGACTACTGTGCACTCTGGAATAAGCATCACTAAACCTGTCTGACTGCTTGTCCGACTTTTGAGTCCAACATAATTAAGTGCAAATGTACAACACCATTTTTTTCTCCATTATTTTATTTCAAAGTAATCCTAACCAATATCCCAACACAACAGTGGTCCCCAGGTTGATTTTGGAGTCAGGGTGTTGGTCCGAGGTTCAAAATCACTTGTCTAAAGTGACCATGTTTTAGCAAAGTCTGTTTCTAAACAACTTAAATATTTAATTCAGTATGAGGGATGGCACAGTATAGGCTATGATTAGGGCAAGTATTCCAGTCGCCTGTATGTGGAAAGCCCTCTGCGATCGCTTGGTGGGGAAGAGGGTGGCATCATCAATCAGTCATGCTATAATAGATTTAAAAAGAGCAAAGAGAGAAGGATGTGAGAAATTACATTGAAGATGGCTATTCATTCAAATTCAGTGTCAGACTGTCAGTTGTAAGATTGTAGTACTGTTGACTATCGTCTATGCACATTGGCATACCCATGGCTCTGCACACAATTATGTAAAACTAACACAACCATTATTATTATTATTATTATTAGCTGCATTGCTTAGCCGCCTGCCATGTTTATACTTTTCTGTAGTTCTTAAACTGATCTGGAAAATCTCCAAACCAAAATCAGCCCCGTTTAAGAACGTACTTCAACACTGGAGACTTGACAAATTAAAATAAAGCTAGACTGCTTACAGTTTCCCAATCTTTATATTCCCAGAGAATCACAATGTTTGTGTCTCTCAAAAATTATAATATTTCTTTATGGTATATGCTCCACTGCACTACCACAGTCAAACATGTCAGGACATTTATGAAAACATAACACCAAAATATTTATGCCAGTGAGTGGGAAAGATATTCAACTCCATATTTCAACTAAATTGTAAGACCTACTACAGCTCAGGAGTACATTAAACAGTCAACAACGATCTGGATGAATTAACACATAGGAATGAGATATTAAAAAGAAATATACGTATATTCCATTAGTAAAAAGACACATCACCACATTAACAATATCAATACTCCTGATTCTATCCACAAGGGAGTTGAAGCTGCATTTGATTTGGATGAGTAACATTTGTTTGCATCTCCTGTGTTCATTCATCCTGCCTCCTGCTGAGTGTTTACTGACACTATGGCAACAGTGTTACATTGTGCAGGTTCTTGCACTAGGAAACACCAACATACTTGGGATGATAGATGAATCAAAAACATTAATGCATTTTGGAAGGGCGCAAAACTTCTCTTCATCGTTTCCTCATACAGAACGTTGATGTCTGGATATGCCTCAGCGAAGCGCCTCTCAACTCGTTGGCGTTGCGTGTCATCAAGAAAGGGGTCTCTACCAAAAACTGACGTCCTTGTTAGCGTGGAACCATTTTCACTATCGTAAAGGTCAGCAGCCTGACCAGCAGTTGGAAGCTGATCTGCCGTGAGCTTCACCCTGCAGCCACCCTCTGCCAATACATTTGGAATGCCTTTACCTGGGGGAAAAAACAGTTTTTTTTAGTGTGTGTGTGTGTGTGTGTGTGTGTGTGTGTGTGTGTGTGTGTGTGTGTGTGTGTGTGTGTGTGTGTGTGTGCGTGTGCGTGTGCGTGTGCATGTGTGCGTGTGCGTGTGCATGTGCGCGCGTGTGTGTGTGTGTGTGTGTGTGTGTGTGTGTGTGTGTGTGTGTGTGTGTGTGTGTGTGTGTGTGTGTTCATACACTACCCCTGTGTTTCTGATGAATCTATCAAGTAATGTCAATTAACTATAGAGAAAGAGGCATAAAAGTGAGATGCTGAACAGAGGAAAGTGTATTAACTAAGTTTTAGCAGTGGTATTTAATTTGTTTCCCTAATGCAATTCAACCATTTTTATATACATCTCTGTACATGCAAAGCCACAGACCAATATTTTGTTCTTTTTTTTTTCTTAAAGGAATTTGGTCTTGGTGAGCAACGGCATTTCTGAATGACACAAAAAGTGGGACCATCTTATCAGCTAATCATGCTTGGGCACTAATGCCAACACACAAAAACTGGCAAAGTGAAATGTCACAAATGCTGTTGTGAAGTATTACTGGATATAAATACTGCAATACCTGAAACATTATGGTTATTCCACGCATCAACAAAGCGCTGAAGTCCAACACTGGCAACTCGGCAAGACAGACTTGAAACACAGAAGCGCACAGTGCCGTCTTCCATGTTCAGCCTCTCCTGATCGTCAAGATTGATGAGTGCAGATTTCAGTGGATAGGACACCCGTTTGTTCACCTCCACCCACACACGTTCAATCCTATGATTCTGTAAAAGAAATAATAAAAAATAAGATGCACTCTGATCATTCTTGAGGTATCTTCATAACAGGATTCATATAGACAAGGGGAAAAAAGCTCTTTTAAGGACAAAATATGTTATAAGTTAGTGATTTCAACATATGATATTAATACACTTTTGGTTTTGATCCTGTATCATCTTAATATAGGATTAGATCCGCTGTCAAATGCGTGTGATACTTGGAAGATATTAAGAAAAAATAAACGTTTAATAATGTCTTCTTTTGGTTAAACAGGCTTACCCTTGTCGACCCCGTTTGTAAATAGGGTGCCCTTTCTTGGTTGAATCTGCACCCAGACAGTTTATCTTGAACAAAGAGAGACAGGACAAATTCTCGCCCATGGTCAACGCGTACTTGATCCCATAGACCGTACTTGAGAACCGCAGACCTATGGAAATAATTGCATGCATTAGAAGTTGATACCCACTTTTTTTTTTTCAGTATTTAGATTATTTTTCTTTTTCAGTATTTAGATTTTTTTTTTTTTTTTCAGTATTTAGATATTTGATATTCATTTTATCAGTCACGCCTCCTTCCAAACACATTGTAACTTCAAACTCCATTTTAAACATGTTACATTAGTCGGAAACACTCGTATGGTTCTGGTGACTGATATTGTCCTTAATATGTGAGGAGACTGTGTTTTTTAAATCACTTTTTTCTTTTTTGAAAAATGAAAAAATAATAATACAATACAATAAAGGCCCCCTCACATATTAGGTGGGTAGTATGAGTCACCAGAACCAAGGACGGGTGTTTCCGACTAATCTAACATGTTTAAAATGGAGTCTGAAGTTACAATGGGTTTGTATAGGAAGGGGGCGTGTCTGATAGAATGAATATCAAATATCTAAATACTGAATCAAGCAACTTAAAAACTGTCTGGGGGGGGCTGACAAAAGCCTGAGTAGACGACAAAATGACCCAATTTCTTTTTTTAAAGTGAAATATCACAGCACTGCATAGACTGTAGGAAGGGCAAATAAAAATCAAGGTAAGCAAGGTTGTCAATATCTATAATCAAATAACCATCTTAGACCAAGAGTCATTATTTAATAGTTAAGGTTATAGCACATACTCACTTGTACACTTCATCATATATGGTCAGATTGTTTTTGATTGGCATGATGGAATGGCCAACCAGTTTTCCGCTGTAGCCATCAATAGCTATGACATATGTCACACCATACCTGACCAGCTTTTCATTTTGGTCAATGTGTATTTTATGGCCCATGTATGCTGCATGGTAGGGTAAAGGATTTAAGTTTCTTAATCCCTATAGGATACAAAAGAGAGAAAGATGAACAGTTAAGGCTTGTATGGCTGTGATGACATTAAATGGTCAATTCACCTAAAGGCAATGAAGGCTATGCTTTCAATCACATGTAATGTTATCAAACCATCACTATTTTATGCATGATGTTATGCGTTTTCTGTGATACAATGGTCATCAATACGGGAAAGGTTTCTTTGTCTAAAAGCACTTCTACCTTCTGTAGTGACACCATTCATTTTTATTGGGCTCTCAGGCAAGGTTTAGAGTGTTATAACTTGGCCATGTTGACAATATGCCACAGAAGTACTTTCCGCAAATCATGTGTGTGCGTGTGTGTGATGTGTGTGTTTATGTTTATTTGATTTTAAACCCAATACCATAATATATTAAACCATAATGGTTGTTAGGGAAAATTCTCCTTTTAAATAGACATAAATCAACTTCAGCATTTATGTGCAAACTTACTTGACGACGTTCCTCATGGTTTGGAGGATTTACAGCTCGAAGTGCAGCTCCAACACGCCGTTCTGAGGCATGCACGCCTTGGCTGGATAGATAGCCAGCCATCATTCTCCGACCATAAGTCGTTCCTGTCTAACATCACAATAAAAAATGTTATACAAACAAAACATGTTGTTAAGGGCAAGGGTAGGTTGGAAATGCACTCCCATACTCAGCTTGACAAATAAATATACATGTGTGTAACTTTATCCTTTATCTTAACTTACCTCTTGAACAGCTTGAACAACTGCTGCTTCCAGCTGAGTGTTGGACACCACTCCTTTCCTTCCCAAATTGTTTTTCAGGACAAATTTCTTTATATTGGCTGCAGAACCACCCCTTTCCAAGCCCATAGATGTCAATGTGAAGGAGATTTCTTCATAAGTGCTGCCTTGCAGCATCATGTCTTTTATAGTTTCAAAAAACGGCTGAAGTGCCATCTTTGCTCAGCAACAGAACTGAAATAAGGGGAAAGTGAAGTAAGGAAACATAGATTCAGTTCATATACACTCAGTGTTGTAAAATTAGAAGACAGACAGACAGACAGACAGACAGACAGACAGATACTGTAGAGCAAAGAAGAGAAACACAAAATTATGAGAGCCACTGTGCTTACGATGAATGACACTCTGTAGCTCAAACAGGGAGTAGTAGGGGGCAGCCCACTGGTTCTGACAGAAACGATTCTAAAAAAGAATAGAGCAAAAAGAAATATATGACTGTAAAGGAGACATCAGTTAGAGCTGGGGGAATCAAATTAAAAGTAGCATGTACTGATTAAACAGCTTCTTCAAGCAGAAGAAGTAGAAGTAAACGTATTGCGAATTGGAAATACTCTAGTAAAGTACAAAGTAACTCAAAAAAGTACTTAAGTACAGTACTTCATTACATGTACTTAGAGTTAATTTCACCAATGATACTCATGTTCAAGTGTTACTCAACTCCAAGTGAAAGTTGCTCTGTCAAATTTGACAGATTTTACTGAACATGTAATCTCTAAACCAAACTCCTTGTTTCAATGTTCACACATGTAATCCTCATTGAACACTATTATAAATCGATGAATGGTGTGTCTCCCTTAGCACTATTACTGTAATAACAAAAATCACACCCAGTGTGAAGTGGGCGGTGTGTGGTCATCACAACATGACTTACTTTAAAAAAAGGATAAATGACTTTTTTTAAAGTCCATACTGCTATTCATAGGGCTGCACATGTGTCATGTGTTTCGCTAGCCAATCACAGTCCTGAATTTGCAAAGTCAGCCAATCACATTACAGTTAGTGGTGATGACACTAGCTGTAATGTGATTGGCTGATATGAAAAAAGTATCGATTTGCATTAACAATGGAAGGGTTAGGGGGTACACACATTTTTTGGTCGGTGTCCAAAACTCACTTATAGGGGGCGCCTACACCGCCCCCAAAAATAGAGATCTGATCTTAAAAAAAAAAAAAAAAAAGACTTATTAAAGTAATGGAACACTTTCATAATAAGGTCAGTACAGATGCTGGACTTACACTAAGATTGATTGATTGATTGATTGATTGATTGATTGATTGATTGATTGATTGATTGATTGATTGATTGATTGATTGATTGATTGATTGATGTACTTTATTTACTAAGACATGACAACAACAGTACATGAAAGTACAAATTCACAATACAAGGTCTACTAAACTGGAAAACTCATAAAGCACTGAGCTTGTTTAAAATGAGATCCCCATGCACACACATCATGATGACATATGAGAGACAGACAGATATACACACTACTATACAGAACGTCATACAATCAGCTTACAGGTTACTGGTATAATAGACCAGTCTGCCGTTTATATCTGGGGTGTCTTGTCTTGTTGTATGTGCGCATGTGGAGCATGGGATTCAGCATTGATAAACCAAAGGGATATTTACGCAAGTTAAGTTAATGTGGGAAATGTATGCGTGATAGTTACGTCTGAAGGAACGCGGCAGGCGACAGCATACAGCCAGCCATATGTCTAGCCCTGGTCAAGAGGAGCGTCAGTGAGTTCTCTCTAACGCCAGGTGCGCTGCTCTGCTCATAGACCAAACATTCCACTACCGTGCGAGGTCTCCAACTTTAGTCAAAATAAACACAACCGTTTCGCTACTCACCCAAACAAGGGCAGTTTCGTGTTGTTTAAAGTCTATTATCCAGGGTGGGAAGCCTCTCGGGACTCCACCTTCTCTGTATAATACACTTTTTTGGGCAGAAAATACAATATGTCCACCAGACGGAAATTATTTTATTTACTCCACTGCGCCCCCTACAGATCTGGTTATTTGTAATTTATATTGACCAGATGTGTAGAGGGCGCAGTGGAGTAAATATACCCGATAGACCTTCCACAGTAGGAAATAAATGCACATGTGTGCAATCTGTGCATATGTCATGCAGTTTAAACGGAAATAATACATTATTTGCTCGTTTTCCCACACAATTTTATGCAACTGAGCAGTTAGCTGATCAGTTTGGTGGTTGGAATACATACACAAAGTCACAATCTAATATCATGACTTGCCCAACCAAAATTGTAGCTTATGCAACAAGACACGGTCAATATTGCATTAACATGTACTTACCAGTACAACAAAGACTTGCAAAGACTCCAGGTTCTTTTCTGGAATCTGGATGTGGATGAGATGCGTGCGATGCGCGTGCTGACACAGCATGGGTAGGTAGAAGCAGATTACCCACAAAGGAGATAGGAGTTTGCGCGCAATTTTGAATTGCGTCCGACGTCATCACGTTTAGTGTGTAATATCACTGAACGTGATGACGTCAGACGCAAAGACTCAAAATTGAGTAGATATTACTAATATCTACTCAATTTGTTACATTATTGTTATACTAGAGATGAAGGATATTGAGTTGGAATGATCAATAATTATATTTCTTTGAACTGATTTGTATATTACTACACTCTCAAATATTATGATGGAAACACATTGCATTATAATTTCATAAATATAATCAGTTGGTCAAATACTATTTTTTTCTCTTGAAATTAACTAAAATAATATGGGTTTACGCATTTAGTTTGGTATGTCCAACTCAAACAATCAGATGTGTGATATTGTTTTTGATGTAAATGTTTTTTATATATAGCAAAAATAGCCAATCCACAATCAATCAATCAACCAATCAATCAATCAATCAATCAATCAAAGTTTATGTATACAGCACGTTGTGCTTCACAGAATAGGTTTGCAAATAAAGATGAAAAAATAAAACACAGATTTACAGATAATAAAATAGGAAAACAAATTAAGACAGAGAGAGAGAGAGAGAGAGAGAGAGAGAGAGAGAGAGAGAGAGAGAGAGAGAGAGAGAGAGAGAGAGAGAGAGAGATTCATAATGTTCCGTTGAAACAATCGAAAACTACAGCCACTGCAGTGGCCTTCAAAGGAGGTGGGTGAGGGTAGGCTATTAGTCCGACCGGGTCGGACTATACAAGTCCTACAAGACGTAGCCTAGGCCTACTACAAGTCCCATTGTCCCAATAATCCAACGTCTCTTTAGTTCGACCCATCGGACTCTCGGACTAAAGGGAGGTCCTGCTGGTTCGACCTCCCGTTATTTCAACCACTGTGTAAGCTACGTGCTTAACTGAGCTATCCAGTTTAGTAGACCTTGTATTGCGAATTTGTACTTCCATGTACTGTTATGTACTGCCATGTACTGTTCTCATGTCTTACTAAATAAAGTACATCAATCAATCAATCAATCAATGTGTGTATTCTGAATAAGGGGGAAAACGTATTAAACGTATATACTAGGCTACTATACTTATACTAGGCTACTAGCAAGATATGATTCATGAATATGTCTACTACATACTACATGCAGGGGAGAAGTAATTTCCCATATTGTGCTGCTGCGGACAAGTTACTTACAATGCAAGCGGTGTCTCTCTCTCTCTCTCTCTCTCTCTCTCTCTCTCTCTCTCTCTCTCTCTCTCTCTCTCTCTCTCTCTCTCTCTCTCTCTCATTGAATGGACTCCGTGTGGGGCGGGGGGCTGGTTATGAAAAAACCTGAGCCACGCAAACTGGACTGATATAGTGCATATTTTTACACAACATACTGTAGCCTACATGTAGCCTACTGACTGTACATTACATGGCCTACTTAGGGTGTGCTAAAATAAAGCTCCCTAGCTGCATTACGCACCGTTTCAAGATGGACTATCACTATAGCATCACAGCTGCATATTACGCACGGTTTGACGCATTTCGAATTGGTGGGGTTTCGGACTTGAAAAATCCAGCGGGAGAAGCGGGTGCACTTGTCTAACTGATCAGACGGTATCTATATATATAGAGTTATAATATATCGAGATGGCATTGGCACAGTGGCACACCCAAGAACGTTGCATCGGTAACGTGACAACGGGACAGGTTGGCACCAAAACCATCTGGGCACCTCTAAAATTGGCTATTTTGTTCGAAATATTTGAAAACTTGTCTTAGGTCAAGTAAATTATAGGTATAGCTATTCAGTCATTTGGGCCATAAACAAGAAGTTGAAGGGTAAATGTAGGTCTGATAATGATGTACTATGTTCATGGGTTTAGGTGACAGCTCTTTTCCATATAAATTGACTGCCAATAATGGCAGAAAACAGAACAATATTTCATTAATTGCTTTACCCTTCTTTTAGCCAGTCCAACAATTTGCAGTCCTCACACACATCTCAAGGACATGCCCACTGCCAAACTCCCAGCCTGCTTTCTAAATGTTTCAGTTTAATAATGAAATTCATAGTTATAACTCTAGGTCAGCCTATATCTCTTTCAAGAGACAATCACTGCAGCTATTGTTTGATTGATTGAATATTTTATTACGCAAAAATGTAAACAGCACAATTACATTTATAATACTTTGTCTAAAAGGTCCATCAAAATAACTCCTTGCGGTCTTGTTTCCATTGGGGTCTTTTGGTATTCAGTTCATAGACATAAATAGTAGCTACCAAACAGTTTTAATATCAACACAAAAATACAGAAAAAATAACACTATGTACAAACGAAAATGCACAAAAAATTCCACTAAAATAAGTGTGCACTATTGACAGATTTAAATAATTCAAACTTGGATTGCATTATTATTCATCATTATTATTATAGTTATTGTTATTGTTATTGTTATTGTTATTGTTATTATTATTATTATTATTATTATTATTATTATTATTATTATTATTATTATTATTATTGTTAAGTTGCTACAATATGAAATTATAAGTGAGGGCAACTTAGAGTTGAGTTAAGAAAACTGAGAATTGAAAGTTGAACAAACTCAAGCAAAACCTAAAAGTTTATGTTTGATTATCTCACCTAAGAGTTTCCTGAAGTTTGTTGCATGGAAATTGTGACTTTTCCCAACTTTTTCTATTTATTATTTTTTTTCGGTGTATATTGCATTAATGAAGGAGGTGAGGTAACTGCTACAACACTTTCACAATACATTAAGACAAAGACAAAGACAATGATGATGAGGGAATGAAAGAGAGATGATGAAGAAGAAGATGGTGAAGGCCTTTGAGTGTGAGATTGTGTATTGTTGTTTTGGTGAATTTGGCAAAAATGTACACGTTTCTACTTTCAAATGAGCCAGCTTTTCCCATATTTTTAAGTCTGATTTGTATAATGATAATTCGATATATTTTATAATTCATTTTTTATTAACAACCAATTAAATAATAAACCCAATGTTAATAACAACAACAGCAAGAATTATTATTATTCATTTTGGTTAATAGCATTTGTTTCTTCACTTTTGCATAATATCTAAGCCAATGATTAGACATGTATTGTAATATAATATATTATATCTAATATATATAATTATACAAAAATGAACATCATTAAATTTGAAATCAAAACAATGTTTGTATGTATTAGGTCTATAATAGCACACAGAGCATCAAGCTCTGTTTGGCTGTTTCACTGTGGGCGGAAGTTGACTGTTGACCGACAACCCTTTCAGACAATCAGCGTCCGCGCAGCAGTCACGTCATGAACTTCACCAGTCGGTCCCTGATTGGCCAACCACGGCTATTTTAATTGAAATCCCCGCCCCTTCATTTCAGTCTGAGCCAGAGCTTGATGCGTAACTGAAGACACCTAAGGCGAGACGAGACGAGACGCTCTACCAGGTAGAAGAATGGACTTCCTTGAGTCCAAAGTTAATGTGTGGAGGGGGGCACGGAGTGTCACCTTTCGTGAAGTGGACCTCACGGTCCATAACCTCTCGGTAGTCTTTAAGGTTTGTACAAATGATATTTTACTAAAAAATGCCATAATTAGGTAGGTCTTTGCTATAACGCAGAACATACTCCAATCGACGATCTCAGAATGTGCAGGTGTAAAGGCCGACATTTGGGTTTATAGATTGAGGTTAATAAGTCAACAATTATTCAAGACCTTAGTTAATGAAATAACTGTATTAACATAACCTTTTATTATGATTTCCTATGCTTTATTGGATAACTGCGTCGATGAAGACGAGGTAGTGGCCTACTGACATGTGCTTAAACATGGCGGCCATAGTCTTAAATCATGTAAAACATGGCGCCTGCCGCATGGTCTCATGATCGGGTGCGCTCGAAAATACAGCACTGAGCGCACTGGCCAATACAAAATAATAGGCGAGTGTGCTCCGATGCATAATTTTCGAACGCACCCATGGTCTACAGCTGTGCAAGTAGGCCATGAAGCCTAAAGTGAAATATTTCTCTGCTTTTTTTTCTCTGAATGGCACTGATATTTTTACGAAGTAGACTATAAATCAAGGTAAAATGCTAATCTATGTTTGAAAGCATTGTGAAATATTTAACAAATCCGTCCGTAGTAGGGTGACCACCCCGCGATTTTTTTTAGCGGTTCTGGGCGGATTGGGTTGTTTTTCCCCCAGTTTTTAGTTTCTTTATTTCGGTTTTAGGGTTAGGTTGGGGTTATGTTATTTAATTATTATTTTTGCCTGATTTTACAGATTTATTAAAAAAAATTAAAAAAAATCCCATAGATTTTTGGGACATTGCTCTGCTTGTGCGGGACAAAGGGTCCAATTTCGGGACTGTACCGCGAATTTCGGGACGGGTGGTCACCCTATAATCCGTGGCCCGAATGTGTCCTTTAATTGGGGTGTGTGACAGGCTTGAACTCACTAATGCTCTGGACCAGGTCTATTCCGCGGCCAGAGTTATGAAACCTAACCCCTCCCTGGAGGCCATTGTCTCATGCGTTAGAGTGCGCAGCGCACTAGTCGAATGATCAGCATGCAGGATGTACAAATAAATATCATATGAAATGTAATATCTGAAGGCCAGGCACTTCGGATTTTGGGGTAGTTGAGTCATAGTAATTATCACTCCCTGTAGTTACAGCCTGTTTTAAGTATTCTCCTGTTTAAAATCAATTTTGGCATTTTGATTAGCATTCAGCATTTTATCATACTGCGTGATGTGCATATTGTTTGCATGTGCATAGATGTGCATTAAATTATATTATCACCCTATACTTTTCAGTTGAATCCAGAGACCATCTATTTGATGACAGAGGGAGGAGATGTAATTTTGCCTGGACCCACAGGGTATATTGATGTCCCCATCAATCCCCAGAGACCCCCAGAGAGGTTCGAAGTTTGTGGGGAAAATGGTATGGCTACTACAAAACAATATTTCTATTTCCAGTTTGTTAGTCATTTTAATAATGGATTAATTGTTAGGTCTATAAAATGTGTTTCCAAATCCCTATACAAGGTCTAGTTTTTCACCACCACTCAGTTTACTGTCATAGAGGCGTAAAGAAGCCAGAATTAAACTATCCAATTAGTGATTGTTAACAATATTTTAATGAAACTTCTGGGTCAGAAACGTCTAGGCAGAATCTATTTGAATTACTAAGGGCTTTCATTTAATTATTTTTTAGAATATGTAACATGCCTAGCCTAATCTTTAAAGTGCTTTTAGCTCAATTATGTGTTTTGGGAAGTTCACTTCGTGTGTGTGTGTGTGTGTGTGTGTGTGTGTGTGTGTGTGTGTGTGTGTGTGTGTGTGTGTGTGTGTGTGTGTGTGTGTGTGTGTGTGTGTATGTATGTGTATGCACACACACCTTCTAAACAGTGCATTTCATTTGTTGTTGGAATTAAACTCGTTACAGTGACTGTTTAAATCGAATGACATGTGATCAGTATGAAGGGACATCAAGTGACATTTTCACAGCCATGTTATCCGGCTGTGTAGCATTTAGTTTTATTTGGTATATCTCCAGCACCTCAGTTAGTCTGATGCCATTTGAGCATTGTATTAAAGATACTAAAATAGATGTTGATCATATTAATGGCTGACATCTACTTGACTTATCGTATCATTTCAGATTCCCCTGCACCCAGTGCTTCTGCAGCAGCAACTGGCCTCCAGTTACCTCAGAGGCCTGGTAGGGCTGCCCCTGTGACCCCAAATGTCACTCCTCAACCGCGACCACCAAATTCTTTCAACAGGTAAGGACAAAAGATATATGTACTGTATATGCAGAGTAATATTCTGTCTGGATGTGCAGCCATGAATTGTTATTTTTCTGCAGTGTAGACCTACTTACACTAGCTTACTTCTACCATTGCTGATGACAAACATTACAAGTCTATGATAGTCTAATGATGAGATCGTTAGAGGTGGTCTCCTACCACCTACTGAGGTATAATATTAGGCAGTCTTTTTTTTTTATTGCAATGAGGTGGTAAATTAAACAGCCCCCCCCCCTTTTTGTCTGTCTGTACAGGTCCTTTTTCATTGCGAGAGTGGAGAGCGGACAGGTAGTAGTGATGCATAAGATGACCATCAGGCTGACTGACCAGGAGGCGCAGTCATTTGAAACGGTCTGCGAAAGAGTGAAGAGAGAGATGGGGACGGACCAAGAGGTTCTGCTCTGCGATGCCAAGGGGAAACGCTTGGTTGTCTCCAACACAGACTCCGGTACGTTAAAGTATTTTTACAGTTGGTGATGATGGTTTTAAATGTAACAAGATCTTGGAATTCAAATCAACTGTTGCTCCATTTTCTGTTCTGTAGCAAGGGTGTGGAAATGCAACACAAGGAAGGTGCTTGTGTTGCTCGAAAGCGACTTCCACAATATCCGGGGCAAGAGGCGCAGAAGCAGGTAATGAGCATTGCATTTAATTAACAGCTTTTCTAAACACAGACATAAACGTTTCATGTGTTTGAATGGGGAGGTGTCTCTATGTTGGTGACTGTATGTCACAGTCTGCCTATATCTTTGACCGTAAATTTGACCTTTTATGCACATTGTAAAAATGGCCAGATGTGGCTATGACAAGCCAGTAAATTAGAATATTGCAGATCTGCTTGGAACAAGAGAAAGGTGACACATGAGGTAAATGACAAGCCTCAAATGTCACTTGCTAAGCTAACTTTTTTATTTTGATATTTGCTAGCTAATGTTTAATGTTTAGCCGTTGTACAAATCTAAAGAACTGAAGCATGTTGACTTAATGTAATGTTGGCAAGTGTAATTTGGAAGGTCAATGGTGCATTCTCTAAATTATTATTCTTTTCTCCTTGTGTCCCACAGTGTTGGCGACGCTGAGGAGATTGCGCTGGCAGCTGATGGGATCCCAGCTGTCACCCAGAACATCAGAGAAATTCTCCAATTAATGGGCCAGAGCAGCGTCGCCTTGCTTCGAGCACTGAGGGCCACACTCAAGTGTGTGATCTGCAGAGGTTTGCATTTCTATATATTTTTTAAACCATTTCAGACCTGATGATGACTCTAAAAACGCCTTCTAAAGCGTTGTTTATACCTCACCATGCGACATGTCCTATGCTTAGAAATGGCAGATATGCAAGCTCACAGCACAGTCTCATTGGAGACGTGCTGTGATGTGCTATTTTCAGCGTCCAACTCTGTCATGCGGTGAAATATAAATGGGGTTTTAGAAATGAATGGCGTAGACGCGTTCCCAGAAAACGTCTAGCACCGTTTCTCAATGTTGGGTTCGGGGACCACCAGGATGTCCAAATGGATCACTGGTCTGTAAATAAGTGTACAATGGGTTATTTCTGGGACCACAGTTTACGCTGTAAAATCCAGTGTTAATTGAACTCTGAAAGTGTACATTTTGATTTAACTCTGAAAGTGTACATTTTGGTTTCATTTGTACTCTCAGAGTAAGGGCCCACTTTGAAACCCCTGATGGTTCCCGAACCCAACACTGAGAAACGGTGATATATAGGGGTTCCAGTTCTGAATGGGTTAATGCAGTTTATATTCTTGTAGGTCAATCCATAACACTTTGGACAATGAACCCAGAGTTCTCCATGTGAAGGACTGAATATCACATACTATTGAATGCTAACATAGACATGTACTGATAAAGGAATTGTTCTGATCTACTTTGTTTCTGAATATTGCAGATACCATGAGGCGTCCCATTGTGGACCCCGCCTGCAGGAGTCTAATTGGATGCCAGCGATGTGTCCAGCAGTGGGTCTGCAATGGGGCCGTCTGCCCAAAATGTCGGGACCCCAGCTTCAGCGCAGATATGTTCCAGCTCACTGGGCTGGAAGACATCCTCGACATCCTCAGAAACACTACAGAGAACAACTGATGTTCTTTGTAGTGTTTCTGGGGATGTTGAATTGGGATGTTTCTGGGGATGTTGATTTCATTTTCGTTGGCTGTTTTTTGGTACAAATGTTTTATTGAGTTTTGTACTTGTACTTTGTACTCCAATTTAATATTTGGATTAAATGTTTTGTACTACTAATTGTCCCGTTTCTTTGATGAGTATATCTGTAAGATTACCATGTCCATCTGGAGGTCACACTATTAACAGCGCAGATTCTGCATTTCCCATATTTGCTGTTGGCTGTTTTTTTTTACAGATTTGAAGTAATTCAGTTGCTTTCAGCTATTTATGTCTGCTTAATTGTAGTCCTGTGAATAATGGCTTTGTTTCAGAAGAGGTACGATACATCAAATCTGCCAACAGCATTCAGCAAAGATATTTTGACCTTTTGCATTATAGTGATCTTAGTGACCTTTGCACTTGTATTCATTCTTTATGACATTGCTGTCTGCTCATTAATTCTGACAATAACTCAATTCTATACAATGGTCCTGGTTATTTTTCTGCAGTGTAGACTTAGTTACACCACCTTACTCCTACCATTACTGATGGCAAATATTACAAGTGACAATATTACAAATATTAAGAAAGTTTAATGATGAGATGGTAGAGGTGGTGTCCTACCACCTATTGGTTGACAAGAGGTATAACATTAGGCAGTCATTTATTTTGTATTACAATGGGGCGAAGTAAATGAAACATGAGGCTGCTTTAAAAAATATATTTATGAACTGTATTTAAATGTTACATCTCACTACATTCACATAATTAGTGTTTGGTAGGTAACTGTGTCTACACTACCCGGGGCAGAGCTTCCCCTGGTGGGCATGGGAGGACTGGCAATCCTCCTCCACGGCGGAGGTCTGTTGGTCGTAGGCAGGCCGGGAAGCAACTCACCGACTCCTGGCCAGGCAGCGTTGTATGCGGTGCAAGCCTGCATGCGTTCCTATGTTATAGCCGCTTTAATGCGAAATTAGCAGATCTACAAATTCAGACCATTATTTATTTTGTATTGGTACCAGACACGGTAAAACTAGCCTATAATACTTGTCACATTTCTCATGTAGGTACGATGACGTCATCGCACATTCGCACATGGTCATTATGATAATAAATAATAATACATGACCGCTCATGGTCATTATAATAATACGGATATGGAGAGAGAGCAACACTTACAGTCTATGAAACAAGGCACGCTCATTTATGGCAAAAGTATTGGCATCAAAATATTCTTAAAGTAGGAAGTATTATGGTTTGTTTCTTTTAAATGTTTTGTCCATTTCGGGTAACGTTATTGATTTATAAAGTCCGCTGATCTGACGCACACACTTACCCTCCTATAGCCTATTTCAGCTCCTTCTAGTCAGGCCATAAATACTATTCATAATAATGTTAAGGGAGAAAAGGTATTATTATAATTATTATTATTATTGGTGGTGGTGGTATTGTTGTTTTTTGGAGTTTATCACAAGCCTAGTCTAGTGCACCTGAAGTCAGTATGACAGCAGCAAGACAGACAGCTGACAACAAGCTGCGTAGGCCTACTGCACTAGTGAAGTTAAACAGTCATCTTTGTGGAAATGTTTTCCACTGCCATTGTGTCTTACAGTGAATTTCTCTTGTTCAACTATGCCGGTTTCCAATCAAATGTATTTAAAAGATAAAGTTTATAGAATATAGAGTTAACAGCCACCCCCCCTGCAAATGGCTCCTGTGGAAATGCACGTTAATATGCATATTTGTTATATAGACCCCTGCGGTGGGGATGAGCGCTTTTCGGTGAGCTTCTGAAGAGGCTTAATATTCATATCAATATTCATTCAATGTGTCCACACATCCAGTGTGGACGATAGATAGCGCTCACTAACTAGACAGACAGACAGACAGACAGACAGACAGACAGACAGACAGACAGACACCGTCACCAAGTCCTAGTCCTAGACAAGTGGAGTTTACTGGCCAGCTCAATAACAGACATATAACATAATACCTTCTGTAAATGGGGAGTGGTTGGTTGGTCAAAGACGCACACAGGAATGAGTAGGAAAGTTGGCAGTGTTAAAAGGTCATGTCAGTGCAGTCACGTGTAATTGCGCATGACACATGCGTGCCACACATGTCTGTTTGGTTAATATTATGATTATTATGATGATAATGATTATAATACAATACACATGGGACGTTATACAAGCATTATAATATGATTTCGTTTTGATATTATTTCAACGGGGCATCATTCAAGAAGGCTTTCTGTCCGTCAGACACTCACTGTTTGTCATTATAATAATAATAATATGAATAATAATATGAATAATAATAACCATGACTATGCACGGACTTTCGATTGACTCTCTGCCCGTCAATGATTCATCGTTTGTCAGGATAATAATGATTGGATCCGTTGAAATCATATGTGCATGCTGCCTGCATATAGATATATATATATATAGGCTATATAGATGGACAGAGGACAGAAAGACATATATTCAGATGTGCGTGCACGTGCAGATAGATGGACAGACAGACGGACAGACTGAGACAGACAGACAGACAGACAGACAGACAGACAGACAGACAGACAGACAGACAGACAGACAGACAGAGCAATCCGATCTGCTGCCAGAGATGTTCAATATTACGATATATATAAAAAAGGGGGGAGGGAAAGAGAGAGAAACATACTCGAATTCGGAGCATAGTACGGACCACTCACCCTTTCACCAATCTTTGAAGGGAGGCAATACAAATACAACAACATTGTTTTACCCATAGAATGCAAATACAGGCCATATATGCCAATATCCCCGAGCTATTATCCGTTCAGTTTATTTATTAAGGTGATCTTAGGGGGAGGGGGTGGGGGATGGTCTAGTATAGCTTAACTGTCACCGTGGAAGCAATATTATTATGCGTGTGACCTGTGCAACAATGGGGCCGTGTCGAAATGGCGGGACTCTTGAAAAAAAATAATAAGTGCCATGCTGCCAGTCCGACACTGTCGGAATCATTCGGATCAGACTGGAATGGAATATTCTATTCCAATTGAGGTGTTTACATGAGCATTTCTATTCTGAATGAATTCATCCATTCATTCATTCCGAATAGAAGTGTATTCATTCCGAATAAATCTGTCCATGTAACAGCCTCATGTGGCCACAGTTACATCATGTATTCATTCCGAATGAACTCATTCTGAATAGAGGAATCTGATCCACTCACCTGTTTACATGGGACCTGAATAAAAGTATTCATCGTTTACATGACCAAAGCATTCATTCAGAATCTAACTTTTGACATGCGCAAAGTGGTTCCCGCCTACGCCCGGGCATGGACCAGGGGCCACTACCCGGACCAGAGCTTCCCCTGGTGGGCATGGGAAGAGGCAATAGCCCCCTTGTGCCTCCGCGGCAAAGGTCTATCGGTCGTAGGCAGGCCGGTAAGCAACGCACCGACTCCTGGCCAGGCAGCGTTGTATGCGGTGCAAGCCTGTGTTCCTTTGTCATCGCCGTTTTAATGCAAAATTAGCAGATCTACAAGTTCAGACCAGTTTCTTTTTTTGTATTGGTACCAGACACGGTAAAACGTAGGCTAGCCTATAGTATTTGTCACATTTCTCATAGGTACCGTACGATGATTGATTGATTGATTGATTGATTGATTGATTGATTGATTGATTGATTGATGTATGTACTTTATTTAGTAAGACATGAGAACAGTACATGACAGTACATAACAGTACATGGAAGTACAAATTCGCAATACAACTGTGATGTCATCGCGCATTCGCACATGGTCATTAAATAATACCTACTACTTAAACACCGGACCGCTCATGGTCATTATAATAATAAATAGAGAGAGAGAGAGTAGCCTATAATAATAAATGGAGAGAGAGAGAGAGAGAGAGAGAGAGAGAGAGAGAGAGAGAGAGAGAGAGAGAGAGAGAGAGAGCGCAACACTACAGTCTATGAAACAAGGCACGCTCATATGGCAAAAGTACAAAAGTAGGTATTGGCATCAAAATATACTTAAGTAGAAAGCTACTCATTATGCCGAGTGTCACGTTTTCTTGTATTATTATGAAAAAGCTTTGAAACATGCTGTAGGCCTAACTCATTCACTGTGACGAAAACCCTCTTTCTGCGCCGAGTAGCGCGCGGTGCGCACACGAGGTCTGTCCATAGAGGTATAATATAACGGGTCTGTCGCCCTAAAACACTATCGCCCCGGGTCAAAATCCAGCCACCATGGAGAAGCCCGCTCAAAAGGTGCGTGGGCGGGGTGTTTTGTGACGACCGTTCTGGCTGCCCATGTAATGAATTGATGAAGTAAAACTCATCTGTTTCGCTGCAGTTGTGCCCTAATAATGTTGTTTTCCTTTATTTTTGTTCACGTATGCTATTAAAATAATGCAGCTATTGCAATATTGGGCCTTAACATGCGATTAAAAATGTATATGTATTTGGCCCCTCATATATAAAATAAATAAAAATAATAAAATAAAATCTGATTTAAAATTTAAACTTGCATGCTGATCAATGCGTTTCTGCGTTTACGTGTGGAAAGGGATTTAAAAAAAAAATATTTGTCATGTGGCCAGGGATTCTTTTTAAAAACTGAGGACTAAAATACCTGTTTAGAAAAAGATCCATATAAGTGTAGCCTATAGGCCAGAAATCCTCGGAGCGTCCGTTCTCCTGGACAAGTCTGGGCTTAACCATTACAGGCTTATTAAATGACGCTATTAGAATCATTAATTTTATTTTATTATTATTATTATTATTATTATTACCCTTATTATTATTATTATTATTATTGCCCCTTTGGTGGGTTTTGAAAAAGAGAGCTTGCTCTCAATGGGCTTCCCTGAATAAATAGAGGAACAAGATATGACAAGTCATAATATAGCCGCCAGTAGCAGGCTTTTTTTGACCCAATCTGCAGCACAAAATGTAAAAGTGGTCTTTAAAATGAAATCTCAGCCATTCCAATTAGAGATGCACGATATTGTTTATTTGAAACCGATACCGATTATTTGCTGGGTCATATCGGCCGATACTGATCCGATACCGATATATTATATATTGTATTTATATTGAGCTCATTGCTGAATTGTTGTATGTTAATTTGTTTTACTGGTGGAAGTTGATGGTAAATCCCCCTCTCCACTAGCCCTACTGTGATGAAAAATATTGATGGAATAAATAAATTAATTATATATATTCTTCTAAGTAACAAACTTAACTATGACATCATTTTTGTATGCTATAAGCCATCACAGACTTATTTGAATCTTTGTATAACACAAAACCATAATGTGGCCTATGGAACTAAGATAATTGAAAGTGGTTTGTTGTTAGTGTTATTCGTCTGTTGCCTAAATTAATTAGCCTCTGCTCTAAACCGAGGGTCTTCAACAGGGGGTCCGGGACCTCTAGGGGGTCCTCAGAGCTCCTACAGGGGGTCCGCAAAATCTTTGTGCGATATGATTGTCTTTTTTCTACATTAACCGCTGGAACCCTAGTGTCCCTTTTCTGAGTAGAACTTTAGCCAAAAATAGCCGATCTACAAGCTCACAAGAGACGTACTGTAGGTGTAGAGGGAAAACGGAGCAGACCAAGTAAAACAAAAAAAGTTTAATCTGAAACACAATTTTATATAATAAAGAGGGGGTCCCTGCTTCATCTCTCTCTCAGCTAGGGGGTCCTTGGCCTGAAAACGTTGAAGACCCCTGTTTTAGATCATAATTCTTTGCTGAAATATGAGGATGCAAGGTTTTTGCCCCACCGTAACGACATGTTTCATCTCATTACGGGGCCAGAGCTCTGCTCTGGACACGTATTGTTATTCGCATTATTCTGTCACTTCTTCTTCTGCCACTTTTCGCAGTTCTGGCTGAACCGCGCTGTCGGTTTTTACGAAACTCGGCCATATGGTAGATGGTCATGAAAAACGATCAAAAAATAATTCTCACAATCTTTCGTCCAAAGGTGGCGCTATAGCACTCAATTGAAAATGCCAACTTTGACCAGGTACAATTCATGCCCTGTTTGACCTACAGCCATGAAACTTGGATACACATATGCGTCTCCTCATGCTTAACAACTTTCACACTCTGACTTTTGACCTCTGACCTTTAGATCTCCCACCATTTTGAATTATATGAAAAACAGTCATTGGCTCCTAACTTCTGCATTTTTTCACTTATGGAAAATCCGTTGGAAATTTTTGTAGAAAGTGGTCCAAAGTTCAAGTACGAAACGTTTCGTGCAGATTGCTCAAAAATCCCAGGAGGAGATAGATTTTAACTATTACAGTTTTATGAAAATTATTCATCTGTGCCTAAAACATACATGCAGACTCACATTTCTTTGAAACTTTGCAGAAATGTACAGGGTCATTCCAAATATCACTGAAACCAATCTTACTCCAATTGGCCAAAAGGGGGCGCTATAGCAATTTTTTGAAAAGGCAGACTTTAAACAGGCATAAGTCATGCCTCGTTTGGCCGAAAGTCGTGAAACTTGCTTACACATGTGCCTTGACTCATGAGGAACACACGTATCGATTTGACCATTAAGCTCCGCCCTTAGATTTTCCGCAATTTTGAGCAGTTTGAAAAATACTTGTTTTTGCCAGTTCTGGCTTAACCGTGCATACGCTTTTTACGAAACTCGGCCATATGGTAGATGCTCATGAAAAACTACCAAGAAATAATTCTCACACTCATTCGTCAAAGGGTGGCGCTATAGCACTCAATTGAAAGTGCCAACTTTGAACAGGTACAACTCATGCCCTGTTTGACCTACAACCATGAAACTTCGATACACACATGCGTCTCTTCATGCCCGACAACTTTCGTGGTCTGACTTTTGACCTCTGACCTTTAGATCGCCCACCATTTTGAATTATATGAAAAACAGTCATTGGCTCCTAACTTCTGCATTTTTTCACTTATGGAAAATCCGTTGGAAATTTTTGTAGGCAGTGGTCCAAAGTTCATGTGTAAAATGTTTCGTGCAGATTGCTCAAAAATCCCAGGAGGAGATAGATTTTAACTATTACAGTTTTATGAAAATTATTCATCTGTGCCTAAAACATACATGCAGACTCACATTTCTTTGAAACTTGGCAGAAATGTACAGGGTCATTCCAAATATCACTGAAACCAATCTCACTCCAATTGGCCAAAAGGGGGCGCTATAGCAATTTTTTGAAAAGGCAGACTTTAAACAGGCATAAGTCATGCCTCGTTTGGCCGAAAGTCGTGAAACTTGCTTACACATGTGCCTTGACTCATGAGGAACACATCTATCTCTTTGACCAGTAAGCTCCGCCCTTAGATTGTCCGCAATTTTGAGCAGTTTGAAAAACACTTAAACCCAGGATTTTTCAGCTATTTGCGTGAAACTGTATCATCTCTGTGATCTCCTTTTTCACAGTTACTTATCTGTTGGGCCAATGGCGTCTCCCTTAAATGAAGGCCTCACAATCTCAGGGTCGCCAGTTCAAGCCTCACTTGATGCAGACTTAATTTAAGTTGAATTGCAAACAACATGACTGTATCATTGAATACATGTGCAACTGTTAAAGGTAATGATGAAATGCTTCTTGGAGAGAGTATGTTTTTTTAATGTATGACAAACTTCATTGTGAAAATAACCGATCTACAATCTCAAAACTTTTCAGATAGCAACATGTTTCTGAGCTTGTAGATCACTGAAACTAATCTTACTCCAATTGGCCAAAAGGGGGCGCTATAGCAATTTTTTGAAAATGCAGACTTTAAACAGGCATAAGTCATGCCTCGTTTGGCCGAACGTCGTGAAACTTGCTTACACATGTGCCTTGACTCATGAGGAACACACGTATCGATTTGACCATTAAGCTCCGCCCTTAGATTGTCCGCAATTTTGAGCAGTTTGAAAAACACTTAAACCCAGGATTTTTCAGCTATTTGCGTGAAACTGTATCATCTGTGTGATCTCCTTTTTCACAGTTACTTGTCTGTTGGGCCAATGGCGTCTCCCTTAAATGAATGCCTCACAATCTCAAGGTCGCCAGTTCAAGCCTCACTTGATGTAGACTTAATTTAAGTTGAATTGCAAACAACATGACTGTATCAATGAATACATGTGCAAATGGTAAAGATAACCTGAAATGCTTATTTGAGAGTATGTTTTTTACGTATGACATACTTCATTCTGAAAATAGCTGATCTACAATCTCACAACTTTTCATGGTTTGTGAGCTTGTAGATCGGCTACTTTCATTAGTTTTGGTTCTGAGGAGATGTACAATTTCTTCATTGGTAAATGGCTTGTGAACGAGTGATCTTAGTGTTAGTGAAACAGGGGCTTGGTTCATGAAAGAAGGCAAGAGTTTATGATCTTCAACAGACAATATCAGCCTGGACAAAGCTATAGCACTATAGGTAGTGTTGCAGCCTATTAGTCTGAAGGTTGAGAGTTCGAATCCTGTTAATGGCAGTAGGTTGAGATGTCCAATCAAACCATTATGTTTCCATCTCTCTCTCTCATCAATCTATTGTTTCCATGTCACTCTCTCTCTCTTCAATCTATTCCGTTTCCATGTCTCTCTCTCTCTCTATTCACTGGCCCCGTATTATCGCTGCTTGCAGCTATATTTTTGTGTTGTTTTACACTTTCTCCAAAGTCACCAAAATGAACTTGAATATTTCAAGTCGATGTTTGCTAGGCGTCAGCGAGTGGATAACACAGTCCTATGGAATTTCGTCACAAATCAATTTGTTTCTACAGAGCCGCTGCGCTTTCAGCTGGCGGCTAAAAAGAAAGAAAAGAAAAGAACAGTGTTTGCGATTGTGGTCTGGAAACCAAATAGAAGAAACTATATCACTCTCAAACTCACACATCTCCAACATTTTATTTATTTTGTATTAATTATTATTATGTTTTAATTTGTATTTATCCATCTGGAACGCAAAAGCGGTGTGTAGTTCATTTGACTGGAAGAAAACTACAAAATTGCGGCCGAGAGTTGTCTACATGCAGCGTGGACCCTACGTCTGACGTATTGACGTCAATGCCTTCCTAAGGACGTGTTTGCGTCACTCACTGCACTCGCGCGCCACAGGAATCAGCTGTGTTGTTGTTGTCCCCGGCCCGCATACTCAATGTGAGCAGAGCTGTGTATACCGTAGCGTGGCACATTAAATTGAAAAGGTTTGTGTACTTTTATATCTACATAGCGAAGTCGCATTGTCTGTTTTACCTTAGTTAACATTACCTAACATCAGGAAGTCTATATTTCCCTGCTATTTTATCGAGGCTAGCTAGTTAGTTTAGCTCAATGCTAAAATGGCCTGTTCTGCTAGCATTGAGCAGAGCTAACATTCCCACGGGCTTTAGCGTTAGTTTTAAAGACTAATTCAGGTTATTTATAAATCCTGAAAGCGATATTCTGTTGTCAATATAGCAAATGTAATATCAATTTTAACATTAGATGACCAAATGCGTTCACTGGGTGTAGCAACCATGAACTCACCGTGTTTGTTTTTCACGGTGCTTCAAATAATGCTTCTTTAGGTTAGGTTTAGCTTTGGCATCTTAACGCTAAATATGCTGGCTAAACATTCATTTAGTGAGTGCTTTTGGTTCTCCATTGGTATTCAGTAGAAATGTCTTGATGACGGTACTTTCACCGCTCATTAGTTAATTTCTTTTGATGATACAGAGATGGCTGTTAGCTGTTGTAGCTAGCAAACATTATGATAACATACTGCTGATGCCCTGTTAGGTCATGTGTCGTGTAGTTCAGTCAGTGGTTCTCAACCTTTTCAGGCCGTGACCCCCCCCCCCCAAAAAAAAATAATCATATTTGAAATGGGGTCCCCAGGGTAAATATTGTGAAAATAGCAGATCTACAAGCCCAATGGCTCAGGCATTGTGAGCTTGTAGATCTGCTATTTTCAAATGTTTTGCCTCTTTCTTATAATATTTGGCCAATGTTTGACCAGTTTTTATAGTTTGTTTATTTTTGATGCAGTAGTGATGTTTTTAGGTATTTTAAAGGTCCTAAACATCCTTAAGTTGTCACTTCACAGTCATCTAACCTACCCCATGTCCTAATCTACCCCCTACCCCCCCCCTCTCTTTCTTCTTTTGTACATATTTTTCACTCTTCATAACCTGTAAACTGATTGTATGACATTCTGTATAGTAGTGTGTATATCTGTCTGTCTCTTATATGTCATCATGATGTGTGTACATGGGGATCTCATCTTAAACAAGCTACGTGCTTAACTGAGCTATCCAGTTTAGTAGACCTTGTATTGCGAATTTGTACTTCCATGTACTGTTATGTACTGTCATGTACTGTTCTCATGTCTTACTAAATAAAGTACACCAGTCAATCAATCAATCTGGGGACCCCTCCCAGGTTGAGAACCACTGGTGTAGTTTGTTAACTAATCTTGCTCTATTGTGGGTTGACCTGTTTCTAGCGGTCACAAAAGTGTATCGCTCTATATAAAATACAATGCTAACCATAGTAAGTGGGGCTCATGTGTGCTAAATACAACAGGTACATTTTTTTTAAATACAAGCAGACATGTGTCAGTTTTAGTAGCCTCATCAACTGAATAAATTAGCCCCAGCAGTGAGGTCATGCAAATGTCCATTTTATGTTTTGTTTTAATTAAGCTCTTTGTGTTTTTTGTCTCAGATCAATGGACCGCTTTGTTTGTGAACTATTGACTCAGTGGCAGTTGACAGACCTTATCGATAGATTTAAAGGTAAGAACATAATTGTTTTTACGTTCACAGCAAGCAGATGGTCTGCATAGCTAGGTAAATAAATTATTTGAAATGGCATTGACTGCATTGTATTTTGTTACTGAAAATGCATTTTTATGCCAATAGCTTCCATGTAATTAGCCTCTTATTTTTTGCTGTGCTCCGTGATTTAAATAAAGATTGTACTCTATCCTTGTATATATTTTTTTGTCTTTCAGACAAGGGGATTGATGAGGAGAGCTTTCTTCTTTTAGACGAGGGGACCATCAGCCAACTGATTACAAAAGCTGGCCCCAGGCTGAAGTTCCTAAAAAAGAATTAGAGGACTTGTAAGTAGTTAGATCACTGCAGATGTGAGAGGCTACACCCCCCCCCCCACACACACACACACACCTTAATTCTGAGTATTTGTTCAAATTAGTGCGCAGATGGCATATATTTGCTTTAAATGCAAAAGGCAAATTCCAGGGGATGCCAAGGCTCTCTTTAAACATTTACGTGCAGTACATCATGTAAACCATTCATCAACATATTTCCAATGTAGTGAAACTGGTTGTGGTAGAACATTTTCTTTTATAAGGTCTTATAGAAGACACCTAGTAAAGGAGCATGAAAACCAAAGTGATACACTCGATGATCCCCTTGAAGGTCCAGCCCAGCCTGTTGACATGCAGCTTGCTGAAAATGAGCCAGTACAGGGAGATGAGGAAGTTGAGGATGAATGGGATGAACTAGGGCCAGATGACATGACCGACCGGGTAGCCTTTTTTTTTAGCTCATATGAGGTCTAAACCTTCTATGACATTCTCTAACTCTAACTTTATGGTTCAACACACCTCTAGTTTAATTGGCGATATTCTGGGTGAACTAGAATCAAAGACCATGTCTTTATTTCGTCATTTTGGTCTTGATCAAAGCCCAGAGGTAGAAGAGCTTGGGCTGGAGTTCTTGGAATTAGCCAAGCCTTTCAAAGGACTTGATACGGATTATAAACAGATGCAGTATTTTGCTAAATCAGGAAACTTAATTCAGCCAGTTGAGGAGATTTTCCCTGGAGGGGCATCCTTTGTTCAGCAAAGGGCCTCTGCCACTGGGACTGTCTGGCAAGTCTCAGTTCCTGATTCATATCAACGTATTCCACTGCAGCGGCTTCTAACCAAGCTACTTGAAATTCCTGGGGTTTTACAGGCCATGCAAGAATGGCAGCAGAGAGAGAGTGATGCTCTTCAGGATTTATTCGATGGGGAGTATTGTAAAACGCATCCACTGTTATTAAAAGAGGTATTACCAAGATGATTGTGAGACAGTCAATCCGCTTGGGTCTAAGACTGGGATTCACAAATTAGGATTTATATATTTCACCCTAAAGAGCTTGCCACCAGACCTGCTATCAAGTTTGCAGTCACACTTCCTTTTAGCAGTGTACAAATCCGACGACGCTAAGACCTATGGCCTTGATGTAGTGCTGCGCCCTATTGTGGAAGAGATCAGGTGTCTTGAGAGGGATGGCATCACTGTTGATACCCCCAACTTTCAAGGTGTTAAGTTTACAGTGGTCCAGGTAGTGGGAGACAATGTGGGTGTGAATGCCATGCTTGGCTATATTGAAAGTGTTTGGTGATGCTCTATATATTGTCTGAATCAGCTATGTTTGGGTTCATTTATGTGCTAAAAGAGTGACTTTGAGAGCTGTTTTACCGTACAATGTAAGTCAATGAGGAGCATATTTTGAATTATCAATTTCTAATCAATGGAGCAATTATTCTTGATTTCTTGACATCATGGAGTTACATCATGGCAAGGTAACTACACAACCCAAACCTCTACTAAAGTGGTCTTACCCTTTAATCAACACTAAAGAGTAATACACGATATCTGCAATGTTGTCCCTTCTTGCAATTTTCTCAGGATATCCGACAGATTCTCACAGGCTCAACCGAAGGCAAGCAGATCCTGGGGAGCCTTGATGAGGATGGGATCACCATTTCACAAAGAAAGTGCCTTGTCTGTATTTTGGTCTCACACCTCATGGAGAAGTTTGGAGAGAGGTAATACTTTTTTTTATTTTGCTTGAATGTTATGTTAGTTTGAAAAAGTTATATGAATCTTTTTCAGGGGAAAAGATAAGACGGGACACTACTTTCAAGTCTGACATTTACCTAGACCACCAACATAAACATGCACAACACATGTACTAAAACACACGTTCAGTAGTGTTTTTAATGTATTAGGATCCCTATTAGCTGCAGAATATGCTACAGCCATTATACTGTGGTGCGAGACATGTTTTAGCAATACTTAAGATCTAATTTGACTCTGCTGGTAATTTAGTTTTTCTGTGTTTGCAGTCCTACCAATGAGACAAAAAAGGCCCTGGCTGCATTGTTGATTCATGCGTTTCCCTCCTTAAAGGACGCCTCAACCAGTGGCTTCGTAAGTAATTAACATTTTATTGAGGAATTGATGCTAAAACAGTCAGTTGAACACAATATAACTCATCTCCCAGCACCAGAGTACTGGATTTCTCTGCTATGCCTGGTGTCGTCAGACAGACATACAGACAAACCCTGTTCTAGATGGCTCAGCCACATCTTGTAGCCACGCTATCAAAATGTGCCTCATCTCTATTCACCAAAGACTTTCTTTTCTTGACAGGGAGTCTGGTTCACCCCAGGACACAACCGCCACCCAGCCTGTGGATTCCTTGAAGAGCGGCTTCGGAACACCAGAAAGAGGATGAGATCCCAGAGCAGATCACGGGACTGGTCACAAAGCAGGCAGCAGACACCACAAAGTAGTGAAGCTGGCACTCGAAGGACATTCATACCAGGTAATTGTTGGCACTGAATAATTTGTTTAAGCAATACAGACATATAATTTTGAGATTATTAATATCCTTGTGTACTTTTTATAGAATGTACCGTATCGGAAGAAAGAGTCATACAGTGCAAAGAATGGCTGAAACATAATTCACAGCCCCTCAACCAGGTGGAGCAATACATGCAGGATACAGCAGTGTACAGGTCAGTAGGAATGCACTGAGGACACTTAACTGCAGCACTGTTTCAATGTCATTTTGCCTATGCTTGTGCCTCATGGTACTGTAGCACCTCAAGTCATTCAAATCTTAACTACAGACGTCTCAAAACAAACTACTACTAGACCTCTAACACCTATGACCTAACCCCTGCTCATTATGATGCTACAGTGGGATGGCTCAAGGTAGAAACAGTACAAAACTTGCAATGGGCCTGGTTTTCAAGGGACCAGTGCCCATGTACCTGTCAAAAAGAGTGAGAAAAGGGCACATCACCAGTGGAAGCTCCATTACTCTTGTCCCCCCCTCCCCCCAAAATCTGCACAAACATGGGGATGAATGCATTTTACTATTATGCTACCAACATGTGGAACACCCCACCACCAGCCATCAAGAAAGTGCAACTCCTTACCCTCCAAAACTGCCATAAAAGAGCACCTGTCTGCAACTGCCCTCAGGGCTTTTTTTGTTATCCTTTTAACATTCTTCTACTGCTGTACTTTCTGTAAACTATCAAACAGGGCCAAGTATTTAAGGGAAAACGGGTGGGACATTCAGAGGATCCGCCAAGAGTTCCCACATCTCTTCACTCCAGGCATGGTAAGTTAGGAAGGAGTGTACATATGATGTTGATGCATTGTTTAACACTCTTTTATCAGTACTAGACCATACCCGGTGAAGGGCGCAGGCGAAAGTACTTGCAAACGTGGGGTTATTGCCCATCCCCACGCCCCCAACAAATAAATGGTCCCGTCCCGTTTTGTCAACGGGGAAAATAAAACCTTGGAAATTGCTGTCCCAGCTGTTGGTACGCAAAAGCGCCTCGCGTCGTCTGATGTGGTGCTCATTTTTTATTTTGGGTGCGCATGTGTACCTGCGCACCAGTTATGTGCACCCCTGGTAATGGTCAATGGCTGTGTGCAAATTCAGAGCAATTGCTCCAGTCACTGAGGAGGATCGGGCAGCTTTCCATGACACCACGCACTACAGACTGAGGTTTGTGAAATTATAGGAGGATGTCAGCTGGCACATTGAATTTTCTATTTCTTTTAGATTGCACAGGACTTTCAGATCCTACATGGAGAGGCCGCGTCGAAGCTCTTCGAAACCTGGCTGCCGTTTTTTAAAGACAAGATTCTGCACCTGGCGAGATGCGATGGGAAACTAAACTCGTCGCTTGATGGATTAACACCTGGTAATACATTGTTATGTTGTACAGCAGATGTTATTTTACTACTAAATGACCAAATCACAGATATGCCATTCCACATATTGATACCTATGAAATTGTCTTCCTACAGATTGTTTGGGGGAACTTGCTCTGTGCCAGTTACCAACGCTGCTTCCACCGACTGTGTACAAGGTTGGCCGCAAAGTGTTCCGGCACACTATCGAGGAGTCTAAGTTGGCCTTCATCGATCATAAGCCTGTAAGTCCCTCTGCATACGCTTTGCTATGTGACACACTGTGAGCTGGTAGATCGGCTATTTTTGGCGAAGAGATTTGGTGAAGATGGAAAACAGTGGTACAGAGCCAACCCAGGTCCAGTTTAAGTGGTTAAGAATGTGCCTGTCTGCCTGTTATTCCTACGCGCAAGAATAATTCAGGAAATTATTTCTGAATATGCACTGTATCAGCCACTGCTCTCCGTGAATGCCAAATCTTGCTTACTCTTTGCTTTTACTTTGTTTGATTTATCTTGTCTTTTGTCCTTTATTTCTTTCTCAGGTTGGAACTAACTTGGTGGAGTATCTCCTGGAGGCGAAGGTGTCAAGACCTTGCCCATATGTCCTGTCCCTGGGAAACGATATTCGGCACACCTCTCAGGCGTTCGTTATTTTTGATGGGGAGGCGTTGGAACAAAACACCTTGCTTCAGGCAGTTGATGTCTGTTTCAAGGTATTCTATGTCTTTGACATCGAATACACAAAGGAGTGTGTAGCTGTATGGAAATTCCTCCAACGTGCAGTGTACGAAATCGAGGGGGGGGGGGGGTGGAGTCAAAACCTGCTACGTTCTTGCATGCAGCAATACGTGCTTGCAAGTAGACTTGTGGTCTTGATCCTTGTCTTGTCCTTCTTCCGCTGGTCCACCTGTTCTATTCTCTCTTCTGCTGCTCATTGGCTCAGAGTATCTGGTCAAATCAAATATTGCTGGTTTTGTGAAGTGTCTTCATAATACTATATTGTGGACTTACTCATTTTCTTTCCTCTCCTTTTCTTTCCTCTTCTGCTGCTCTTTGGCTCAGAGTAGAGTTATATCTGGTCAAATCAAATGGTGCTGGATTTGTGAAGTGTGAAGTGTGAAGTGTGTAGTGTGTGTGTGTGTGTGTGTGTGTGTGTGTGTGTGTGTGTGTGTGTGTGTGTGTGTGTGTGTGTGTGATGATCAAAATACTACCTCATGCTCAAAGTATTTTATGAGCAAGTTGTGTGCTGAGTTAGAGGTAAATGATGGAAGCATAAATTGTTAAATTTTATTTGCACATCTTAGTTTCCTGTAGTTAGAATCACCTAAAGGAGCAGTACATTTTTGTGATCATGTTGGAGGATTGTCTTTAATGTTTACATAGCCAATCAATTAGGACTTCTTGTTCCAGTCTCTTGTTTACACCACATATGCTGTAATCCATTTGTGGAAACAGTAATTTGCTATTTTATTGTCTGACACAAACATGCCCTTTTAGATAATTCTTTGGTTAGGGCGAGTGCTAGATGCACATTGTTATTAATTACATATGTAAGGAAAAAAAGGGAATCTGTGGTGTGGGTGGGATACCCTTATTGGGAATCTCATCCAAAATGGCCACCGTGTGAATATGGATATGGACTATTCAGTGGCACCTGACCAGGCAGGTGTTACTGCTTGTGATCATTTCGAACACGTGATTCGCAAGAGGAGGTGTAGCATAGCCTAAATATTTAGTGCAGAGGTTTGACATTTGAATCCATATATTGCTAATAACGTGACAACTTTTAGCAATATGGATATATTATATTATATTATAGTATATATTTTTTAACCTACATTTTCAAAAGATTGTACACATTTGAAATTTAAATGGGACATTTTGTATATTGAGTATTTTTTACTTTTGATACTTTAAGTACATTTTGATTATTTTATACTTTTACTAAGTAAATTTTGAATTCGGGACTTTTCATTGTAACAGAGTATTTCTATATTACAGTATGATACGTTTATTTGAGTACTTTTTACACCACTGACTGATGTGTTGTGAATGCGCAAGCGCGCTGGAATGAATTAATGATGGCTTAATTGTTAGGTCTATAAAATGCCCTATACAAGGTCTAGTTTTTCCCACCACTCAGTTTACTGTCATAGTTGAAAGCATTTCTGGCTTTCAACTATACAAATTGTGAATTATTAACAATATTTTAATGAAACATCTGGGTCAGAAACTTCTAGTTAGAATCTATTTGAATTACTATTATTGGTTGTCTCCAACACAGACTCTGGTACACTCTGTTATTTTTAAAGTTGATGATGGTTTTAAATGTAACCAGATCTTGGAATTCAAATCAACTGTTCCATTTTTTTGTCCTGTTCTGTAGCAAAGGTGTGGAAATGCAACACTAGGAAGGTCATCGTCGTTGGAAAGTGACTTCCACCAACTGCGGGGGCAAGAGGCGCAGAAGCAGGTAATGAGCATTGCGTTTAATTAACAGCTTTTCTAAACACAGACATAAACGTTTCATGTGTTTGAATGGGGAGGTGTCACTATGTTGGACTGTCACTGTATGCCACAGTCTGCCTATCTTTGACAGTAAATTTGACCTTTTATGCACATTGTAAAAATGGCCAGATGTAGCTATGACAAGCCAGTAAATTAGAATATTGCAGATCTGCTTGGAACAAGAGAAAGGTGACACATGAGGTAAATGACAAGCCTCAAATGTCACTTGCTAAGCTAACTTTTATTTTGATATTTGCTAGCTAATGTTTTGCCGATGTACAAATCTAAAGAACAGAAGCATGTTGATTTATTGTAATGTTGGCAAGTGTAATTTAGAAGGTCAATGGTGCATTCTCTAAAAGAAAATGTCTCCTCGCTTCCCCCAGTGTTAACAACGTGGCAGCTGTCACCCACAACATCCACCAACTACTTCATTTGATCATGAGGCAAAGCGGAGTGTCCACGGTCGCCTTGACTCAAGCACGGAGGGTCACTCTGAGGTGTCTGCAGAGGTTTGCATTTTTTTTACAGTTTCAGACCTGAGGATGACCTGAGGATGACTAAAAACGGCTTCTAAAGCCTTGCCTCGAATCACATGTGATCAGTATGAAGAGACATAAAGTGACGTTTTCACAGCCTGTTATCCGGCCGTGTAGCATTTTGGTTTATCTCCAGCACCTCAGTCGATGCTGTTTGAGCATTGTATTAAAGATACTAAAATGGATGTTGATCATAATGTGATAATTAATATTAATGGCTGACATCTGCTTATCGTATCATTTCAGCTACCTCTGCAACAGTGGGTTATCATCAACACATTAACTTTTGCGTCGAGGAGATCCATTCTACCTGAACTGGGTTCCGGTTCCCTCAGAGGCCTGGTGGGACCAGCTGTTAACTTGAATGGGGAGGTTTCACCATATTGGTGAATGTGTGAGGTGTCTGCTTATCTTTATTGAAAATGTGACTTTATGTGCATTGTAAAAACAAGGAGCAGATGTGGCACTATAACTGGTGACTGAAGACGGTTCATTACAATATATTAGATAATTTGTTATATGAAAACATGGACACAGTATAAATGAAAATCCTCAAATCTGTGGCACTTGCTAATCTAATGTTTTTCATAGTCTTCACATTTTGATATTTGATAGCTGTAATTGGTAGCTATTGAACAATGCAAAGAATCGAAACCTTATTGTAATGGCAGTGAAATTTGTATTGTCTCAATTAACATTTCTTCCTCCTTCCAAAACATCCGCCAACTACTCTCCACGGACTGTTAAATGAGTGCATTAAATTGAACAGGCAAATGTCAACATAAATGAACACATTTATTCCAGAAATTATCAAGGATGTCATCCATTCCAGTGAGCTCCAAGTTATTGGCACCAAAGCTGGGGTCTTGACATTTGGGGCAATTTCTCTCATTGAGCATCCATTGTTGTACATAGATGACTCATCATGGTATCTTCAAGACGAATAAACGGAACAATAATTTGATCAGTATCTCTCATCTGTCAGTAGTATACAGTATCAGAAGAGAAATGTAGTCCTTCCCGTAGAGAACTGGAGTTTTGTTTGTGAAAAGATTGTTATGGACTAGCCTAAAAAAACAAGTGTTTTGAAAATGTGATTTAGAAATGCAAACCATTGCAGATCACACACTTCAGAGTGTCCCTAACGGTGGCAATCTGTGCTCCTGTCATGACTTCTGTGGAGAATATACTAACTGTATAAACTGCTTTGAACAATTACACTGTTGCTACAATATGCAATTAAATTGAACAGCACTTGGTTTCATTCTTTATGACATTGCCATCTGCTCATTCATTCTGAAATTCTTTACAATGGTCCTGGTTGTTTTTCTGCAGTGTAGACTTAGTTACACCACCTTACTGATGGCAAATATTAAAGTCTATGAAAGTTTAATGAGATGGTTAGAGATGCTGTCCTCCCACCTACTGGTTGACAAGAGGTATAACATTAGGCAGTCATTTATTTTGTGTTACAATGAGGTGAAGTAAATGAAACATGAGGCTGCTTTAAAAAATATATGTGAAATGTATTTAAGTGTTACATAGCACTATATTCGCATAGTAGGCTATAATTAATGTTTGGGAACGGTCTCTGCATTTCTATGAAAAGAGAAAATAGGCCCGGATCGTTGGCAGGTTGGCAAGCCTGGCAACGACAGCGTGCTGCGGGTTCGACTCCCGATCCCGACGACCTTTGCTGCGTGTCCTCCCCATTTCTTATCAGTCTACTGTTCCTATCAATATAGGCAAAGACCACACAATAAAAACGGACGAAAAATAGATTTTCAAGTTGCTTCAGTTCAGCAGTAATGACCTGGTCAGAGCACACCCGAAGACATAAAGAGACCCTGGCCCCAGGAAGAAATCTCACCGCCTAACCACTACGCTAATCACCTACTGTTTAAAGTCATGGAACTTTATGCTCAATTTAACACAATTCGTGGGGAAAGTGAGAAAAATAATAATAAAGAAAGAAAATGCATGTAAGCTGTGCCCACCCCCCCCCCCCTCCCCTCCGACGTGAAGCCCCCACCCCCCACCTCCCAAATCCTCCACCTCCATTAACCTCGCATAAACCCTATGCATAAACCCCAAACCTCACCCCGCCTCCGCCCCGCCCCCACCTCTCCCGTGACGACGGTGACGTCTCTCTGTTTTACTGAGAAGGTAGTAAATAATAAATAAAAATAAAATAATGCATTTGGGCTTTTCGTATTGTGAAACTGAAAAGGAAAACACTATGACGCCAATGTACTCTCTTTTTACTGAGAAGGAAATAAATAATAAATCAAAATAAAATAATCCATTTGGGTTTTTCGTATTGTGAAACTGAAAAGGAAAACACTATGACGCCAATTTACTTCTTTAGTCCCAAAATACATAATGATAGAATGCAAAAGACAAAAATGAAAAAGCGGGCAGTTTTGACTTGATTTAGCTTTTATTAATTCTGTAAGGCAGAATGGTGAAATGACGCCACTTCCGTTTTGGATCCGAGTTCTCAATATGAAAAAAGCGAAAAGCAACACCTTATTCCTTCTTCAGTTTCACCTCAAAGAATGACAAAAGGAATGGGTAAAAACGAAAAAAGCGACCGCTTTGGTGTCGTTTTAGTGTTTCTGGGTTTGTAGAGTAAACATGGAAAAAGAGACCTTTTTTGTTTGTTTGCTTTAGAATGAAAAACGGATATGGCTTTTTTGTTTTTTGAACTTGGCGTAGAAAAGGAATTATCCGTAGGCCCCCTGACCGGGTCAGGTCAGGGGGCCTACGGATAATTCCTTTTCTACTCCAGGTTCAAAAAACAAAAAAGCCATATCCGTTTTTCATTCTAAAGCAAACAAACAAAAAAGGTCTCTTTTTCCATGTTTACTCTACAAACCCAGAAACACTAAAACGACACCAAAGCGGTCCCCTTTTTCGTTTTGCCTCATTCCTTTTGCCATTCTTTGAGGTGCAGCTGAAGAAGGAATAAGGTGTTGCTTTTCGCATTTTTCATGTTAAGAACTTGGATCAAAAACGGAAGTGGCGTCATTTCACCGTTCTGCCTTACAGAATTAATAAACGCTAAATCAAGTCAAAACTGCCCGCTTTTTCATTTTTGTCTTTTGCATTCTATCATTATGTATTTTTGGACTAAAGAAGTAAAATTGGCGTCATAGTGTTTTCCTTTTCAGTTTCACAATACGAAAAACCCAAATGGATTATTTTATTTTGATTTATTATTTATTTCCTTCTCAGTAAAAACAGAGTAAATTGGCGTCATAGTGTTTTCCTTTTCAGTTTCACAATACGAAAAGCCCAAATGGATTATTTTATTTGTATTTATTATTTATTTCCTTCTCGGTAAAAAAAAAAGACAGACGTCACCGGAGAGGCGGGGCGGAGGCGGGCATGAGGGTATGGAGTGGGGTGAGGTTTGGGGTTTATGGAGGTGGAGGATTTGGGAGGTCGGGGGGGCTTCACGTCGGAGGGGGGGGGGGCACAGCTTACCGCATTTTCTTTCTTTATTATTATTTTTCTCACTTTCCCCAATAATTGTGTTAAATTGAGCATAACGTTTCATGTCTTTAAACAGTAGGTGATTAGCGTAGGTTAGGCAGTCAGAGCTGACAAGTGGGAAAACAGCTCGTTTACAGTTTATTATACCACCCAATAGCTTACATTTTGATTCATTCTCTGTGGCTGCGGTTACATGGACATCATGTATTCATTCAGAATGAACTCATTCTGAATAGAGGAGTCTGTTTCACAGTTCCACTCACCTGTTTACATGGGACCTGAATAAAAGTATTCCTCGGTTACATGACCCAAAGCATTCATTCGCAATATAACTTTTGACATGCGCAAAGTGGTTGTCGCCTACGCCCGGGCATGGACCAGGGGCCGCCCGGCTCCACTACCTGGGGCAGAGCTTCCCCTGGTGGGCATGGGAGGAGGCAATCCTCGCAACCGGATCGCCCCCCAAACACGGTGAAATAGCACGGATTGACGAACGGCAATTCCGTGCATAGATGACTAGGAACTCTGAAACTCCGTGCATAGGAGAATACTCCCCCCCCCCCCCCCCCCCCCCCATTAACTTCAATACGAGGTGGAGGCAGTCACGTGACTTTCTCTATACGCTCTCCCCATCATCACGGTGAAATAGGATTAATTCAGACCAGTTTATTTTTTTGTATTGGTACTAGCTCTGGTTCAGAGCGTTAGTGAGTTCCCTCTAACGCTCTGGAAGACCCCTCGCTCTGCGCATGTACAAGGAATTCCACTGCCCTGCCAGCGTTCAAGTGTAGTGAAAATAAACTAAACCATTTCGCTACTCACCGAAGCAAAGGCTGTTTTGTGTTGTTGAAAGTCTATTCTCCAACCCCGCACGCCTAAACGCACCCCACCTACTCTGTAAAATACACTTTTTGGGCAAAAAATAAAATATGTCAGCGAGACGGACATTATTTGTATTTACTCCACAGTGCCCTCTACATTTTGGTTAATGGGTAAGTTCAAATCCCCCAGATCTGTAGAGGGCACTGTGGAGTAAATACAAATAATGTCCGTCTCGCTGACATATTTTATTTTCTGCCCAAAAAGTGTATTTTACAGAGTAGGTGGGGTGCGTTTAGGCGTGCGGGGTTGGAGAATAGACATTCAACAACACAAAACAGCCTTTGCTTCGGTGAGTAGCGAAATGGTTTAGTTTATTTTCAGTACACTTGAACGCTGGCAGGGCAGTGGAATTCCTTGTACATGCGCAGAGCGAGGGGTCTTCCAGAGCGTTAGAGGGAACTCACTAACGCTCTGAACCAGAGCTATATTGGTACCAGACACGGTAAAACTAGCCTACATACTTGTCACATTTCTCATTTAGGTACGATGACGTCATCGCGCATTCGCACATGGTCATTATGATAATACATAATAATACATAAACACCGGACCGCTCATGGTCATTATAATAATAAATGGAGAGAGAGCAACACGTACAGTCTATGAAACAAGGCACGCTCATTTATGGCAAAAGTATTGGCATCAAAATATACTTAAAGTAGAAAGTAGGCCTATTAGGCTACTCATTATGCCGAATGTCACGTTTTTCTTGTGTTAGGCCTATTATGAAAATGCTTTGAAACATGCTGTAACTCATTCACTGTGACGAGAACCCTCTTTCTGCGCAGAGTAGGCCTAGCCTATAGCGCACGGTGCACACACGGGTTGAATGCAGGGTCTGTCGTCCTTGCAGGGATTCTTTTTAAAAACGGAGGGTGAGACCTCCGTTGGGGCCGTCAGCATCGCAGTTGGGTCCATCCACCCTGCGCCATAGGTGTTCCTCGGCACTAGTGATGCGCGGGCTGACCCGTAGCCCGCGGGTTGGACCGCGGGGCGAGCGGGAGAGTCAAGATTTCAGAGGCACTTATCGCGGGGCGGGATGGTGCGGGCTGCGCAAACACGCAAAAAAAAAGAAAGAAAAGAAAAGCATTTGGTACCTTCTCTCTCTCCCAGTCCCATTGTTATCTCACTCTCCTCTCTCCTACTCTCCAGTTCTTTCCTCCTGGCTGGAATCATGGGCTTATGTTAAATGTGTTACTTATTTTAACAATGATGCGCAACTGCCTAATGTAGCCTAATGATATCCCCGCTGCAACTTTATTTTATATTGGAATGAATGTCCCTTGTAGTGCTGTTGTAGTAGGATTGGACACACTCACTGTATCTATCTAGTTGTCATTTAATGTTCTCTCATGTAGCCTATGCATATCAAAGGGCAGGAAAAAAATATGAATTGTCTATCCTGAGCTAAACCGAACCTGTATGGTGTTGAATGGTTCCGTTCGCTCCGTTTCTCTCTCTCGTTCTCGCTCTCTCATTGATATAATTGCCCGGTATACGAAATTTAGCCTAGGATATTTATTTGGTTATTTTATTGTTTTGAGGTCTACTCTCCTGAGTCTCCTCCATCAGCTATCATTGAGTATAGAAAGATAATTGACACCAGCCAGCTGACTGTGCTTAATGGTTGATATTATAAGAGTGGATGACGGTGAGAAAAAAGTAAAAATCATCACGGAACGACAAGCAGGAGAGGGGACAATCCGTTGTCATTTTATTGTAGATTTAAAAGCAGCCTATTAGACTATATTGACTGTGTGTCTTGGATTTTACATGCAATGCTCCTGAGAGGATTATGGCGTGAGTAACAACGGACTTTAACATTAGTCCGTTGTTATAACCGTTGTTATTACCGTTGTTATGTCATAACACGTCCTCCCTCGCTCCATTACGCATGGTGCACTGTGCGCGCCCTTTCCCTCTCCATTGCATTTTATGAATCCATTACAATCACTATTGCAGCGGTTGCAATAATATAACATTCCAAATAATTAGTAACATGTAGGCTACATAGCCATGTCTGTCAAATAATCTTTTATTTCAAGGCAATACAAAGCTACAGGCCTATGCCTACAGTAGGCCTATGATACGAATGTCGGGTCCGGTGTATGTTATGATGTCTCCTCTTGCCTCAGTTCCCCGACCCCATGTCATTTCTCAAGCGATTGCTCTAATTCAAATTTGTATTTATTCTGTGAACTCTCTAGTTAATGTTCCTGTATTAGGCTACCCTAGAGTCCAAACGGGACGCCTCCCCAAGTAGCGCTCCCTTATGCATTGTACAATATTCAGCCCTTGGTAAGGAGTTTGAAAGCACAATAAACGAACATTGGTATAGCGACCCAAAATTGGCCACTACTTTCAAGGACATGCCCAGAGTTGTCTACAAACATCCTCCTAATATAAGACAAACAGTTGTCAAATCAGATCTCATCCCTAAAATGCCAATGCGCATAATGTAATTGAACCGAAAAGCCACACTTTTACGCACCACTAACGGGGAAACGTTTTGATATCAAGGGCACTATAATGCACAACCAAAAATGCTAAAATGCCCATGCCTTCTATTATATGCTATCAATCAAAAATCATGGCTGGGGCGCACTGACGTGCCATGGACACATGTCTTTCTAAACTTTTGCGACAAATAGAGAACATTGTGGTTCTCTCTGGCAGCATTAGATAATTACAGGCCATATTAATTATATAATTTACGTTTATCACTCACACACTTCTGAGACCCAACCGGAGTGGCCATAATGTTGATTATCTTTTCTTTATTTAATTTATTTCTTTATTTTTGTCGTCGTAATGTTTTGGCGTGGCAACTTCTGTTATTACAATAACTGGGCAAAATAAATTACCATTATTTTTTTATATGTTGAAAATTTGTCTACTTTTCATGTGTTTAATGTTAAAAAAAAGAGTCTCCTTTATAAATTGTAATGGTTACTTTTCATGTGCGTTATACGGTGTTGAACGCCTAATGCGAGGCCAGTGTTGCTGCTCATATGCCCAGAGTTTAACTAAGCCTTAATCTCAACTAGATTCACCATAAAGGTTTAATTAATCAAAAGACCAAACGTAGGGAATAGTTGTAGCCTAACTGAGGAAATCTATGGTGAAATGTTGGCACTAATTTATGGAACAGTGGCCAACCATATCAAACGCGAGAAATTAACGCATTCCAACGTGTCATTGTAAATTGGCTGTGTCCGATTCTGTCGGAAGTTCCCAATGGCTGGTAGTGACGGGGCGCATCCGGTGAAAGCCGGAATTACACTCAATGTAAACAGAAAGTAAACGAGGGGGGAAATGGCGTTTGGCCACAGACGGGATTAAAACACTTCTTTATTGAAAAACGTGGACTAATACATTGCACAAATACTTCGGACACCTAGTTAACATTTGGGGCAAGCACCTTATATTTTGCATTTGTGAGAGAGCGCCGTTCACAAACGCTAGAATGAACGCGTTTTACAATAACGTCTTAAATATTAAAAAATGCAATACAGAAGCGATATCATTTCGTTTTTTTTGGCGTTTGGGGTTTCCTTTTTTTTAAAGATACATTTTTGGCCCTTTATTGATAGGATAGTAGTTTGACATAAAATGGGGAGAGATTGGTAGTGACATGCAGCAAAGGGCGTCGGGGTCGGGACTCGAATCCGCAACATGCTGGAGCTTTGGAGCGTGTCCGGACCGCTACACCAGGGCCTGGCGTTGGGGGTTACTAGTTGTGTGTTTACGGAATTGTAATCCGTGTTATTTCACCGTGATGATGGGGAGATCGTAGAGAGAAAGTCACGTGACTGCCTCCGCCTCGTATTGAAGTTAATGGTGGGGGACCACTTTGCACATGTCAAACGTTATATTGCGAATGAATGCTTTGGGTCATGTAATCGAGGAATACTTTTATTCAGGTCCCATGTAAACAGGTGAGTGGAACTATGGAACAGATTCCTCTATTCAGAATGAGTTCATTCATTCTGAATGAATACATGATGTCCATGTAACCGCAGCCACAGAGAATAAATCAAAATGTAAACTATTGGGTGGTATAAGAAGCTGTAAACGAGCTGTTTTCCCCCTTTTCATTTGTGAATAGTAATTATGGACTGACCATGTAGCAGAGCCAGACAGAGCCTACCTCATTATAATTATAATCATTCAATAATTTGAAGGATTTTACTTTTATTCTCATTATTATTACCCCCCCCCCCTTCTGCCAGACGAAGGCTACAATCAGTACAATGTCACATTAAGCATAATTCATCAGGATCGCTTTGCAGATCCACAAGCTCACACTGCAGCGCAGATATGTTCGGGGCGCAACACCGACACTTGTCAGCTCTGACTGCCTAACCACTACGCTAATCACCTACTGTTTAAAGTCATGAAACTTTATGCTCAATTTAACACAATTATTGGGGAAAGTGAGAAAAAAAAAGAAAAAAAAAAGAAAATGCATGTAAGCTGTGCCCCCCCCGCTCCGACGTGAAGCCCCCCCCCCCCCCTCCCAAATCCTCCACCTCCATAAACTGTGTCCATAAACCCCAAACCTTACCCCGCCCACCCGCCCCACCTCTCCCGTGACGTTGTGAACTGTCTCTTTTTTACTGAGAAGGAAATAAATAATAAATAAAAATAAAATAATCCATTTGGGCTTTTCGTATTGTGAAACTGAAAAGGAAAACACTATGACGCCAATTTACTCTCTTTTTACTGAGAAGGAAATAAATAATACATCAAAATAAAATAATCCATTTGGGTTTTTTGAATTGTGAAACTGAAAAGGAAAACACTATGACGCCAATTGACTTCTTTAGTCCCAAAATAGCCTACATAATGATAGAATGCAAAAGACAAAAATGAAAAAGCGGGCAGTTTTGACTTGATTTAGCGTTTATTAATTCTGTAAGGCAGAACGGTGAAATGACGCCACTTCCGTTTTGGATCCGAGTTCTCAACATGAAAAAAGCGAAAAGCAACACCTTATTCCTTCTTCAGTTGCACCTCAAAGAATGACAAAAAGAATGGGCAAAAACAAAAAAAGGGACCGCTTTGGTGTCGTTTTAGTGTTTCTGGGTTTGTAGAGTAAACATGGAAAAAGAGGCCTTTTTTGTTTGTTTGCTTTAGAATGAAAAACGGATATGGCTTTTTTGTTTTTTGAACTTGGCGTAGAAAAGGAATTATCCATAGGCCCCCTGACCGGGTCAGTTGTAAATGACATTGTTTGTTTGTTTACATGGCTGTCATGTTGGATAAAGCATATAACCAAGCAGCACAGGTTGACATGAGCAGGTGTTCTGAGTCTCTGATTACACAGCGGTCCGTTATAGAGCTCATCGGTCATTATCCAGAAATAATGACCGATGACTGACCAATCAGAATCGAGCATTCAACCAAGCCGTGTAATAATAAACACGGCTTGGTTGAATGCTAAAAGCAACAACATAATATAGTAATATATAATACATAATATATAATAATATGTATATTATATTATACTATTAATATTAATAGTAGATAGTACAGGTGAGTTTTTTTTTAAGCATGTGGGGTTTATAAAGTTGATCTCACCTATTTAAAAACAAAAATACAATACAAATAAGAATGTATCAGATTTTTTTTTTAAATGTGTATTATTTAACCACATACATACAACATGGAAACACAGTATAAAAAAGATAAAGGACAGAAATATTAGTAGATTTGTAGTATTGTGTGTATAGTACAGTATATAGTGTGTGTGTGTGTGTGTGTGTGTGTGTGTGTGTGTGTGTGTGTGTGTGTGTGTGTGTGTGTGTGTGTGTGTGTCTGCAGAATGTCACATTTCACAAGTTTCAAAACATTTAAAAATCTTTTGAAAATAGCAGATCTACAAGCTCACAATGTGTCGCATCGTGACGCAAGGTGAGCTTGTAGATCGGCTATTTTCAAATGTATATAGGGTGAAGTGGTTAATGTATGTTTTGTATTAATAATCAAAATCTGCAAAGTAACTAGTAACTAAAGTTTCCAAATAAATGTAGTGGAGTGAAAGTACAATATTTGCTTGTCTTTTTCTGAAGGTAAATAAAGGGGATAGTATATTATATCCCACTTTTAATACAGTGTAACATTGTTGCTATATTGATTAAAAATAAATAATGTTAGAATAACTTTTAAAGATGAATAATTGATTATTAATAGTATTTTATGGGGGGGGGGTACAAATAAGAATAATTGACCTTCTCCTCCATACAATTAACAAAACACACATCTTTAGCTTTTATGTAAAAATTTTCAACCTTGAAGATTATAATTACAATGATAGGCCTATACAAAAAATAATGCTCTGGACTCCATAATCACTTTTAGACATTTATTTACAATATCAGTACATTCATGTACAGTTGTTTCCATAATAAAGTAGCTTAGCATTTCCTGGAGACACAGTTAAGACAAAATGTACAGTAAGGATTCAATGGGTAGGTTTATAGGTCAGAATAAGCGCTTTCTCTCTACGTAGACATGTGAAAAATGATCTGCGATTCATAACTTCTTTTTTTACAAATGAATCCTTGTTCTGTACTGAATGGCATGGCTTCTTATATTATACAGACAAACATGAAAGTCTTTAGAATTAAAAATGTGCCTCATATAGTACATTTGAATTAGAAAACTCCAAACCCCTTGGCCTTAAACAAGATCTATAATATATAACAAATAAACAAAATTTAAAAAATAGTAATGCAATTCCACTTGGCCCACAAATCATTGCCTTTTTCTCCAAGCCTGGCACCAAGAGAAAATGAAATAAAATAAAAAAAGAAATGGAAGAAAAGGAACCACACACATCTTTTGTACGAGAATCTGGTTTCTGAAGCAGCACAGAGAGAAAAATGGACAAAAAAGAAAGATGGTTTGGCTTTTTGTGTTATGTGTTTTGACACTGGTAAGAGAAAGAGAGATGTCCGTTTCGTTCACTTTTATTTCGTATACTGTGAGAAGTACTACAGACTGTTCCAACTGCAAATCAGCTCTTTTACTTGTAGATATATTTGCAGATGTATGACGAGTGGATATGCATCTTTATTAACAAGCCATGATTTCACTTTGTACAGACAATGCCCAGCTGTTGACATAGCTGACATGCAGTTAGCTGTAAGCACACCAACCCAACCCTGCGGAATCTATGAGCTCCAGAAGTATAGTGTGCTACTGAAATGTAACTCTATATTAAGATCCCTCAGTTTTTTTGCTATACTAAATACCTTTGATGAAAATAGCCTATCTACAAACTCACAACGAGTCGCAGCACAACACACTGTGAGCTTTTAGATCTGCTATTTTGGCTCAATGTTTGCCCCAGAATAGAGAAACTAGGGTTTTCTTCTTTCACCAATCAATACAAAGGAGCACTGAGCCTTTTTTTCCCCCAGACCAAAGCAGAAATGCTCCAAATAGAAACTATTCAGTCTTCTTAGATAGCAACTAAACACCTTGTTTACCTTCACATATTCCAAAAGATCTTCTACCTACATTGAGTGAAGTCGTTCAAGGATGTCAGCTTCCATCCCCGTCACGTCGAACGGACGTTAGTTGCAAAAATGGAGACGAGTGCATAAAGAGTCTGTAGCTGTAGTCTGTATAGCAGGCTGAAAGATGTCAGCATTGGAGTCCAAGAATGACTCCTTTGACTTAAGTAACTCCATCACACATTTAACCACATGACCACTTAAACCCCGGCTTCCGTATTGTGGGGAAAGCTTTCCCAGAAAATAGCAGATCGATAAGCTCACAACTTGTGAGCTTATTGATCGGCTATTTTCGCAAGAACGTTCACCCCAGAATAGATGACGCTGTAGGTTTCATGTGGTTAAAGGGATAGTTCACCCCCAAAATTACTTTTTTTCTCTATCGATTAGTCACCCCATGGAGACTTGAATTCATGGATATTTTTTTGTTTTTGTCACATTCCTAAGCCAATAATTTCATGATGCTGTTCCGGTAGGAGACACAAAGAGTCTCATTTGTGTCTCCTACCGGAACCGCTGCCTACCGGTCCGCTGGTCATCAAATTATTGGCTTAGGAATGCGACAAAAAACAAAAAAAAGTCCATGAATTCAAGTCTCCATGGGGTAACTAATCGATAGGAAAAAAAGATTTTATTTGGGTGAACTCTCCCTTTAGAACACATCTAAAAAGTGAGGAGTTGATTTGCAGGTGGGGTCCAGCTTGTCGCTTTCCCCCCTATTGGACGGCGGGGCTGTCAGTGGGGTCAAGGGCGAGGTCAGCAGATGAACTCCCCGGGGATCTCTTGCAGGCCGCCGAAGGGCTCCTCGAACTTGAAGCGCTTGGAGATGGCTTTCTGCTGGCCGGCGGCCACCGCGGCCAGGACCTCCTTCTCGGAGGAGGTGTGACGGCACTGCCCCAGCGTGTAGGCGGCCATGACCATCAGCTCCTCGTGCACCTCTTCTTCTTCTGCTTCTTCTGCTTCTTCTCCCTCCCCCTTGGCTGGAGACTCCAGGCTGCTGTGGGTGATGCTGGAAGCGGATGCTTCTTGGAGCTCCGCCGCGGGCTGGCCACCCTGCGTCTGGAGCCATGGGTGATGGAGACACTGCTCCGCCGTGGCCCTCTCCCTGGTGGGGAGAAGAGACAGAGACGGAGTGTGAGAAATGTCTCTCAAATGCCTGCTAAATCAGTAGTTCTCACACTTTCAAGAGTTTTCAAAAATGTTCAAAAATAACAGATGTACAAGCTTGCAGCGCAGCACGAAGTGATGCGCTGTGAGCTTGTACATCTGTTATTTTTGAATAGCCAATGCAAAAATCTAAGATGACACAGATGCTTTCCCAGTTTTAATGGGTTAAATACATGAAATATGTCGTCCCTATTCTGGGGCAAACATTTGGTGAAAATAGCTGATCTACAAGCTCACAACATGATGAAATACTGTTAGATCAGTGGTTCTCAAAGGGGTCCTTAATCCTTTTAACCACTTTATCCATTTATATGTTGGCTAAAGCAAATCTACAAGCTCACAGCGCGTCACTTCGTGCTGCGCTGCAAGTTTGTACATCTGTTATTTTTGAAAATATTTGAAAAATATCAAAAATGTTTTTGTTTTTTTAACACAAATCTTCTCTTCTGGGGGTCCCTGGCACAAAACATTTTCAGATGGGTGTCCCCAGCTAGATATATAATTTTAGGGGTCCTTGGCACGAAAAAGTTTGAGAACCACTGCTGTAGATTATTAGGACAGAAAAGAAAAGAATGTGGAACTGACTGTGGCTTCTTTCGGAGCAGAGCTTGCATGAAGGACAGAGCAGGCCTGTCCAGATGCTGCAGCTCTTCGTCTGTGTAGCTGACGTTGAGCTGGGAGATGTTGAGGAAGGTCTCCTGCTTGTCCTCGCCCAGGAACGGAGAGATGCCCGTCAGCATGACGTAGGCCAACACCCCGATGCTCCTGTAAACACACAACAGAGGAGACAGACACTTTTAGTCACTTAGACCAGTGGTTCTCAACCTTTCCAGGCCGTGGCCCCCAAAACAATCATATTTGACCTGTGGACCCGCACCCTGACAAGCACTTGGAATTGTAGGAGTTGAGGCATAACATTTAGTTTGACTCAGTACAAAATATCTACAAGCACACAACGCCTCGCAGTGTGCTTGTAGATCGGCTATTTTAAACATTTTTGCCTCTAAGAATATTTGACAATTTGGCCAATGTTTCATTGAATGTTGAATTGAATAATATTTTACTTGCACTACTCAAGTAGTAGTCAAAATAAATTGTCATCGAACACATTTCTGAACACTTTCATGCTACCCTACATTTACAAGCTTCAAAATGACATTTCCTGTCCGTACAGGCTGACGATATTAACACACTATGAAAGCCAAGACTTTGTTTCATGCCATTCGACTCATCTTCAGCCGAATTCTAGTGTTTTAGTTCCGTTTGACTGATTTGGCCAGTCATGTTTAGTGGTGAAACCAGCCTTACCACATATCTGTTGCTGTGCTGATGGGTTCATAATTCAGGATTTCTGGAGCTGTGAAAAATAGAAAAAGAAAACAACACGTCAAACACATACTGTAACCTAAGATAGTTTTTAGTTCAGCTAACAGTAGGGCTGGCTCTATAGGTTATTATGACAATGTCAAGGCCTTGTTTAGCTGTTGCCCGCGGGTGTTGCTGTCCGTCTGTTACCATTCAAACCAATCAATTTACATGAGTAGATTCATCAGGGATTCCAACAACCTCCAAAATCTGCCTACACACCTCATTCTTTTTATCTATTTGCCTGTAAGTGGACAGGGAAAAGTCAAATACCACGGGAAAAGTGCAATAGGTGATTATTAGCATATCCCAAATCTCAGCTTACAGATAAAAAAATAGTCATAATTCTGGAAGAGAAACCGACATTTTCAGGACCAAGGAATCCAGTGGTGCTAATTACAGACAGACAGACAGACAGACAGACAGACAGACAGACAAGGGTTAATCGTGTTAGACTCACCCACATACTCTGGGGTGCCCATGATCTCTCGGAGTTCTTTGTGATTGTTAACCATTCTGGACAAACCAAAGTCCACGATCTTAATGTCTCCCACAGGAGCGTCACTGGTCAACAGAATGTTCTGAGGCTGACACACACACAAGTGGAAAAAAATCATTAATCTTTGCACACATTACACATTACTGCCCACAGCTGCAGGAATGTCATTACTCTGTGTGCGTGTGTGTGTGTGTGTGTGTGTGTGTGCGTGTGTGTGTGTGTGTGTGTGTGTGTGTGTGTGTGTGTGTGTGTGTGTGTGTGTGTGTGTGTGTGTGTGTGTGTGTGTGTGTGTGTGTGTGTGTGTGTGTGTGTGTGTGTGTGTGTGTGTGAACACACCTTGAGGTCGAGGTGGACCACATTGTTGCGGTGCAGGAAGTCCACTCCCTCCAGAATCTGTCTCATTAACCTCTTCACCTCCTTCTCACTGAAGGCCTCCTCGTCGCCTCGGTCTGCCACACACTGGAAGTAGATCTCACCGCCCGCTGCACTGTAGAGGAACACACACACAAGACACAATCCTTTATTTACTAGCCATATTTCCATGGCTACCTGATTTTCTATCATTGTTGCGACACATTTCACATTTGAAAAGCTGGATGGAAAGTTGATACAACAAGACGGGGTCTAATAGCACGCGTGCGCACACACCCACACCACACACACACACACACACACACACACACACACACACACACACACACACACACACACACACACACACACACACACACACACACACACACACACACACACACACACACACACACACACACACACACACACACACACACACACACACACACAGAGTGTGGAGTCATTTCCAATGGTGCAGTACAGTATGTGTGTGGTTTGAACTCCCATTTCAACTCAGAACTCTATCAAACTATTATGACAGGTGTCCCAATTTCAGCCTTTTGTGGCAAACCCCAAAGGGACAGGGATGTAATAGCTCATTATCTAGAACAGTGGTTCTCAACCTTTTCTGGATCAGGGCCCACTTGAAAATCTCGAAAGTATTCGGAAATTAAAATAGAGCCATTGTACTGGTCTATATCACAACATCTCTAACGCTGATGAACAAGCCATGGCGTTCATCTGGACATCTCAGCTCAGCCCTAGAGAGGTTTTCTAACAGTATTCAGGCCTGCACAACAAAGAGGTTTTAGAGATGTTATCATCACAGTTACAGATTGGTGGGGGCAGGGAGAGATAAAATGCCCATAAATCTTTTAAATGGGTGTGGCTAGCAATTCAGGGGCTGGATCCAGGCTAGAGATTTCCTGTAGATTAGAATATGTGAATTCCTGTGTATTATTCCATGTGCCATTTTTTACCAGACCGTGTAAATATGCAACGATCAATTTTCACAATTGTGTTCCGTCATTATGCAGCGCTGTGTGCCGAAAATACGTACAATTAAGCTCAAAACTTGTCGTGGATGCAACACGCTGTAAGCTTGTAGATCTGCTATTTTCAGCATGTGACACTGTCGTACAATGGAGCATAAATTAAGCATAAAAATATCTGGAAAGCTGTGATATGTGGTTGTCTGGTTGACATGTTAAATGAGCAGCTGTCAGGGTGTCCCAAACTTCATATTATGTTGTTTTGTTTTCTGTTATAGAAGTATTAGTACTGACACTGTTTCTTCTTTTGTGATACTGTGTGTAAACAACCCATAGACACATAGAGCAACCGCCAACTGAAATTCCTCCTGTTTGAACATGCCCGCAGTAACTCACAGTGGCCAGAAGATGTCAGGGGAGAGTTAACTGGGTTTCTAATGCAGTGGTTTTCAAACCTTTTCAAGTCAAGGACCCCCAGTTTGGTCTGTATTTGGCCGCGGACCCCCATCTGAAAAGGTTTTGTGCCAGGGACCCCCAGAAGCAAAGATTAGTGTTAAAAGAAATTCACTTTTTAAAATTAATATTCAAAGATTTGCACACATTTTCAATGTTCTTCAAAAATAGCAGATCTACAAGCTCATAGCACAGCACGAAGTGACGCGCAATTAACTTGTATATCTGGTATTTTTGAATAGCCGAAGTATAACATATGATTAAAGTGGTTCAAATGATTGTGACACTATATTAACAAATTTTGCTGGGGACCCCCTGGTACCCCCCCAAAGACCCCTGGGGGTCCCCGGACCCCACTTTGAGAACCAATGTTCAAATGTATGGGTCTAGTGAGGTGAGGTCTCTTGCCAAACCATCATTCTACCATACCTTCACACTTACAGCTCGGGGGACGCACACTGACATGACTGTACGTTGGAAAAATATGCACTAGTTGGCTCCTTATACTTTTCCCCCCTGCTTTTCAGGACCAACCCTCCTGACACGCATACGTGTTCGTTCGTAATAGTATGAAGTAGAAGTAGAATGCAGCTTTTAATGACCAAAATGAATGTGTATAAATTAAAACATACAACTTTTAGCCCTCTTAGCTAGTATAATTTTGAGGTATTTTTTACTTTACTGTAGTATTTCCAATTTTCAATACTTTTACTTCTACTCCACTATATTGTACTCAACTACATTTATTTGAACACTTTAGTTACAAGTTACTTTGCAGATTTTGATTTCAAAACATACATTAACCACTCAGCACTTTATATACTTCGGCTATTTGAATCTACAAATTCACAACGTGTCGCGAATGCGGCGCGTTGTGAGCTTGTAGATCTATTTGTAGATTTCTATACATTTTGAAAAAGGTGTGACATTTCTGCGTAATGAGTACTTGTACTTTTTATACTTTAAGTATATTTTGATGCCAATACTTTTGTACTTTTACTCAAGTGCATTTGAATACCGTACTTGTAAAAGAGTATTTCTACATTGTGGTATTAATACTTTTACCTAAGTAAAAAATGTGAGTACTTCTTCCAACATTATAAATTAAATCAAACCCTGCATCTTTTTTTGCCATTTTTAGTAACATTTATTTATACGTCGGCTACTGTATCCAATATTAAATGCTTTTGTGGCCACTTTCTTATTAAATGCTGCTTTTTAGGCCAATAAACAGAGCTCAATTCAATCCAGCTGAGTAAGACTTTTCACGATATCATTGGCTGATGAATTAATTAATTTATGAAAGAAATTGTGCTTCCTCTCTTGCTGGGCCTCTTCCTCGAGTGTTTCAAATGTCTATATACACTGCCCTGGTGTTTTGTTGCTTATTGCACAGTCTTGAGTGTTAATTTAATTCTAATTTAATTCTAATTCAATCTAATCTAATTTGATGTAATAAGTGAACCCTGCCCTGTGTGTCTGTCTGTCTGTCTGTCTGTCTGTCTGTCTGTCTGTCTGTCTGTCTGTCTGTCTGTCTGTCTGTCTGTCTGTCTGTCTGTCTGTCTGTCTGTCTGTCTGCCTGCATGCCTGCCTGCCTGCCTGCCTGTCTGTCTGTCTGTCTGTCTGTCTGTCTGTCTGTCTGTCTGTCTGTCTGTGAACAAAATAACTCAGGAATGGATGAAAAACAATCAGTAAGCTGTCCAGGGAAGATGAGTTAGGTTTGGATTAAAGGTCAAAGGTCAAGGTTGTAATCAATTTCAAAATTACTTGGCAAGGGCAAGGGCCAAGCAATTTTATTTGTATAGCACATTTCAACAACAAGGCAATGCAATGTGCTTTACACAGAACATCAAGCAAAGGAAACACAATTATACAATTATAAAATGACATTAGGATGCATAAAACATAAATAAGTGGGAAAAAATAGCAGATACAGTTACAGTGCAGAAGAGACAGAAAAAGAAAAAAGAAAAGTAAGTAGTCAATCAAAGGCAGCGGCAAACACAAAGGTCTTTAGTTGTGTTTTAAAAGAAATAAGAGCGGCAGCAGACCTGCAGTTTTCTGGGCGTTTGTTCCAGATATGTGGTGCATAAAGACTTTATGCTGCTTCCCACGTTTATTTGTGGTTTTAGGGACAGAAAGCAGACCTTTTCCCAGATGACCCGAGATATCTGGATGGTTCATGATATCGTACAAGCTCAGATCCTAAACCATTCAAAGCTTTATAGATCAACATCAGTCTAATATCAGGAAGGTAGTGAACCGTCAACTTGAACATACTAGGGGTGTATGACACTGATGAGACAATGAAAAAACTCACTCACTCACTCACTCACACACTCATTGATGCTCTATTGCTGAATCTTTGATGGAGTGCAAGAATGAGAGAGAGAGAGAGAGAGAGAGAGAGAGAGAGAGAGAGAGAGAGAGAGAGAGAGAGAGAGAGAGAGAGAGAGAGAGAGGGAGAGAGAGAGAGAGGCCCAGGTCTCATGACAATGTGTCCAACTAGGTCAGAGTGGTTTACATGACACAATGTCTGGGCACCGGCCCCTCCTGAATGTAAACACACACACACACACACACACACACACACACACACACACACACACACACACACACACACACACACACACACACACACACACACACACACACACACACACACACACACACACACAACCACACACGCACACACGCACACACACACACACACACACACACACACACACTGCTGCTTCCTGCACATGCTGCATAAATCTAGCGTTGGTATGCAACATATTAATTCCTGCGAGGCTCAGACGGCAGTAGATCTACTTTACGTGTTGTTCAGGAGTCAGTCCGTAGTACAGACCACCACCACCGCAGCAACAACAACAACATTGTACAGCAGCCCACCACCACGTCAGCTTATAACCACATGAACCCTGGCGCAGGGGGTCTTCAATAGGGGGTCTGGGACCCCTAGGGAGTCCTCAGAGCTACTACCAGGGGGCCGCAAAATATTTGTGTGGATATTATATTTTTTCATTAACCACTTGAACCCTAGCATCCCTATTCGGAGGAGAACTTTAGCCAAAAATAGCAAATCTACAAGCTCACATGAGCTTGTATATCGCCTATTTTCGGCAAAGAGCAGACTGAGTACAGAGTGAAAGATTTGCTACGTATTGGCGGTTTAAGTGGGTAATGTCCGAAAATACAGATTAACATGAATCCAACACACAGTGTCACACACTGAGGATAGTGCTGTAAAACAAGTCTATCTATGAAAAAGTTTAATAGGCAACACAGAATGTTATACAATATGTAGTGGGGGGGTCCCTGCTTCATCTCCCTCTCAGCTAAGGGGGTCCTTGGCCTGAAAAACGTTGAAGACCCCAGCCCTAGCGTCCCAATCGGTGAGGATATTTCGTGTGTAGAGCTAAAACAGGAGGGGAATTGCGTGTTTCAAGACGTACAGCCCACAATCGTACAGTCCATTCTCTCAAAGCCTTTAAGTTGACTCACAGACTATCACACCACTCAACATCACTCTTGCAATTAAAGCTCCAATTAAAATACTGCCCGACAAGTCATAATGTGCTATCCCTTTGTTGATTTAAGATGAGTTGTAAAAAGCAAAGTATAGGAAATGAGTTGACTGATTGATTACAACTAAGAAATCCACTAATATGCAGTAAACTAAGCAAACCTTCCAACCAACAGCACAGTGAACAAACAGCCACAAGACAATGTATTGGGGCTGAGCAATGTGACTTCAAATCAGTATAGCGATTATTTCACACTATTGCCTCGATTACGATTAATGAACACATTTTATTTTTTTCAAATAGTGAAGCTCACAACACGTCTCATGGCACCACCTTGAGAGCTTGCAGATCGTCTATTTTCACTGTTTATTACACCACTATTGCACAACGAAGTATAATACAGAGTGAAGTGGTTAATCACATTAATCGATTGAATTTGGATTTATTTTTTTTACCATTTGTTGATACTTAAGAAAGAAAAAAAAACTTCTTCTCAATTATTTGATTAACCTACAAAACAAAAAAACAACAACAATATTGCTCTGTTTTCCTGCATAGTGTATGTCAGTGGTTCTCAAAGTTGGGTCCGGGGACCCCCAGGGGTCCTTTGGGGTCTTTGGCTATTCAAAAACAGCAGTTCTTCGTGCTGCGCTATTAGATCTGCTATTGAAAAATTGTGAACATTTGCGCAAATCTTTGAATATATTATATATATTTATTTTTAAAACGAACATTTTTAACCCAAATCTTTGCTTCTGAACAAAGTCCCTTGCACAAAATATTTTTGAGATTGGGGGGTCTGCAACCAAATACATATGATTTTGGGTGGTCCTTCACATGAACTTGTGTATGTATGTATGTATGCGTCCCCCTGGAAAGATGCCAGTGTGGGTATGAAGGCTGCCGAGGGGCACGGAGGTCACACGTGGGGAGAAGCCCAGAGTTTGGTCACTGTCCTGCTAATGTAATTAATGAAATCAATGCCACACCAGTGTGTGGGAATCCATCGATGGAGCTTTGATCAGCCGACCACCAAGTGACCTACATTCACTGTCAACCCATGCATGGCATGAGACACATGCACACACGCACGCGCACGCACACATGTGCACACAAGCATCCTGGCATGTTCCTAATATCGTTGCCGTCGGGCAGAAACCTTGTATCTCCATAATTTCCACTTTTTATGTCGTTTTGTTCCATAAATGAATATGCCCTATTTGGTCATATCTACAGTGTCACACAAAAGTAGCAAAATAGCCGATCTACAAGCTTGCACGTGCTTTTGACTAAATAATAACTACATTGGAACCGTTGGAACACGGGTTCTCTTTTTTTTCCTCCTTCCATTTCTTGAAAAGTAAGAGGCTTGGAGATACAAGGTTTCCACCCGACAGCGGCGATATTCAAAGGCATTTTAATTGTTTTCTATTCTTGTTTCATACTGTGCCATGGCCATGGAGAATTATACTCCATTGGGCAGAGGGCAGTGTGAATTACTGTCATATGACTGCTGGGCCTCATCATCGCTCTAAATGAATGTGCATTAAACACTGTGCGTATACAATTAACAGCGACAAGCCGCCCTTAAAGGATCTACAACATGAATTTAAAAAATAATAACAATATTTAATATCATATTGTTTATGTCCCTCAAACATTTTTCAAAAGGTTTGAGCCTAAATCAAGCCTCAGATATGGTTGGAACTGGAAAAACTGTGTGTGTGTGTGTGTGTGTGTGTGTGTGTGTGTGTGTGTGTGTGTGTGTGTGTGTGTGTGTGTGTGTGTGTGTGCGTGCGTGTGCGTGTGTGTGTGTTGCGAATGTAGGCTACTACACTCTCTCTCTCACACACACACACCCACACACACAATGTACAGTGTATATCAGTGTGTATCAGGCGACAGGGGCTATCCCCCACACTGGAAATTACCTCCCCCTCCCAGCCCTCTTTCTCTTTAGGCTGGTAGCCATGTTTCTGGCCAGTCACGTGCGAGAACTCGGCTGGGTTGACATAATGAACTCAGCTGGAGGCCACCCACTAATGGGGCCATGGTGCCCTCATTCATTCGCTCGGTCTCTCTCTGTCTCCGTCTCTCTCTCACCATCTTTTTTTCATGTTTTCCCCTCACTTACTTCTCTCTCTCTCTCCCTTCCTCTTTCTGTGTAACTGTGCTTGCCTCTTTCTCTTTGCCTCTCTTCCTTTTTCCCCTTAACGCAGTGGTTCTCAAACTTTTTCATGTCAAGGACCCCCAACTTTACACTTAGCTTGCGGACCCAACATTTGAAAAGATATGCCAGGCAGGCATAAGAGAAGATTTGTATGGCTCTCGCAGTGATTCTCAACCATTTCAATTTCAAGGACCCCCAGTTTGACATGCATTAGGCTATGGACCCCCATTTAATGGCATTTCTATCTCTGGGACCCCAATTTATATCGTAAAATCAATGTTACTTTAACTCTGAGAGTGTACAAATGGAACCAAATGGAACCAAATGGACCTGTTAGGGTCCATTTGGTCTCTCCCCATGAGCCCCCATGAGCCCCCCCCCCCTCTCTCTCTCTCTACTCTCCATCTTTGTATCATTGGCTTGGCTAAATCAAAAACATAAACAGCCCCCTCCCTCCCCATCCCGTCGCTCTCTCTCTCTACATCCTGGAATCAATGGTGCTCCATTAATGTCGTTCTGACCCCCTATCCGTCCACACCCCTCCTCATCCCTCCATCCTCCCCTCCGTTTGCCCCACTGCCCCTAAAATATCCCTCAGCTGTCACAATAAAGGACAACAGAGTCAGTCTGTCATGACTCTCTCTCTCTCTCTCTCTCTCTCTCTCTCTCTCTCTCTCTCTCTCTCTCTCTCTCTCTCTCTCTCTCTCTCGTGCCAATGAAAGACTGAATGTTTTCCGCTCTACTTCCTTCTCTCTGTACATAAAAAAAAAACGAGTCAAAAGTTGAGAGGAGGGAATAATGGCGTTTCGTTGTTAGTGTTGAGTGGTGTCCGTATGGAGCCTGGCTCTCACACAGGGGGCAGTGCTGAAGCAAAGCAATATGCCACTCACTCCGGTGTGTGTGTGTGTGTGTGTGTGTGTGTGTGTGTGTGTGTGTGTGTGTGTGTGTGTGTGTGTGTGTGCGTGTTCGTGTGCGTGCGCGTGCGTGTGCGCGTGTGTGCGTGCGTGTGTGCGTGCGTGTGTGTGCGTGTGTGTGTGTGTGTGTGTGTGTGTGTGTGTGTGTGTGTGTGTGTGTTTCATTGAACGTTATAGTCCATATCTGAGCCAATTTAACAGATAATTCCCTTTTCATTGCGAAAGTGGGGGAATTTGTGGGGTATTGAAGAAGTTTGAGAACCACTGGTGTAAAGCGATGGACGATGGTACAGCTTTTTCCTACACCATCAATCTCACAGTCTAACTGTGTGTGTGTGTGTGTGTGTGTGTCTCTCTCTCTCTCTCTCTCTCTCTCAGGAAAAAAATACACCTGAAATCAGTGGTTCTCATCTCAAGGTGGGGTCCTTGAGGGGTTCCATCGGGTTAACATAGCATCGGAATCTGTTTAAAACTATGCTATTTGAACATAGCAGATTCACAAGCTCACGAGTCATGATGCGATGCGCTTGTAATGTTATTTTCAAAGAAATCTTAAAAGAAATTGGAAAAATGTGGACATTTTTACAACAGAAACCTTCTATGGAAGTCCCTGGCACAAAATATTTTCAGATGGGGGTCCGCGCGGGGAAGACATTTGGTGAGGAATTAGGAAACAAGGGCAGACCAAGTACAGAGGCAACTAAGGTCTGTAGAGGAACTAAGTAGAGAGGGTCATGGTTAACCACTTAAAGGGCAAGACCACTTTGGTAGAGGTTTGGGTTGTTTACCTTGCCATGATGTAACTCCAAAGGTGGACAAGAAATCAAAAAGAATTGCTCCATTGATTAGAAATTGATAATTCAAAATATGCTCCTCATTGACTTACATTGTATGGTAAAACAGCTCTCAAAGTCACTCTTTTAGCACATAAACAAACGCAAACAAATTTGATTCAGACAATATAGAACATCACCAAACCCAGTACTGTTTTTATTTTTTTATAAAAATGTTAACTTCCTGTTGATTTTGCTATTTTTATTAAGAAGGACTGGATTCGCGGATCTGGATCCGGATCTTCAAATGGTAAAATAAGTAGGAAGTTAACATTTTTATTAAAAAAACAAACAGTAATGGGTTCGGTGATGTTCTATATTGTCTGAATCAGCTTTGTTCGTGTTCGTTTACGTGCTAAAATAGTGAGTTTAAGAGCTGTTTTACCGTACAATGTAAGTCAATGAGGAGCAAATTTTGAATTATCAATTTCTAATCAATGGAGCAATTATTTTTGATTTCTTGTCCACCTTTGGAGTTACATCATGGCAAGGTAATTACACAACCCAAACCTCTACCAAAGTGGTCTTACCCTTTAAGCCCTATTTCATACTTTTTAAATTTGTTTAAAGAATGACATGTTTACCTAGAATGACATGCCTAAAATAGGCATACGCCAGTCTGAAAGTTAAACCCCCTGTCTGGGTCAGTCTAGCTTCAATTCTAACAAAAAAAACACATCTGCCTCATTGTCTGGTACACAAACTGACACATGACTGCTAGAGCAAAACATTTTTTTTAACAGCGCACAGATATTCTGCACATGATAACTCTGTGGATCTGTGGATGGAAACATTACTTCAGCAAATCTAACCTCGTGGGAATGTGTGTGTGTGTGTGTGTGTGTGTGTGTGTGTGTGTGTGTGTGTGTGTGTGTGTGTGTGTGTGTGTGTGTGTGTGTGTGTGTGTGTGTGTGTGTGTGTGTGTGTGTGTGTGTGTGTGTGTTCAATCTGTTCATGCGTGCGTGCATGTGTACATAAGGGCAAAGTCAACCACACAGTACAACATTATAAACCCATTGGCCACTGAGAGAGATTATAGCTGGGTTATGGAAAAAAGAAGTTGATATTCCATGACACATCACATTTTCTGCAAACTTCATTTTATTTGTGATAAATAATAACTTCTACTGTATGTCAACCATCCTTTATAAATGTAATGTCACTACAGCACATCTGACTACATGAGCCATACCCCATAATCCTACATAAATTAATTGTTGACATTGTATGGCTATAACCGTACATGCATTTGGTCCAGGTTAAGTTGCTCTCCTCTTGTGATATAGAATGCCATGTTGTGACATTACCTGCAACTTAAAGGCATACCTCACAATCAAACTCGTGAACAACACAGACAGGGAGCTACACAGAGAGAGATATACTGTACAGAAGAGATGATTTTGGTGAATTTTCTTTAACACGGATGGAAGATACATCTTTTGATTTAAAACATCTGCTATTGAAGGAGTCGTTACGTTGCCCATATTGGCTTAGACTCAAGCTGGCCCTAATAGACTGTATACACAGAGTATAATATATCATGTCCAAGTTCATTGGCATGTGGAATTAAAAGTCAGCACATTAGTCAGTACACTAGACATTGTACACCTTGATCTCTTTTTTTGAAAGAAGAAAAGAAAACAAAAAAATAAAAGGAAAGGAAAGAGAAAGAAAGAAAGAAAGAAAGAACGAAAGAAAAATGCAGTTACCTTACTTGACCTTGTAATACCACCCCGTTCCGTCCACTCATTCTCTCTCTGGTGACACGGTCAGTGTTTCACCTGTTAATATTTAACTAGCATAACTGACAGCCTGTCGGCCTGTCTTCTCTGCTCTGTTCTCCATACACCTGATGTGATCTTTCATTATTCACCACAGTCCAGTGGTCCTGCAGGACCCCTGCTGCTGCAGGTGTCCGTTCACCTGCCAGCCCACCACCTGCCAGCCCACCACCAACTGAACACCGTTTTTAGACGCTGTCCCAAGACGCTGTCCTCACCTTGAGTGACCTCAGAGCTATCGTTGGCATTCAATGAATTCGGACCCTTGATTATGTGCTGTGGTATCAGAAGTTAACCTCTTACAGTAAACCCTATATACCCTATATACTTTTGTCAAATAGCAAAAATAACCCAATAAAAAAATAGCAAAAGTAGCAGATCTACAAGCTAAAAACTCGAGCTTGCGGATCAGCTACTTTTGATGCTTTTGTGACACTGTAGTATGATCAAGTAGGGTGTTAATTTACGAAAAAAACACAAACAAATTAAAGGTAGGGTAAGTGATATTTTTTGGTTAAAACAAAAAGTATTTTGTTAAAAGGTTAAAATACTATATTCTGATAGTAATCATTGCTATAGAGTGTTTGTTCAGTAACGGGAGTCTCCCTGTCTCTCCAGCTCTTTAATAAACAGAAAATACATTTTTCGGTGGGTGTCAAAATCTCAGCCAATCAGGTGAAAGTACCCATTTTTAAGCTTAATTTGTATAGTATTCCAGTTCCAATTTTGCCTGCTCATTTCTTAGTGTCATCACTTCCAATTTCACTTGTTTAATCTGTATCCTGATTGAGTTCTCTGTCCTGGTTGGATAAAATTGGAAATTAAACTGAAACTGAAACGAAAATGCATTTTCTGTTTAATAAAGAGGTGGAGAGACAAGGAGACTCCTAATACTGAACAAACACTCTATAGCAATGAGTACTATCAGAATATAGAGCTATTTAACAATTATTTTAACCAACGCAAATCACTTACCCTACCTTTAATATATGGAGATATTAGAGGTTTCTGCCCGACAACGACGATTCATCATAATTTTCATCAAAATACCTGGGTCCTGTGGAAGTGAAAATCCAGTGAGATGTATGCGTGTGTGCGCATGGGTTCGTGCATGCGTGCGTGTGTGTGTTTCCTAGTACTTACAACTCCAGCACCAGCACCATTTCGGAGGCCATCTCGTAGACCTGGTGGAGGTTGACCACGCGGTCGCTGGCCCTGGCCAGCTCCAGCACGGCCACCTCGTGGACGATCTCCGAGCGACAGTCCTGGCCCTTGCGACGCTTCCTCATGAACTTGGCGGCGTACTCGCGGCCCGTGCACTTCTCCACGCACTTCCTGACCACGGCGAACTTCCCCCTGGAGGGGACAGGGCGAGAAAGAGGAAACGTCTCAAAAGGATGACACGTGGGGGCACAAAACTCACAAGCTGCTAAATTCACCAGATGCTCCTATACGTCCTAACTTGCACAGTATTAGACATACAGTATACAGGGATAATATGTACTTGCACATATTTGTAAAGTCTTTATAAAATGTAAACTGTATTTATATTATCTCTGGCAGACTGGTAGGCCGGGAAGCAGCAATTCTTTAAAATATATTTTTTAAAGATATTTTTTTGTTTTTTTGCCTTTATTGACAGACTACAGTAAGCTGACAGGAAATGGGGAGAGAGATGGGGGGGTGACACGCAGCAAAGGTCGTCGGGAGTCGAACCGCGACACGCTGTCAGGCTGGCATTGCAGCATAGGGTGCCTGGACTGCCACGCTGCGGCCCAGGCCAGCAATTCTTTTTTTGTGTAGAGTGTCTTCCCATGACTACAGCTAATGTCAAAAAAGGAAAAAATTATTGCTGTCTTTTTTAGTTTTTGTGTAGAAACAGGAACTTGGTTTGGCACCTCCCCTTTCTTAGTTTTTCAAATCTGCCTCATGGTGACGCTATAACTAATGAACCATAGACCATAAACATTTTCCCCCTTGGTTCTTTGGATTATGACACAACTCGCAATTTATGGAATTGTTATACTTGAGCAAACTGTTCGCACAGTGTATCATGACAACTTACAATGAAAGTGCTTGAGAATTGATTCAAAAATGCCATTTGACGTTGTTAGAATTCCATGAACAGTCATTGTTCCTTGTTCATGATAGTGATACACATGACAGTTACACAACAAAGTAAACAAACAATGTATGAAAATAGTAACATTTATGTGCTGGTAGCGCTGAACAAAGCACATAAAACGTAATCTCTCAAGAACAGATTCCGACCTGCGGTGGAATCTGTCGGAGCGGTTCGTCCTAACCAGTGCGCATTGGCTACAAGTGGGCGTGCCTTCAGATCAGGAAGTGGGCCGCGCTTTACCCAATCAAATGTAGTGGGCGGGATTCACGTGTCCATCCACCATGATCCACCCTCCCCCCCTCGAAACTAGCCGAAACGAATTTAACAATAGCGTCCTCGGAGCGGACAAAACCACGGAAAGATATTCACATTTTAAATTACTCTTTCATCATAGAAACAAGTGGGCTTATAACCAAAACCATCCATGTTCTCTGGGAGAAGTGGTGTTAGTGTTCCGTGTAGAAATATTGTTAGTGGGAATGAAAACATGGTCGCACCAACCGGAAGTGATGCGCTATAGGCAGACATGAAACCGGTGTTTCCCTGCGCTCTAGTCTAACATTATACTCCTGCCAGACTCCACAGAATATCAGAAAAGCAGAGGTCGCTGTTTTTCATTTTCTGTGGGGTCTGGCTACGCGAGACTACATAAAACGCAATGAACACAATGAGCAATGAGCATCTTCATCACTAGCAGCTTGTGAGGTGAATATCCCCCCCCCCCCCTGTCTCAATTACAATTAACAATTTAGGCATTTAGCAGACATTCTTATCCAAATCAACTTAAAAGTAAATGGCATGAACCCTAGTCACAAAAACAACAGGGTGAGTGAGGCTACTGTCACATACTTAAGTATATTGCAAAGAATTATATTATTTTTCAAGAAAGGGTACCAAACATCAAACCTATCATGTGTCTAAACAATATGATATATAACATAACTCTTTACCAAAAACAGGTGTTCCAACATGTTTTGGTACTCGATTTCTTCAATCTCAAACACATGCTGTGTGACGTGTTTGTCAAAATAACCGTACTCATCTGACCTTCCGTGGGGTTTCCTAGACAACATTATACTTTCTGTACACTTAAAACTTAATGGCCATCGCCCCAACCATCCTGGAATGTTGATTCATAGATTCTAATCCAATTCCAGCTTTGTGGGTCCTTGTATCGTGACTTTTACCAGAGGCAAATCGTGCGTATGACAACAAATATTTGACATCTGACGCACCTTTTGGCAGGTAAATGAAGGTCAGTGCAGGGATTACAGTTTCACAGTCAAAGGAGGCCGTTGTTCACTTAACACATCGTTTATTTAGGCCTTTGGTGTCCGAACAGGGGCCGCATACACAAGAAACGGGTGCTCGAGGGACATGCGGTAATGAGAGACAGAGTGAGAGAGCGAGAGGGAGTGAGTGTGACGTCGAAGGAGAGAGGGAACAAAAGTGACAAGGGGGTTGGTGAAGGGGAGGCCGCACTCTGTTGGCATTTCTACTGGATGAAGTCATCCTTGGCGATCCTTGTACACAGCGGAGTCCCGAGTGTCACTTTAACTGACTAACTACCTCTGAGAGTGTGACAATTGACCTGTTAAGGATTTCTGCTGTGTGTGTAGTGTACTCTGTTTAGAGCAGGGGCTCCCAAACTTTTTCAGCTGAGACCCGGAAGATACATTTGATGTCTCTCCCCCAGGGCCCAGAATTACAATACTGCATACTTAACTTATGTCCTATTTCATAAACAGTGAAAATAGCTCTACAAGATCTACAAAAATGGGAAATTTACGTAATTCTAGTGACCCATAAAAATCTCTCTCTCTCTCTCTCTCTCTCTCTCTCTCTCTCTCTCTCTCTCTCTCTCTCTCTCTCTCGACTGTCTGCTTTGTGGACTGACCTCATTATAATTAGGACTGTGGTAGGGGAGGGGGCTGGGCCATTGTGTGTGTGTGTGTGTGTGTGTGTGTGTGTGTGTGTGTGTGTGTGTGTGTGTGTGTGTGTGTGTGTGTGTGTGTGTGTGTGTGTGTGTGTGTGTGTGTGTGTGTGTGACTGTGTGTGTGTCATTATGCACGTGTTTATATCCATGTGCGTGTGTGGGTGAGGGGGCTGTCAAATGAGATGAGCGTATGGCTGTATAACGTGTATTATCATACGTCTCAATAACAGTTTCCACAATAAAGGATCATGTCATTGTTCTTTGCCAGGCCGGAACGGCCGGGAGGCTAAGAGTGGTGGACAGTAACTAAGTAAATTTACTTGAGTACTGTACTTAACCACTTAACCAGACTCAGTGGCCTTGTTGTGGTTAGAGTGCCCGCCCTTAGACTGGGAGGTCGGAGTTCGATCCCCGGCCGGGTCATACTAAAGACAGTAACAATGGAACCCAATGCCTCCCTGCTTGGCACTCAGCATCAAGGGTTGGATTGGTCTCCCTGAGACATGCTAGCGTCATGTCCAGGGGGTGTACGTGTACATCATGCTGTCTCACGCTACAGAAACAGGAGATGAGCTCCTGCAAGGGCTGCAAGGCTTACTTGTACTTTCACTCCGCTAATAGAAATATTGTACTTTTGACTCCAGTACATTCCTAGGAAGGCACTCTTGGGATCCATACTTAAGCCCTGTTTCAAATATAGGAGAAATAGCCAATCTAAGAGATCTACAGGTGTTGTTGTGAGCTACTGTAGATGTGTAGATCATGTTTTCGCCCCTGTCCGTCCGCCTTTTGTCTGTGTGTCCGTCTCTGAACAGATAATCTCCGGCAATGCTGGACCGATCGTGCTTCGACTACGTCTACTCCAAATCTTTCAAATTGGCCTCATGTATGAGAAAGCCTTGACAAAGCTGAGTGTACAAATGTAACCAAATGGACCAGACCTACAAGCTTGCAGACTTACAAGCTAGAGACCTAGAGCTATTTAACACTTATTTTAACCAAAGAAAATCACGTACCCAACCTTTAACCACTTAAACCACAGCATCCATATTGTGGGGAAAGCTTTCGCTATTTTCAGCGAAAACGGAAAATACACTAGCATAGAGCCCTGAGGGACTCCGCTCAACCATAATGGGGTTTAAGTGGTTAACGCTGATGCTGCGCTGAGGAGCTCCTCTGTGTGTTCCGGACATTAACTTTGCTTTGGCTTCAGTTATTATGCCTTGACTGCTGCTTTTGAGGGCTATGGTTGTGCTGAGATGACACAGCGTTAGTATTTACAGAACTCCATGAATGTAGACCGCTGCACTGCAGTGGAAAAAAACATCAGCATGGAGTTTGAGAGAAGGAAAAATGTGTGTGCGTGCGTGCGTGCGCGGGTGTGTGTGTGGGCAGGGATGCAAAAAGGATAAATATGGGGATGATAAATATTAACCATACTTAAAAAACCAAATGGTTCCACAAGTCTGGCAAACTTGCCCGTTAATTATTAATGACAAATGTCAACGTGATGAGGCATGCAGCAATGGAGTCAATCTAACGAGCCGCCTGCCGTTCAATTACAGAACCAGAGTCACTGTACGTATCTATCGGTCTCTGACGTCGCGTTAAGAGGACTGCATAACGATGGGAATGCACAATTCACACCGTCTTTCATTCAACCGTGACCTTAAAGAGCAGTGCTGGAAGGGGAACATCTTGAATTCCTGATAACAACATGCTGATAAAAAAAAAAGTCTGAAGGAAGTCATGAAGCTCTCTGAGCTAGCATGAAAAGGAGCCCTCAGGGGCCTGGAGGGTGCTATGCACTGGGCTGGACCTCATGTGAGAGTCATGGGGTTGAGAGAGAGATGGGAGCTAGAGGGGGCTGGGGTTACGAGAGGAGGTATAAGCCACAAAAACATAAGGCACCTTGGACGTTTTCATGGGAGTTATAATCACTCACAGTAGGTTTGATTCATACTTAGTTGTGTAGCCGGTGTTGCATGCGGAAAATAGCAGATCTACAAGCTCACAACACGCCACACTGTGAGATTGTGGGATTTACTGACTCATCTTTCCTCTATTATGGCACTTGACTTGTCAGTCACACAGCTAAATGTATAAGCATCATAACTAATACTAATGGAAAGATATTGAATATGTTTATTTGACAAACACGTTGGGACATAATGCACACTAGTGTGCCACTGTGTTGTTTATCTTACGGCACAGCAGGCCTGTGTGTGACATGTGGCAGGCAAACACAGCGGTGACACAGGTGACGTCCACCAACTCCCCCTGATCTCATTAGTGAGAGAATTACCTCTCTCACTCGCCCTAGCAGACCTCAGCCCTCTCACTTGACCTTTCGCACACGCACGCGCACGCACACATATGACCTTTTACCACAGCGGCACACTAGCCTGGTAAACCATCCCGGTCGTGTGAATTCACATTATCATGTGTCTTCTGCAGATCTGTCTGACCCCAAGCTCTGGGTGGACCTGCGGGTCCCCTCCCGTTCCCTCAGGTCCAGTGAAGCCAACCTCCTGGAGGTCCCCAAGGCTAAGTACCGTACCTGGGGGGGACAGGGCTTTCTCTGTTGCTGCCCCCTCCCTCTGGAATGCACTCCCCAACCATATTAAAGACGGCCCCTCCCTCCCTTCCTTCCTACAAAACCACACTCAAAACCCACCTCGTCAGGATAGCCTTTCCCAGCTGAGGTCTAGTTAAGATGTCCCCCCAACCCATGCTTAGCCTTTTATCTATTTAATCTAGCACTTCTCTTTTAATTCGTTTTTTTTTTCTTAATAAAGTTGGTTCCTTTTCTTTTATGTAAAGCGACTTTTGGGTAGAAAAGCACTATATAAATCTGAGCTATTATTATTATTATTAGAAAATGCCATAGCATAGGGATTCTTATTAGCATTTTCCTGTGTTTCTCCCATTTCAAATGAAAAATTCTCTCATCCGATCACGATTTGAAAGGTTGCCACTATAAAACCCAGACCGAGGTCTCTAATAATAACAACATGGTAAGTGAGACTAACCCTAATCAAAACAAACATCTTAAGCTGGCTGCCTTTTGTTTTTCTCATATACACACTGTACTGTTTTAAGCTGAGGCATAGTTGAGCCACCTAAACCCTTTAATTAGTTGACGGGGTCCCCGAGGCCCAGGGCGCTATGCTAGGCCCCCTGCTGTCTTCGCTACACTAAATATCTTCACCAAAAATAGCCGATCTACAGTGTCCCGACACATTGTTGTGAGCTTGTTGTAGATCTGCTATTTTCACCGAATGTTGACCCCAGAATAGGGTTGAAGTGGTAAATTATTTTGAAGCACAATTGAGCCACCCTTTTACTAACATAGATGTTGAAGGGTGACATTTTAGTGGCTGTCTAACTTTCTTAAAGATTATAAGCAGCAAAATAGAGAGAGAGAGAGAGAGAGGGGGGAACAGTGAGAAAATAGAAAATAATAATAAAGCTCTTTATACATGTTGGAGAAAACAAGAAATGACAAAGCTATAACAAAACAACATAAAAAGGCAGATCCAAGACATATCATAACAGAGGTTGTCTCTCGCTGAAAATGTGTGGGGATGACTGATCTATCCTGTGCGCATCGATGTACAACAGGTATGCAATCACACCTAGCTCTGAGTCTAATTAGTTTCAATCAGCCATCACCCACAGGAGAGTTGTCTCATGACTTGATTCTCTGAGTTCACGTTCAGACTCAGGAACCATCACATGCGTTTTTTGCTTTAGATACGAAAACTGAGGGCAGAGAGGAGCATTAGTCTGATGGCAAAGTAACTGGTAACTAAAGCTGTCAAATAATTGTAGTGGAGTAAAAGTATAATATCTGCCTCTGAAAAGTAGTGGAGTAGAATAAAAAGTGTTGAAAATGGGAAATGCAGTAAAGTAAAAATTCCTCAAAAGTGTACTGAAGTACAGTACTTGAGTACATGTACTTAGTTACTTTACACCACTGTTATTCCGACATCACAATATTCTGAACAATGTTAGGTTAGTGTCAAGTTAGGGTTAGGCTTAGGCTTAGTTATAATGCGCGCCGTGGGACCAGTGGTACTTCGGAACAATAGGTCAGACTAATGGCATGGTACCGAGGAATAAGGACATGTTATGCAGGTGTCAAGCCGGAATGTGTTGATGTTGCGATTATGTGTTTTGTTACGCTAACCAGTTGCCCCGACACTTGCCCCGTAATCCGGTCATCCCAGCTCTTTGCATTCATGAGGTCTTAGTGGCCGCCGCTTGCTTTCATCAGCCCGGTTTGGAGGAGATGTCCTGCCTTTTCTAGTACATGCAGAGCCCTTTGAAGCAGAACTATAAGTCAAAGCTCTAAGAGGCTTGAGGGTCCATTTTGACCATGTGGCTCTGACATTCCTACTTTCATTCTTTGACTCGTTCATTCATCCACTCCTTCATGAGCCATACTCACCCCTGACTGCAGAGATGGTGAGAGTGATGGAGGCAGGAGAGGAGAGGAGAGGAGAGGAGAGGAGAGGAGAGGAGAGGAGAGGAGAGGAGAGGAGAGGAGAGGAGAGGAGAGGAGGTAACTGTATATTCACAAAACATACAGTTACCAATCCAGCCCTATATACATTTCAACCATTTGAAAAAAGCCGATCTGCAAGCTTGTAGATCTGCTATTTTCTAAAGATGTTTATACAAGCTTGTGAAATGGGACTTTCTGCACAATGAGTACTTTCTATTTTTGGTGCTTTAAGTACATTGATACCAATACTTTTGTACTTTTACTCAAGTCAATTTTGAATTCCGGACTTTTACTTCCTACATTGCAGTAGCGATACTTTTCCTTAAGTAAAACATTTGAGTACTTTTTCCACCACTGATGTTCCTACAATATAACTTATGTAATTGGGCTGGTTGTGTCCACTGTTTGGTAAACACATGGAGCAGAGAGAGCCTGCTATATGCAGAAGGGCTGTGTGGTGCTGTAGTGTAGTTGACATTGGGAGTCCGACTGTGCTCTTCAAAAACCATACTGGGACACCACAGCATTTTCTGCCCGCCGCGTCAGCACATTTCCTAAAGCCAGCGGCCTCACACACAGGGTACACCCTGAAAGAGATGGCTCTGTGTGTGTGTGTGTGTGTGTGTGTGTGTGTGTGTGTGTGTGTGTGTGTGTGTGTGTGTGTGTGTGTGTGTGTGTGTGTGTGTGTGTGTGTGTGTGTGTGTGTGTGTGTACATATGTGGAGGGCATACCAGAGGTGACTGCAGGGCTACAGCCAATGCGAAGGAACGGGCCAATGGCTGCATTAGCAGTTAACCACGTAATCCCTATATACTTTGTCGTACGACAAATATAGCTAAAATAGCAGTTGTAGAAGCTCTAAACGTGTGCTTGTGAGCTCGTCGATCTGCTATTTTAGCTATTTAAAAGTTGTTGTTGATGTTGTTGTTTTATATATGGATACATTTGGAAAGGACTGCGATGGAAATAAGCCGCTGGCTTTTTTTATCCTGATAATGGTGTGACAATGTATGTATTTTACATGTTTATTATCAATAAAGAAGTCAAAGTCAAACTCAAAGTGCCCAAAATAAGGACGGCAGGTAATGTGGTTAACCTCTTGAACCCCAGTATCCATATTCTGTGGGGAACATAAGCAAAAAATAGCCGATCTACAAGCTCACAACTTGCAGTGAGCTTGCAGAGCGGCAATTTTTTGGCAAAGAGATTTGGTGTAGACAGAAAAAATCACACCCAGTGTGAAGTGAGTGGTGCCTTTGATGAGTTCATTATGCGCATGTGTTGCACTCCTGTTTGTGTTTAATTAGTGTAACTGGTTGCATCTTTGTGTTGCAATCAGCTGCAGCTGTTGAGGCCAGACACAAACATACGGACGGACAGACCCACAAACACGGTCAAGTGTAGGAGCACTCAAAAAGCGGTCCAAGTACAGTATAAATACAACTCGGATCCAGTTCACTAAGTCTAGAGGGTTTCCGTGCATGGTTAAAAGAGTCACAGATCCCACATGCACGGCAGTGGAGCTTCACTACTCATTTATTAACAACACATATGCATATATTCCATGAGGTTCTGGCACGTTTTAGAGCCCAGAACGCAGCCTCAGCATTTCATGGATTAAGTGTGTCATCACTGATTTAAACGTGAGTAATGCATCATTTCGGACATTTTGACTATTATCTTTGGCTGTATGGCAGGGTGATATGACATAAAAACTGTTATTGCAACATGCTGCTAGATTATATATATTTTGTATTAATTATCAAAATGTTTGGACATTTTTGGAAAATATTCAAAAGTTTTGACAATAATAATGGAATACCCGATATGGTGATGCCAAGTGGAAAGTGGTTAAGAAGTGCCTTGGTTTAGACAAATCAGACAAATAATCAATAACACAGGAACACAATAATAACACAACGAATATTTTTTTCAAAGTTACGTGGCTGGGTTAATGTACTGTAGCTGATTGATTTGGTGTTATGTATGTCATGTAATTGCTATGTTTCAGGCTCAAATCAAGCTTAACGACCACCGTGCCCATTTTCACTATGCCGTCTAAATAGAGCACAAATGCCACCCAAACAATCAACAACGTAACCACGGCATGAATCTTTACTTAAATCCCTCACAGTCTAGTGGTGGAACAAACCGTTGTCTGCCATAGAGGAAAATGTGAACGGGGATCAGAACTCGTAAACTCTAAAGTGCTTTTGAAAGCAAAAGCCGTCTGAAAGCGTTAGCATATGTGGCGCTTCTTTGTCTCTATTTGGTGGATTTTGGCATCTTTTGATCTGTTGGTGATAATCTGTCTGTCTCACTGCTGTATCCGGAGGCCTGTGCGGCGAAGCGGGGTTATAGCGAGGTAACTTCAGGTTTAAAGCTGCACTATGTAACTTTCCCCTTCCACCCCAGATTTGAAAAGTGCTGACATTTTTACCATTGAGCTAATAGAGGTCAAAATTCATGTCAGATCCTGTGTCAAGGTGAGACATGACCTTTTGACACAATCTAAATGTCTAGAAGAGCAGGGAGATTTTTTTAAACATTTCATTCATAAAAAATAGTTGCGTAGTGAGGCTTGCCTTTAACCCTGGATTGTTTAGGGATTACTTCTTACCAGGGTACATCGCCCAACTCACTAGTTCTCAACCCGTGGGCCGAGGCCCAAATAATTGGCCAAACACTAAGATTTGAAAGATAATATAAAAAATCCATTATTTTATCTTGAAAAGTGAGTTTTCATTGTGATACTGCAGTAAGTACTTCCAAGCCGGAACACAATCGACTGACTGATCATTACAATAAATGTGCTCGGGACCCACCCACATGTCTATTGGCTACCGTGTTAAGTGGCATTAAGCGGCATAAATGGCATAATTATATGTAATTATATTCAGGTGTACTTGTGCCCTAATGATGGGGTAGTGATATTGATAAGCCCATTAGCCTATATCTATTGCATTTGGCAGCTCCAACTGTGTTGCTTTTTTAGCCTGCATTATAACAATTGTTTGTATTTGTCTAAAACGATAGTTTGCTCTTCGTTTTGTGAAATATGCCGCTCTGCCACCAGCAGATTTGTCCCATGTTTCCTATTGGTCATATGTTCAAACAAACTCCGCCCCCAATGTTAAGTGAGCGCACTGCACGGCTTGATTGGAAAATCCTGGGTTGACTTAACGAGTTGATGAGCACCGGTCAGTCGTGTGACCACTTCACAGACATAGTACAGGGCCCTGGTTCTCTCCAGGCTAATAGAAGCCTGTGTTTCCAAAGCCGTAGTCTGGTGGCACGCGTCCAGCCAGGACACAGATGGCTTTAATGGAATAAAGATGCAGGCTGGATCGGGGCCAAAAAAAAAGACGGCCGTTTAACCATGCCAAGAGCTGAATAGACATGTTCCATGTATGGGATTCATATCGTTGCTGTCGGGCGGAAACCTCTTATCTCCATATTTTAACTTTTTGTATTTTTTCCCCCCATAAATTAACACCCTACTTGATCATACCACAGCGTCACACAAAAGCATCAAAAGTAGCAGATCCGCAAGCTCGAAACACGGCGCGAACCAGACAGAGGCGATATTTTATGAACACTTGTACATGAATGGTTGCACACTAGGGCTGGGCAATTCACTGAAAATATATAAAAAACGATATTTAGAACCAATAACCCACTTATAATCGAAGCAAAGTTTTCTTTTGATAATTCTTATATATTAACAAATCAACATGAAATAATTCTTTTTTATAATCAACTAAATCGATTACCTGTAGTCTGAATAATTACTTAACCCTGTATTATACTTTGTTTTGAAAATAAAGAAACAAATACACATATACTTTGCATAGATGTAAAACTAACTTTTGTACAGTTTTGATGTCCCTTTTGGATAGTTCCAGTGATCCTGGACTGCACCAACACAGAGTAAATAAGGTGGTGGAGTGGAGCGATAACAACGCTCTTATCATTAACACAAAAAAGACAGAGGAGATTGTTTTTGGTGCCCCACTAGAGATACACAGATCCCCCATAACTATTCATAGTGAACAGATCAACCAGGTATGTTCGTATATATACCTAGGAGTAGTAATTGACCACCTTCTGTCATGGAAAGAACAGATTGAATCAGTGGGTAAGAAGACAAAGCAAAGAGTCTATTTCCTTCGCCGTTTGAGATCTTTTGGTGCTAGTAGACAGATTCTTCTTTTGTTTTTCACTTCTGTTATAATGAGTGTTCTTCAGTACTGTAGTACCACCTGGTATGGATGTCTGTCTGTAGCCTTAAAGTCACAACTGCTGCAGCAACTGAACATTTGTTCAAAGATTGTTGGACAGCCACTTCAGAGGCTCTATACAACTACGTATAATGATAGTATGATAAGGTTGGCAAGGAATATCACTTCAAACACTAGCCATGCTTTGTATGGAGAATATAGGTTGCTGCCTTCAGGAAGGAGATACGGTGTTCCTACATACAATAAGGTCAAACTGAAGAGGTCCTTTGTCCATCAGACGACACTGAGGCTTAATCAGGATTTATAGGCCAAGGGTAGGCTGAGAGGTGGACATTGCTCTTGTCTTTGTATGTCTTTATGTATGTATTTTGTTTTTCTTGTGTCATGTCAAATGTGTGAACTGTTTATTGTTGCATACATGGCTGCTGGGTCGCAAGACAAATTTCAGTGTGAACTGACAATAAAGTATTATCGTATCGTATCGTATCGTATCGTACTAATACCCATATGTGCTGTATTGTACTCAAAGACAGGAGAAAGTAACAGCAATGGCATGTACAGTAGGATGGAGCCAGAGGAATGTTGGGAATCTATGTATCTGACAGTTTAATAGGACAGGTGGAGAGCCATATCAGATCAAAGTTATGATGACTGATCTCACCTGTCAGTATATTATACTTACCTCAGTACACCTGTCCGTTTGTGAAGAGGTGACCTGGTTTAACACAGCTACATTCTGGTGTGCAAGGTCAACTGGTCTGTCGGAATGGTCTCTGTAGCTGATTTAACCGCGATCCAATAGTTTAAGAACAACTACAGGGTGCTCGGTGGAGCAGGGGTAAAGTAGCCTGGCGTAGCTAGACTATATCACTGCGTGGATATGAGTCTGGTGCTTCCATGAGGACGTTTTGTTTCCCAAGGGGCGGGATCAAAACAATGTCCCTCGACGCAATTGGTTAGACCTACAACCAACTACCAATTACAGTCGCCCATATTCAAATACTGGGCCCTGATTGGTGCCCCACGTCTTCTGGAACAGGAAATGGATTCTCTATGGAGCGGTGCCAGACCCAAATCGCAGAGTGCAATTTTTTTTTGCACTCGCAGATTCGTCTGGTCCCAGGCTAGGGGTAAAGCACCTGTCCAGTAAGTAATTGAAATGGCATTCATTGTGTGACTTGAGACTTGACTTAGTAGTTGCTTGTCTTCACCCTTGACTTGACTTGGGACTTGACTCTGGGGTGTCACGACCTGGGTCTGTCCCCAGTCCCTCCCCTCTCCTTTTTGGTCTCTGATTGCCTAGAGTGGACTCAGCTGCGGGTGTCAGCCGTACCTAGTTGGCTAATGAGCCTCAGCAGAGGCAACACAGAAATGTGTGGGGAGGAATTGATTTGAATCACTAAATGACTTGTAAAAAGTAAAAATGGCATTCATAAAATCGCCGTCCTATAGAGCATGCCAACGTGTCGTCACCACGGGGGGGCGTGGCATTGGGCAATGTTAAGTCAACCTGGTTTTTACCCCTCAAAGATGTCCGCCGCTACCAAAAGACACTTGTTGACGCCCCTTCAGGATTTTTGGCACGCTCTATAATGTCCTCACAAGTACAGTAATACAAACCTGTGCGTGTGTGCGTGTGTGCGTGTGTGCGTGCGCATGGGGAGGCATGCGTGGACAGCCTGTTGGTTCCAGGGTTGACGTCACACAGATCATATCACACACCTGTTAAAGGACTGCTTAGCCCCCACATCCCTAACTGACCTCACAACCGCCACAAACAATGGATCAAATGTCACCGCTTTCTCTGCACCACACACTACTTGAATATGTCCCTTTCCCTCATCAGTGCAGTATGTGGTCATTGATTGTCTCATAGCACATTATATACTGTAACTGTTGCAATAAAACAGTGGTTCTCAAACTTTACCCTGAAAGTACACAAATGGAATCAAATTTGGTTCCATTTGTGCACTCTCTAGAGTTACAAGACCTGTAAGAGTCCATTTGCATATGTTTGAATAACCAAAGAAATCAAAAAATCCGTTCCCGGTCTTAAAGGGTTAACACGGGGGGAGAGTAAAAACTGACCCCTTACAGGTGTCATGTCATATATTGCATTTATTACTGACTTCACTGTCAGAGCACCAATTCCAGTCCCAGTGTGAAAGCTGGAAGTGCATTCATCGTTGACCTAGAAGACAAGATACATGACATGACTTCATGAATGTCACACTGAGTCACCTGTTAGGTCATCCACGCATCCAGGGTCTAATCCAGTAGTTCTCAAACTTTTTCAAGCCAAGGACCTGGCCACAGACCCCCATCTGAAAAGGTATTGTGCCAGGGACCCCCAGAACATTTTCTATATTTTTCAAAAATATTGAAAAACAGCAGATGTACAAGTCCCCGGACCCCACTTTGAGAACCTAATCTAATCAACCAGCGCCGGATGCCTGTGGTACTAATCTAGCACACGGCTGTTGGAAGCTGCAAGATGCTCCCCGATGACCAATAACAGATGGCAGAGAGACTAGAGATAGATTCTGACACCGTGGTGCTGAGAGGCGTGACGGATGACAAAGACATGACACCCAAGGGCAAAAAAAAGTGCCCGGCACCAAGGAAGAGTCAATGAGTGTCAACCTTATTCAGTCCTATTCACCCAGTTCCACCAACCATGTCTTGGTAAACATAGGACCACAATGGAAACAAGTCCCCAGGACTTTTTTTGGTGTAATCTTTTTAGCTTTCATGTCTCATAATGTACCATATATACATGTACATACACACACACACACACACACACACACACACACACACACACACACACACACACACACACACACACACACACACACAGACAGAGGTCTGTATCAATCACTGTGGCCCGTCATTAATTATAATGAATCATACTGTGCCCTTTGCCCCACCCAGCCTCATGACAGATGTCCAGGTCATCCCCTCGCTCACTGCTCCTCACAGCAGAGTGTGAAGGAATGTCATGATTCCATGTACTATATCATTGCTGTCGGGCAGAAACCTCCTATCTCCACATTCTAACTTTTTGTGTTTTTTTTTTCGATCCGCAAGTTCGAAGCGCGGCGCGAAGCAACACGTTTCGAGCTTGCAGATCTGCTACTCTTGCTGCTTTTGAATTTTAATCCTGAAAAGTCACAGTTTCGGACATATGAGGTTTCCACCCGACAGAGACGATATGCTGAGCGCAGTGATCTAATGTGTGCTGACAGGGCAGCAGCCTGTAATGAAGATAAACATTTTTTGACATGTTTAGAATGTGCAGTCTTGCATCCTATAGCGCTTAGCTTGTCCACGACCAGCATTCAGTGCACTGTGCGTGCTGGTGGTTCACTACAAATGGCCATATGGCTAATAAGACATGTTGCTGAAAAGCCCTGCTTCTTAAGCATTATGGTAACGACTGACTGCCTCCGTTTAGCCAGTAAAGGAGCTTGGCTGATGACCATCTGGCACAGTGGTGGAAAAAGTAACTGAGTACATTTACTCAAGTCAGGAACAATGGGGGGCTTCCACCACCGCGCCTCAAGCCAGAGATTGCAGGCTGATCCGGTGCATCTCAGGCGCAGGACTCATAAAAGGCCAGGCCACACCAATGCCACCAACACCAACTCCTTGCAACTGCAACTCCTTGCAACTCCTTGCAACTACTTGCAACTACATGCAAGCGTTATCCGTGTTGGATCTCATGTTGTACCATTTTCCATTTGTATGTAAATATGGTTAAAAGTGTGTCTGTGCCTCTCAGGCAGCCTGCAGCGTTGTTTTAGTCTGATGGGCTCATTCTGGTATGTCAACAATATTAGATAGCAGGTTAACCTTGTTGCCGCACGGTGTTGTTGTTATAAACATTGTGCGTAGATCTCACCACAGCCCTGGTTGCCCAGGAAACGGAGCATGTCAAGACACAACTGACGGCTGACGTGATGACGAAAGGCGCCACCCCACGCTATGTGTATAAAACTATGTATCTCTGTTTAAGCTTCAGAAGAATATATCTGGAACCATGCTTTTCCGACGCTTGTAAGATCTCTTCTCTGGAATATACCCAAATACTATTCCTCCGTTTATTGATGTAATTAATTCATATACTGTCGGATAGATATGGACCGGTAGTCACTAGGGAAAAATAAATCTAACAATCCCCAAATGGCGCCGGTCTACAACTGGTCAGTCCAGACCGCTGCAATTTCTTGCAAATGGTTGCACGTTGCAACTAGTTGGATCGGTGTGGACTGGGCTTAAGGCATGAAGAAAGAAGGCACATGGATCAAACTCGGACAATTGAAGCCTGTCTTTTATTAACAGGGTGCAGGCTAATAAACATGACGCTTCGCTGTCAAAACATCTTCGTCCGGTCATGATGTTAACCTGACGAAGATGTATTGACATCGAAACGTGCCTTCACCCTGTTAATAAAAGAAGGGCTTGTCCCGAGTTTGCTCCAGTGCTTTCTTTCTTCACACGTTTACTCACGTATTATACTTCAGTACGATTTTGAGGTACTTTTACTTTACTGCTTCCCTTTTTCAATACTTCATACACTTCTACTACTTTATACTATACTTTTTACTCCACAGTACAATTATTTGGAAACTTTAGCTACTAGTTACTTCGTAGATTTAGATTGTTATTACAAAACATACGGTATACCAATGATATCCTATATTGTACTTCAGCTATTCGAAAATGTTTTACAAATTTTGAAAAAAGTTAGCACTTTTACTTTGATACTTTAAGTAGCCTATATATGGATTTTTAAATATTTTTTCTTATACAATTTTGAATACAGGCCTTTTGCTTGTAACAGAATATTTTTATATTATGGTATATACTTTTACTTAAGTAAAAACAATCCAACAACTTCCTCCACCTCTGCCATCTGGTCCCCCCTCTGCTACTGATCTGAGGGTGGGGGTGCTGGAGGGAGGGTATTACTTTAAACCCTACCCTGGTCTTCATCAACCACTGGTACTGTAACTCTAATGGAGCCTGCAGCATGTGGCATTATTGACAACACTAACAGCAGTGCTTCTCAAACCTTTTTGTGCCAAGGATCCACAAATTGATATGTATTTGGCCATGGACCCCCCCCCCTCCTCCAGACCTTAGAAGTTAACATGAGAGGACTTCACATCTGGGGAACAATAAAGGCTTCATTCACGCAATGAAGCCATTCAATGGTTTGGCACTCGTCACAAAGTTATTTAGCTGACACTCTTATTCACAGCACAGTGTGAATTATGACGATGGTAAGGAGTTGAGTGTCTTTCTCAAGGAGACTTGGACAGGTGTGAGACATATTGGCAGTAAATTGTGGTCTTGCTCTCGTCGCTAATCACCCTCTAAGAAGAAGGACTTTTACAAAGTCGAGATTGTTGCAAAGTTTAAGCTGATAAACGTCATAGCTATGGGAGGTAAACAATTTCACTTAAAGATTCTGGTATTTGGTTTCAGTTTAGTTTGTTATAATTAGCCACTGCAGTAGAGAGGGACAGGAAATCGAGATAGTGAAATTATTACAAAGTGTTCCAACTCTGCTTATTATTTTTTTGTTTAAACAAGCCCAAGCGACTTTGGGCTTGTTTTCCTGTAAATATTGGAAGTTGCGGGTTGCAGTTTTTTGGGTCTGTTTCTGAAACAAGCCAAAACAAAACAAATCTTTTATGGGGGCCACAAAATATTTTCAGATGAGGTCCATGGCCAAATACATATTAATTTGGGGGTCCTTGACATGAAAATGTTTGAGAACCACTGGTCTAAAACAATATTAAGACAATAAGTTTGACTGGTCGCTTATTTTGGGCTTTTCATAGAACTTGGTTGCTTGTTTCTCTCGCAACATCCGGCAACACTGATTTCAAAATACATAAAGCAAGGTCTTGCTTGACGCACAGATGGACGGACAGGGAGAGTGAGATTGAGAGAAATTAACTGACAGAGAATTCCCTGCATGTAAACAAAGGGAGAATGAGATCAGGGATCAGGCAGAGTGCATGTGACACGATGGGGGTGTAGTGGAGATGAGAGGGACATTTTCTGAATACCTTTGTTAATACTGCATCACCTCAGGCTCGACAGACCCTCAGCTGCTGCATTCAGCTGATCCTTCCTTTCAGCAGTGTTATGGGCTCAGTTAGCTTCTCCGTTTTCAGTGCATGAATACGTTTAAAGCATGGAGGTGCAGTATACTCATTGATGAATGATGTCAATAAGGAGGTTTACAGTAACTATGACAATAGACACACAGTATCGTCTCTGTCGGGAGGAAATCTCCACAACAGTTCCTTTTCAGGATTCTCCTCTGGGGGTCCCTGGCACAAAACATTCTCAGATGGGGGTCCGCGGCCAATTTATCAATATTTCAATTTGGGGGTCCTGTTTGAGAACTACTGATTTACAGTAGATAGCATGTTGTTTAGATAGATTCTAGGTTCATTGTTGACCTGGTATCCTAGTTCTTTTGAGGCAATGCATTGTTCTCTCTGTGTGAGTTATTTACCTTGTTGTTTGTTGACTAGAGTTCATGCTTACTCTGCTTACTCTGATCTCGCACTTGTAAGTCGCTCTGGATAGTTGTCTGCTAAATGCCTACATGTAAATTGTAAATTAGATCAAGACCCAAAAGTGGATCTGATATGGCCACACAGGCAAAGAATCATTGAAACAGAGGAATATTGGGTGATTTAATATACTGGCTCCTGACGTCATGGTTGAAAAAAACAGTTCACTAGTGACGCAGAATGGCACGCACGCACGCACACGCACGCACACGCACACACACACACACACACACACACACACACACACACACACACACACACACACACACACACACACACACACACACACACACACACACTAGGGGCAGGCACTGAGCAGATGTTAACACCGGAATGACTACCTGAAGAAACCAAAACAAAGTGACAAGAGAGAAGAAGTGAAAGAAAGAAAGAAAGAAGGAAAGATAGAAAGGAAGAAAGAAAGAAAGAAAATGGGTCAGGAAAGGGAAAACAAGTGACCCAACAGAGAGGGAGAGATCACAAGAGGAGCATGATGTCATCCTAGAGACAGAGATGGTGTTTCTGTGGGAAAGAGACACACAGAGAGAGAGAGAGAGAGAGAGAGAGAGAGAGAGAGAGGGAGAGAGAGAGAGAGAGAGAGAGAGAGAGGGAGAGGGAGAGAGAGGGAGAGGGAGAGAGAAAGAGAGAGGTCTCAAAAGGACAAAAGGGGAACCCCACAGCATACATCCGACAGGCCGACAAAGCACACAGAAGCACGTGACTCTCTGTGTGTGTGTGTGTGTGTGTGTGTGTGTGTGTGTGTGTGTGTGTGTGTGTGTGTGTGTGTGTGTGTGTGTGTGTGTGTGTGTGTGTGTGTGTGTGGGGGGGGGGGGGGGGGGGGGTGGTGGTGGACACACTGGTCTCAGAATTAAGGGACAGTGACAGGCCTCTGGGCTGAGCACAAGAATACAACAACACTACTACACAACACACTAACACAACACAGCACAACACACATTACCACACAACGCAACACACATTCACACAACATGCATTGGTTGTCAAACGTGCAGTGGTTGTCAAACATTTTCGTGCCAAGGACCCCCATATTAATATGTATTTGGCTGCCGACCCCCCAGGTTTATGTTTAATATAAATCTAAATGATTCAAAGTTTTCCAAACATTTGTGATATTTTTCAAAGATTAAAAAAACAGAGACACATTAACTCAACACAATTAAAACAGATGACAACAACACACATCCATACGTCACAACCACCCAGAAACACAACTACAACTTACTACAACACAATGCTCGCTTCTATAAAAATAGAAGTCAATCTGTGCTAGGTTTAATTTAGTTCCCTCACAGCTATCTGAAGACATAGCCTAGTTTTAGCTAATTAGACTGGGGATGGAAACGTTCAAGATATGGGTTGGATACTAGATATCGTCTCTGTCGGGTGGAAACCTCATTATGTCCAAACTGTTACTTTTAAGGATTCAAATTCAAAAACGGTAAAAGTAGCAGATACAAGCTCGAAGCGCGTCGCACCACGTTTCGAGCATTCATTTACAAAAAAACTCAAAAAGTTAGAATATAGAGATAAGAGGTTTCTGCCCAACAGCAACAAGATATATACTGTATATATCTCGATGCTGTCAGGCAGAAACTTCTTATGGGATCACGCAGCCCTCAAATCTAGAATATATACACGTAAGTAAAATCACTCTATTAACCGTTGACCTCTGGTTTGGTAATTGTGGTGAACAACGCATGGTTAGTGAAATTCATTCACTTGATTACCAGTTCATCAATTTAATAAATACATTAAAATTACTGTCAATGGGGAACAGTCCCGGCAAACAACAAAATCTGCTGATCTATGGTTGACAGAATCACTGCATACTACTACCACCATTAAATGGTAGAGTCATGCTGGGATTTCCTGACAGCGTGTGGTAGAGAGAATTTTGGCTGAGATCACGGCAAGAGTTGGTGGTGGACCTCGCTCTTGATGGTACATTGAGATTCTGTGTCTGTCAACCATGAAAACCAAAGGTTTTAGTAGTATTTTGGTTCCTTGTCTCCTCGGCCTTGAATTCCATCAGATCATAGCTGCACAAACCACGTTTATCGGCCGTTTTGAGTACATGTCGACTTCCTTCAGCAATGAGGTTGCTCGCTCACACGGTTACATTTCAGTGTGAACTTTAGCGTGCGCTAATTTGTCAGCGTGATTTTCTCATTGTCTTTGTGAAGCAGGCTATTTGACATCATGGTCCCTCTCTTTGACATCAAGCCCTTTTCACATCCCAGATCCATATGCTTGGTTACTGAATTGAATCCATCCACAACACGGGTGCGTAAAACTGTCACTACCGTATATCAACCTTCCCGTGTTGACTGCTCAACTTCAAGTTCCTCTTTATTATCATTCATAACTTTACATCAGAGATGCACAGCAGAACTAAATTATGTTTCAATGGCTCCATTAAAAAAACGACTCTAAGTATTGATTACAATAAGTATTATAACTAACAGTAAAATAATTGGCCAAAACATTTAAAATATTAAAATTGACTTATTATACATAGGCCTATATCCCTTTATCTCAATTTCACATGAAACCCTATAGACCCATAAGATTCCCATACATGTATATTGCACGCACTATATTAAGTGCATGTGTATTTCCAATGTGAATATATGTCTCAATCTATCTATCTATCTGCTCCATCTATCTATAAATAGGACTCACTGTCCTCAGAATACAGTCAAACAATTCCATCCAATCGACTTCACACTTGGCAGGTGTATTTGCTGAGAACCCAAGGAATTGCAGGGTCGAGTGTGAAGTGGATGAGATGAACAGGTGCGCTCCGAACGGACACACGTTCCAAACGGCAGCCACGCCCCGAACAGGCACTGCACTAAGTATAATGAATTCCAGTTCCTTGCTGATGACGACAACATGCCCAGAGGTCCTGACTTGAGCCACATCAACATGAAATTCAGGCCCCTACTGTGAAGCCCAGTCAAAGCCAACAGCCCCGAGATCACACCAATATCCTAACTAACTATGAAACGCCATTTGTTTCAAATGACACATGGGATGAGTCATTGTGGTCAATGCGCTCCTCTGCCACAAGGCCCCGATATTATGTTACATTATTTTCAGAGACATCCGTCCGTCAATCAGCCGTGCCCCTGCCGTTCAGAAAGGCATGCTTCACCGATGGCTGCTAGTGTAGGGAGAGGCTGGGAGGCTGGGTGTTAGAGAAAGCTGTGTGGCAGATGAGTTGGGAAGGTCAGACGTTTGTCTGTGTCTGACTAGGTCTGTGGAATTTAGCAGGCCAGGGCTGTGTGTCCAGTTCCATCGATCTGACAGCAACAGAGAGCCTGGAAACCATCACCCTGCTCAGTTCATAAATCAATGTTTTTCCTTGCTCAATATCCAGGATCTATGCAGTGGGTGACACCACATTACACAGTGACTGTAGTCGGTCTAGGTTTTACCTGTTACAGTAACTCGATGCATCATTTAACCCAGTGGTTCTCAAACTTTTTCATGTCAACGACCCCGATAACTCTGTAAGTGTACAAATGGAACCGTAAAGGTCCATTTGGTTTGTCGCCGGCACATACGCCAAGTTTTAGATTCTTCCTGATTACCCTGTGAACATTTGGCAGAAATAGACGAACATTCACCAAAAAAAGACAATCTAGCCTCACAACGCATAGCAATGCATTACTCAGAGTTGTGCTATAGATGTGCTATATTTTGCTGACGAGATTTGTTGTAGAGGGAAAAAATTAGGGGGCCAAATATAGAGCCCTCGGGGACCCCGGTCAATGAAGTATAGTTTAAGACTGTAAGACTATATAGAATATTAATTGATGAGAAAGTCAATATTGTGCATTGAAGGGGTCTGTAAAAGTAATTTATGTATATGTCCCTATGTGTTTTATGTTGTTTTCCAAAAATGTTGTCATTTTGTTTATTCATATTTAGACTACTAGCCTTTGTGTACTGCATAGATTAAGCCTGTCCGAAATTGCTAAAGTAAATGATGTCTTGATATATGTTTTTTGTTTGTTTTTTTGAGCATATTGTAGTGATAGATCTCGGCTTACATATTGGAATAATAAGTGCTCAGGGGCTTGAAGAGGTTGGTTAGGTTACCACTGGTTTAAGTGGATACAGTGCAGTGTAGCAACACATTTTGGTGTGGGCATGACGATGGTCAGTGTGACACATCCTAGTGGCACGACCAAAATGCAGCAATAAATCCATCCGTCGATTTCTAATTGTATTTACATGTTACTTTTGCAAGGGATGATTTGATAGGCTGATAAAAATGCTTATGCAACCTGCCTAAGAAATTTCAATTCAAGGGAAAAACTCTGTAAACGCACACTCACACGCTAGCATGCTGGAACTGAATGGAGTACATTGCCAGAAAGCCATACTAACTAGAGAATGTTCTCCACACTTCTCTCTCTAATCATGCTTGTCCTCTCCACCAATACACAGCAGCCTCACTGTACAGTTCTGCTTTGAGTGTACAAAAAACCCCATCAACAAATCTGGTAGATAATTTAAAGACAATATGTGACTGAAATAAGCCAAGTTTATGGGGTTAATTCCCCATTGCACATTCTGTGTTGAGTCTCAACCTAATTCTAACCATTTAACCTTATTTTTATATATATCTTGTTTTCTTATTTTATTCCTATTTTATTTTATAGTGTTTTATTTATTTTATTTTATTACAGTCCAGTCTTATTCTTATCATTATCTTGTGTTGTATTGCTGTTGCACAGAACATGCATTTTGCTGCTTGTACCTGCAAGAGTTGAGTGACAAATATACCCCACTTGATTCTTAGATTCATTATTCCAGGTGGAATTGAAAATGAACAAACAAACACTGACACTGAACAGACAAAAAGCAGAGAGCTTTACAGCTCACATCTGGTCTGGAAAAGCCTCATGAATGGAACAGTTCTGCGGATTTCAGAAGAATTAAAGCCACTCAAACAGCCAGGAGTCAGCCAGGGTCTGAACTTGGCGCTAGAACTCTTTAAGCCATTATACTGATTAATCACAGAGGCTCAGAGTCTGCCGAAAGTCCCATGCCTCAGTCGACTTGCTTCCAACATATTTCAGAAGCACTGTCTTTTTTGGAAGAAAGTCTTGCTAGGCTAGCAGCTGACCTCAGCAGGAGGTCAGATCTCTACAATGTGCAACACTTACATTTAAGGAATTTACCTGATGCATGTGGCTTGCTGTGAATGTGCAGGTAGGGGGATTCAGCTCAGGAACAGATGGAGCACAATGCCGCATAGCAGCCAGTGTAGAATAGATTAGAACCAGGCCTCTGTGTGATATCTAGGGCAATGGTTCTCAAACTGGGGACCAGGGACCATCAGGGTTCCATGAGGGGGTTCCAAATGGACCCTTAACGGGTGTGTAACTCTGGGAGTTATGGCAGTGGTTCCCAAACTTTTGTAGTTCGGCTATTTTCACAATATCTATCTGTGGAACCGAGTCAGACTAATTGTACTAAATGCCTACAATTCCAAGTGCTTGTCAGGGTGGGGGGGTCCCCAGTCCAAAATAAATATGATTATTTTGGAGGCTCGTGGACTGAGGTTTTGGAACCCTTAGTCTAGACTCTAGGGCTCTACGGCCTGAATTGTACCAGAACAAGGCCTGCGTTGGACGTCATAAATGTTTCTGCACAGCTTTATTCAATTTAAAGGTAAACATCAAGTTCCATGTGAACCGAGAGGTGGTCTGAGGGCAGAAATTAAATGCCCTGTGTCCATCTGACAACAAGCTTAATAGCACCCCCCCCCCCCCACTCCAAAAATACCCCCAGTATTACCTCAGGAATGCACAGCTAACTCATTTTGCAGGAAAGTATGTAGCTTTGATGAGACGCTTGCATAAGACATTTCCACGTGTGCCTTCAGCACTATCTGATACTCAGCAGGCACACACACACAGACACACACAAGCACACGCGCGCTATTGATTACTTTTTTGTCAACGTGAACAAAACAATCTAAATGATTTTTATTATCGTGTAAATGGATTAACCACTTAAGCCTATGTTATATTTCCCTGATCAATGGTGTTGCACAAAAATAGGAAAAAAATAGCCAATCTACAAGCTCACAACACACACAACACATAACAATGCATCGCATTGTGAGCGTTTTAGTTAGGAGATCGGCCATAAATATGCTATTTTTTAGAAGAAATTTTCACCCAAAAAATCTATTCTTTAATTAAAATATATTGTATATATCGTTGCTGTCGGGCAGAAACCTCTTATCTCCATATTCTAACTTTGTATTTTTTGAAATTGGTAAAATTAACACCCTACTTTTTTACAATTGATTAGTTTGATTACATACACATCCCACTACATGCACGTCACACATGCATGATGTGGTCACATGGGAAAGCGGTGCTATGAAGAGCCCTGGGGCTACAACTCCTCACTGGTTCACAGTTCACTTCACGCTTTGCTTCAGATCAATGGCTCATCAAGTTCATCCAACTCTCCACTAATGACCTGGATTTTCTGGACCAGTAAGCAGCAGCAGGTCTTGGTTCCAGTCATCAATGCAACACCGACATCAATAATCCACCAAAGTTACAACGTCCAATCTAAAAGTATATTGAAAGTATAGTTTATAAGTTATTAAATATGTCTGTCAGTTCTTTGTATATCTGCCTTGTGGTAAATGTAGTGGTATTTCACTCAACTACAATTCAAAGCCAAACAGAAATGTAATTATTATTTACTGTACATGTTCCAATGCTCAATTCCAAAAACACAATTAAATCGTTAATCGAAATTACTTGTACTATATGACAATTAATCGTCAAGTGAAATGCCATGATCGTGACACAGCCCTATAACAACATGCCGGATGGATGGCGACCCGCTGGTTGAAAAAGCCTGGTTCTTCTAGGCTGAGGCTCATAGCCTGCAGGTCTGTTGGGCTAGAAAGCTGTAGAGTAATGTACGCATAGCAGCTCAACCCAGCCTTTGATGTGGACCTGGCAGCTAATCTCACTCACAATGCCAGGTCATGCGACGCCAAAGCCACACACACACACACACACACACACACATGCATAGTTCAAATAGCTCCATAATAGGAGAGGGTTGGCTGCAGTGACATTGATTCAGCCACTCTAACAACACAAAAGTCTCTTAACAGCTCAGATCAGAAACGTAATCTATCTATGCAGTCCTTGAATCAACACAGTGCTATTCAGTACTGTTTACTTCTACAACAACTTGACGGGAGCGAGAACCACTTGAATACTGGGAACTGTAAAGTTACATTATTAGTCATGGTAAAAATGCATTATTCTAATTAGAGTTGTTGCGATACCGACTCCAGTATCGGAAAAGCTGGTATCGGTGAGTATGCCAGTGTATGCCATTCCGATATCACTTCATTTATCACATGATGATGTTTCATTTACAGTCATATTTTGATTTCTTCAGTTGATATCGCACGACTGTTTTTCTTATTGTACTATTTACATTATTATTTTACTTTAACGATTATTAATGGAATTTTGTTTTATTTATTCCTAGATCAGTGGTTCTCAAACCTTTTAATTTCAAGGACCCCCATCACTCTCAGAGTTACAGACCTGTAAGGGTCCATTTGGAACCCCCGCAAGGAACCCAGATAGTCCCTGGACCCCACCTTGAGAACCACTGTCCTAGATTTGTTTAAATTACACACTGGTATCGGTTCGGTACTCGGCATCGACCAATACGAAAGTTGTGGGTATCGGGAAGGAAAAATTGATATCGGTAGGCCTACATCTCTAATTCTAATCAAAAAGGGATATTTGCCTTATGGCTTGTGTCAACGGCTCTCTCCCAAATCCCAGGATAACCTCACCCTGTGGTAGAGGGCCTTTCCAATAATGGTTAACCATAAAGAACACAGAGCAGGTACTGTAGTGGCTGCTGCCACAACAAACCATGGCATCAATGAATTATTCAGCGACTGAGTGTTTAACCTATAACCACTTAAGACCTATATCGTATCGTTGCTGTTGGGCAGAAACCTCTTATCTCCATGTTTTTTTCGTAAGTTATTGCCCTACTTGATCATACTACAGTGTCACACAAAAGTATGAAAAATAGCAGATCTGCAAGCTCGAAACGTGGCGCGTGTTGAGCTTGTAGATCTGCTACATTTGATGCTTTTGAATTTGAATCCTGAAAAGACAGAGACAATGTTCTTCATCGTATGAGGAATAGCGAAGACAGCAGCACTCGCAACACATCGTGACTTATTGAACTTTTAAATGTTTTGAACATTGACATTAACTTTTTTCTCAAAATGTTCGCCTAATGAAGACATGTCCAAATTAGGGACACCAGGGATGTAATGTGGTTACATTGCCCAAGACAATTAGGCACCAAAGTTTGACTGGCCGTCTTGGTATCAGGCGTCAAATGAAAATCTAATTACGTGGAGCTTGGGATCAACCTTGAGATCAGCATGGGAACGGTGTAGCTCCAGGGTGGATCTCAGACGCCATGTGTCCAGCCATGTGACGTCAGTCATCTATGTATATAATGTCAAACTGTCAGTGACATATCTTAAGTTATCTATGACATATGATGACTTCAAATTTAGGCTAGGTTTTGGCCTAATCACAGCCCCATTGACTTCCATTAGAAAATGAAAGTCTATAACTATTTTGTGGAGGTACAGTAGGCCTACTTCTGTGCCATACTGGCAGTGTGCGTACACATTGCATGTTCCGTGCAGGAAGTTTTGCGATCATTCATTTTATGTTAAATGTTTATTTTGTCATCACATTTATTCTCATTTATTCTTTGTGTAGGTTTTTTGGATGCATCATCGGGGGGCTTCGCACTCACTCACTCACACACACACACACACACACACACACACACACACACACACACACACACACACACACACACACACACACACACACACACACACACACACACACACACACACACCAAAACAAAAATGTCAAAGAGCCAAAACCAGTGGTGGAAAGTAACTAAGCACATTTACTCCGTCCAATTTTTTAGGTATTTTTACTTAACTGGAGTATTCCCAATACTTGTACTTCTAATCTACTCCACCTCAGAGGCAAATATTGTACTTTTACTCTACTAAAATTATTTGACAACTTTAGTTACTAGTTACTTTGTAGATTTAGATTATTATTACAAAACATACAGTACATTAACCACTTCATTGTGTCACTTTCTCAGCTATTTTCAAAAGAAATGGAACATTCTCCATAATGAGTACTTTAACTTTTGGTACTTTATGTATATTTTGATGGGAATAATTTTATATTTTCATGTATAGCGTATAGTCCCATATGGTCTAGCGGTTAGGATTCCTGGTTTTCACCCAGGCGGCCCGGGTTCGACTCCCGGTATGGGAACTACTCCTTTTCGATTAATTGAGTATAAAGGACCCCAATTGAAACAAGCCATAGGCTTTCTTGGGTTTAAAATCCACTTAGCAGACCTTGTATTGAACTGTAGCCTACTTTCCTGTGCTTTTTCTTTGCAAATTCTTAATAAAGTATTCAATCAATCAATCAAAAGTATTTATTGCAGTATTGATACTTTTACTCAAGTAAAAACCACCACTGCCAAAAACCTCCTGGAAGAACTTTTTTTTTAAACTCCACCTTACCTTCCCAGTTCTCTGCCGGGGAGGATGCTGTAGTGGTCGGTGAACGGCTCATTGACGATGGGGGTCTTGATGTCCGCCAGCAAGCCTCCAACCCCTCCACGGCTCTGCTTCAGCTCTGCGGCCGGGCCGTAGTGACACCTCGGCGGGGGGGTCCTGGTGGTGGTAGTGGTGGTCGCCTCGGCGACCCCCAGGAGGGAGGGACACTCTGGGATCATCGTTGTTTAGTTATTCACCTGGCCAGAACAGAAGCGATCAGCAGCGACAAACGTCCCGAAACCAGCTGTTGTTAATGTTGAGCTGCAGACAAACTCTATGATCTGTCGTTACAATAAATTACAATAAAAGTTAAGAGTTCAAAGTGTCCACATTCTGTGTAAATGTCGTTGGATTGCGTTCATCCTCGGTATAAAGCGACGTTAAAAGTGTAGACAGTTGTTCAACGGTCAACCGTCCAGGACTGGATTGAGGCTTGATCATCACATGCAGAGTGAGTGCCGATCGGGCGTCGGTCACCATGGAAACGACGCTCATTGACAGCAGAGTCGACCATTAAGGGTGGAGTTACTCACTGAGGAGGGCGGGGCTTATACAAGGCCAGGCCCCCCCAACCACAACCCTGGGCATTCAAAAAAGAAAAAACTATATTAACAACTCCTGTGACTAATTAGTAATCAATCACACAATAATCATTTGTAGGCCTGTTTAATGCCAAGTTCAGGAGCATTCTATGACAGATACAGTAGTAACCGTCAGTGGTGGAAAGTAACTAAGTACATTCACTCAAGTACTGTAAATAAGTACAATTTTGAGGTATTTCTTACTTTACTGGAATATTTCCAATTTTCAGTACTTTTAGTACTTCTACTCCACTACACCTCAGAGGCAAAATATTGTACTTTTACTCCACAAGTATTTGAAAACGTAGTTACTACTTTGTAGATTTGGATTACAGTATTATTACAAGACATACATTAACCACTTCAGCCCTATATACAGTACATGTCAGAATTCAAAATTTACTTGAGTAAAAAAAGTACAAAAGCATGAGTATCAAAATATACAAGTACTAAAGCATTAAAGTATTAAAATCTTTTGAAAATAGAAGATCTACAAGCTCACATCACGACCTTGTAGATCTTCTATTTTCAAAAGATTTTAATACATATGCTACTGTATGATAACTTGTGAAACGGGAAATTCTAAATAATGATGAGTACTTACTTTTAGTACTTTAAGTATATTTGTCTTTTGGACCATTCAGGTCCTTACATTTTTTCAGCATAATAAAACATCTCAGTATAAGACACTGTATGCACTATATTCTACACAGAACGTTCTGTTTAGGCATACTGAGTTTATTGTGCATTAACATGAGCATGCACAATAATATCCTCAGTGTACTGTTAATTTAACTGTACACAAATGGATCTGTCCCTTTGGTTACATGTGTACACTCTGTATAAAAGGATAAATGAACACTGGGGATTTCACTGGAGATCTGTACAGAGACATGCTTTCCACCATTGTAAAAATAAAAAATATCTATGATGTTATTGTTCATTCATGATATGATTTGGTGTGTGTTGTCAGTTCATGCCAGAGATGATGGAGATTGTCAAAAGCTCCCTCCTCTGGTCATGCAGGGCAGTACATGCCAGAGATTTTTTGCTCAGTGCTGAGGTCATTTAGGTCAACAACAGAAACCATAGTGTGTGTGTGTGTGTGTGTGTGTGTGTGTGTGTGTGTGTGTGTGTGTGTGTGTGTGTGTGTGTGTGTGTGTGTGTGTGTGTGTGTGTGTGTGCGTGCATGTGTATTGTATAGGTAACATTGGACATATTTTATGGTCCAATTCCTGTTTCTTGAAAAGTTTACTGTTACCCAAAACTTTATTGAAATTAAAATGTTTATTCATAATTCATGCTTAAATTATCCAGAAAAGCACTGTATTTGTAAAACTAGAGTTTCAAAGATGAATAATTATCAATAAGAGAAAAAATATTTGTCTTTAACAGCAGCCTAATTCCCTTCTTCAAACTGCATTTTCTCCCCACAATAATGAATGTGACTTTATAAACTATATGTTAATGTTCATGTGAATAAATGTTTGTGTTTAAAGGATCCCGTTAAAGGCACAGGAATCCTAAACACATCTGCTGTATTTCCTGTTGATGGATGTTAGTTTAGGGACAAGACCAGCAGTTGAATAACAAAGAAACATTTTTTTATTGACATTCGCCAACAGTTATTATGATGAGATGAAGCAAAAGCACAGCCTGAGTATTCAGTGACTGAATGAAATAATACATAAATAAATAAAATAAATAAATACATTATTTTAAATAAATAAACAAACAAATAAATAAATACATAAATAAATAAACAAACATATCCATACACAAAATAATGAATAATACAAAAGAAGCATGCATCAACGTGAGACAGTCATCAACAACTTTGTTATTGATCCCTTTCTAAAGTGGAAAAAACAAAACAAAAAAAGTTAAAAGTCACAATGAAAAAATGAATCAATTGCTGCCCTGCTTCCCATATAAGAGTCCATGACGCATAATTTCCCCATAAGCTTCATACTTTTGCAAAACATTTCTGATAGCTGCATCGATGCACTTTAAATATCAGTGTTAAATATCAAGGGTCATTTAAGGGGAGGTTTTCTCTCATGGCCATCCATTGTTTATTTTCTGAATAAATAAATATTATTAATAATATGCATAGGATCTATAACATGTGTAGGCCAAGATATACTCTGCATTAAAATTTTCCATGAAGCCAATAAAAATAGAATTGAGAGTATCTTTATCTTTAAATCCAGTGAATAGACATTTCCATCAAAACCACAACAAAACCAAAGTTCTACTTCCTCTTACACATTATTTCCTGTACCAGTACCTAAGCTTCTTAAGAATGTCTTCTGTAGTGTATATGGCACCAACATGGCGGGGAGTGGCTTAAGTTTTTTTGGGGTGACCACTGACCATTCTGTCATGAAAGGGGTCGCGGGTTCAATCCTGGCAAAAGACACTTCTATCAAAGTGTCCTTGAGCAATACACTGAAGCTCAGATGAGCGCACAGGGGGAGATGTAAGGGGTTAAGTGTACTCAGAGACACTTGGACACAGAGGGTCAAACCGTTGACCTTCTGATTCCTAGCCAACCTCTCTAACCCACTGGTTCTCAACCTGTGGGTCGGGACCCCCCCCACCCCCACCCAAAAAAATTAAAAAAGGCCATTACTCAAAAGTAATCAACAAACCATACTATAAAAACTGGTCAAACATTGGCCAAATTGTCAAATAATATGAGAAAGAGGGGAAAAATGGTGTTAATAGGCAATCTACAAGCTCACAACGCCTTGCAACGCGAGGCATTGTGAGCTTGTAAATCTGCTATTTTCACAATATTCATCTGTGGAACCGAGTCAAACTAAATATAACTTCTCGATTCCAACTGCTTGTCAGGGTTTGGGGTCCCCAGTTCAAATATGATTATTTTTGGGGGGTCACGGCCTGAAAAGGTTGAGAACCACTGCTCTAACCACTCAACTATGGCTGCTCTCAAGTGACACTGCCGTGCGATGGAGTATAAAAGTCAACTTTCTAGCTTAGATCAAAGACAAAAGAAATACACAAATTTCAAACGTGAAGGCATCTAAAATGTAGATCATAAAAAAGAAGGCAAAACTGCACAGATGTATAGAAAACCTGCAAATAAGAAGTCTTTACAGAAACAAGTGGCGTTAAATCCTTTCTATTACTCCTGCATACAATGCAGTATATACTGTATAACAATGATCAAAAAACATATACAAAATAAATACAGCAAATACAGCAAAATAATGTAAACACAGCAATTGCACAATGTAGCCCCATGTTCTGTCAATCATACACAGCAAATCCATTTACATTTTTATTCACTTAATGGAACGGCTTGAGAGAGTAGGCTGTTTTGAGCTTTATAAAAGGGGTTGGTTGGATCCTGTATCGGGGGGTGGGTGTCAATGGATTCCCCCCTCCCCTCCGAACGGGTTAACAAAGCTGCTCAAGCTTTGTTACGTTTAATCATTTGTCTGTTCGGTCGTTTTTTTTGTCTGTGGCCAAAGTATCTCAAAAAGTAAGCTGTGCACATTCACGCTCCCAAGAGGAAGATACCTCTTGACCTTTCCTCGAGCGGCATGCATGAGGCCAAATTTAGGGCCAATTGGCACTAAAACCCGCGGTGAATCGTGGATATAGCCACAGCTAGAGGGTGTCATTAGGCACAACGTAAAGTTCCATTTTTACTCTCTCAAGTTAAGTGCAGGATTAAGTCCAGGATTTTGCTGTGTAGAGTCGCTCGGAGGAGGCCTGACTGTACCTCAGTAGCACCTCAATGTGTCCACAGGACCATCTCACAGAGAGAGAGAGAGGAGGAGAAGAGACAGAGAGAGAGAGAGAGAGAGAGAGAGAGAGAGCGCGAGAGAGAGAGAGAGAGAGAGAGAGAGAGACCCAGGACTGCATCATCATCATTCATCATATCATCTCTGTCGTGTGGAAACCTCAAAACTGTTACTTTTCACGATTCAAATAAAAAAACAGCAAAAGTAGCAGATCTACAAGCTCAAAACGCGGTGCTTTCAGATCTGCTACTTTTGATGCTTTCGTGTGATGCTGTAGTATGATCAAGTAGGGTGTTAATTTACCAAAAAAAACTAAAAGCTAGAATACTATGGAGATAAGAGGTTTCTGCCCGACAGCATCAACATGGTCCTCACCACCTGTGCCTCACATTTCCAAAAGCAACAGAAGCCCTGTGTAGTCATACCTTTGTACAATTCTCAATAGGCCAAGGGATTTGAGACGTACAGTAACGTGATGGCACGGCGACCTGGCACAGTGATTTGGAATAATGGAGGATACGTTGTGAGTCCGTAGCCCGCTGCGGGTTCGTTCTTCCACCACCAAAATAAAGGAAAAATGCGGTCAAAACGACGGCAAAAGCATTTCAAGACGCTCAACCCATACGGAGGTCAAGGAGATGTTTCGATCAGACTGAGACGATGAACGACTGCCCGACTTGGTTGGCTGCCTGGTTGACAATGCAGCAGCTCTTTGAGGCAGAGGAACGGAGTAGAACAGAATCTTTATTCTGCCTGTGATGTAGTCAGGCTGGGCCGTTAACCATCCAGGAAGACCCTTATGCATTATGGATACGATGGGACAAACTGGAGGGGGGGGCAAAGCAGGCTGGAGTAAAAGGCCTTAACTATTGCATACATTACATTGGCTTGTCCAAGTACCCTCTCCCCCATATTACAAACATCGGCGGCACACATTAGGCCTATATTGGACAGATGATGCAGTTCAATGCATGCATTCAAACTTTTTATGAATTAACTTGATTGCTTTTTGTCCGAAACCCATCCATCGGGTACAGTAATACTATATATAGTAAAATGTTTAAAAGAAAGCAAAGCCATTGTATTTGTTACTAGTAATTCACAGTCTTTACTGAGTAATAGAAAAATAACAGGTCTCAATGCCGTGCCATGGATGCCACCTGCTGTTACAAAGGTCTTCAATAGGCCCCGATCGATGCCTTACATACTTCCGAGTTCCAAGCGCAAAGGTACACAGCAACATCCGTAATGTTCATTCAACTCTGCGAGTGTACAAATGGACCCGTAAGGATTTTGCTGTGTACCCCCAACAATATACAGTAAGATAACACAGATCCACATGACTGAGAACTCAGAACTTAGACTCCTTCCAACGATGTACAGTGAGTCAACCATAGGATGGAAATGTTGGGTGTTGATTGTAAGAAAAAGGAAATTCCCTTTGTTTTGTTTGAGTTTGTTAGTTTTTTTCCCCCCATAGTCAGGGTTGTATAGTTTGGTTTGGTTTGCATGTTCTGTTCACTCCAGGCCAAAGGTGCTGGTCTCCTCCACAGCGATGAGCAGCTTCTCATACAGCATGGTGTAGGACGGGTACGGGGGCAGGTCCAGACGGTTGAAACAAGTGTGAGCCCTGATGGAGAGACAGACGGACAGACAGACAGAATGAGATAACATCGGATACACTGTCTTTCTCCATAGTTTATTGCACCATATCCCAAAACGCCAGGTTATAACACAGGCTGGAACTGGTTTTATAGACCCAAACTGCCTTTTCGGCGCACGCGTGCGCACACACACACACACACACACACACACACACACACACACACACACACACACAAGTTAACACAACTTCCATCGTTAGCCTTATTGAGCGCATCCCTACCCACCCACCAATGGTAAAGCTCATAGCTAGCTACGGTATATCTAAGTCAATATGTCACACTTCCATTGTAGCCGTGCTGAAACTTGTGTCCAGCTCTGTGTGTTTGTGCTGAGCACACTTTGCTTCCGGTGCCGTTTGGCTGACTCAATGTCCCACGCTGCCACGGCAAGGTCAGAGGAGAGAGCGCACGCCTCGTCCAACAGCGCTCTGTACACCAGTAGTTCTCAAACCCTGTCATGCCAAGGACCCCCAAATTGATATGTATTTGGCTGCCGACCGCTATCTGAAAAGGCTTTGCCAGGGACCCCTAAAATTACCAGATGTACAAGCTCGCAGCGCGGCACAAAGTTACACACACACATGCATGCGCACGCACGTGCGCATGCATGCACGCACGCGCACTAATGGCTCAGAGTCTCTGCCTGATGACCAAAAGCCTAATATCTCCCCCGGTCAAGGGGGAATTCCCCTTTAGGCTATTGGATAAGATGTTGGCTT